>NC_044191.1:22256525-22569025 GCF_900880675.1 Sparus aurata | reverse complement strand
GCAGGAGAGAGCAGTGACAGAGTCAAGCCAATCCAGACCAGGAAAAATAACTCCCAAATTCCAGTGGCACAATGGCCAGAATCAAAGCAGAGCTTCTCTCTGCCCGGAGAGATGAGAGATGACGGGCGGGGGGTGAGGAAGGATGCTGTGGAGAGATCACATACCCTCATCATCAGTTAGTCGGTGTGTTGAAAACATACAACTGATTTCTGGCAGCCTGTTGACAGCAAAAAAGTCACATTGTGAGGAGTTTTTAGGATTTAGGCTGGAGTTTGTGGAGATTAGGCCAATCTGGAAGGATGCAAGCATACCGCAGAAATTCCTCCAGACTGTCATAGACTTGTCCTGTTGGAGACCTGAGCTGCCTGTACTTAAGGTCAGTTAAGTTGCAGAGGACATTTAATGAACTCCTGATTCACCTGTATCCACATTGGACAAAAATGTGGCATTTTTCATGATCAAAATCGGAGCTGATTTGAAATTGCTTTCCAAACTGATACTCTTGAAATGTGATGGCGACACTGAGCTCCATCACAGATTCCATAATAATTTGGACTATAACTTTTTCAGTAACATGGTTTGACTAATAAAATATATTTTTTCTCCGAAATGTATTTTACATTTGACAAACTAATCTGAATGCCTTAACATAGCTTCAAAAGAAAAATACCTCTAAATACCTGATCAATAGATAAGTAAACA
The DNA here is from genome assembly GCF_900880675.1 of Sparus aurata. Lineage (NCBI taxonomy): Eukaryota > Metazoa > Chordata > Actinopteri > Spariformes > Sparidae > Sparus > Sparus aurata. The sequence goes on along the minus strand of NC_044191.1, from coordinate 22,568,323 downwards.
CAATCAATGATTAACATTTGATGCTTGACAGCTTTCAATAGTTCATGCTACACATTTCATTATCAAAAGAAGAAAAAGTCAAAACTCAAACTTGAACGTGTGGATGGCAAACTTACCAAGATCTAAAAAAAGGGAGAACTTAAATCAGGATTTTTCCGATCAAATAACAAGAGTCTTTAAGTCCCTGCTGCTATGTGCGGTGACCGCTACAGTACATATCCACTTCAATGAAAGTGAGCCCTTGTCTGTCTGGTTTGGCGGATTCCTTAATGGCATCTCTGTTTGCTCCGGTCGGATGAGTCTATCTCACCCCCCCCCCCCCCCCCCCCCCACACACACACACACACACACACACACACCACTCACCCCACCCTCCCCTCCTACACCTCCATTCAGAGTCAGGAAACGGCCTTGGAGTGGCCTGAGGGAAGAAAAGGTGCCGTATCTGATCATATCATCACACGACGAGAAACACACAGCGTGAGGCTCTTATATGGCCGCTGCCGCCGGTGTTGGGTTCCCTTTGGCAAGAGTCCGGCTGGTGAGAGGGCTGATCGTCACTGTGTTCGGGCTGAATGAACTGACTCGGCGGCGGGCAACCTCAGCGCTGAGGATTAGTGATATTTGAGCCTTCCTGGTTGGCATATGCCAAGACAAATCACATAAACTTTGATCGCAGGCTGAGAGGACTGACAGTCAGAATATGTGTGTGTGTGTGTGTGTGTGAGACAAAGACACTTGGCATACTCCAAACCCCACTTCCTCATTTCTTTTTTTTCTTTGAGCCAGACCACCTGTCTGTGGGTTATTGTATAACAACTGAGAGGGACGTGCACTAACCCACACAGCAGCATGCTCCATAATACCCATGATTACTTGTGGTTTTGCCCATTCAACTCCACACAGGAACAGATCGACTTTGTCTGCCAGGTGTGCCTTTAGCCCTCAGTCACTCTCGCTGCTTGGTGTACACTCACTCACGGGATATTTAGGAGAATGGAGTGTGATGCCTTTGTAGTGAAACGGAGCGGGGCTGGTCACTTAAGCAGCAAAACAGATCCGAAGACTGATAGCAATCACGGCATCTGTTACTCAGGGAAGTTCTCAAAGCGAGTCCGCTCGTGACAAGTCGCAGTTTGTGGGCCAGGATTTTCTGGGAGGATCTAATGGACTTCTCTTGGGGGTTAAATAATACAATCTTTATATAAGACATGTGTTTTTTGGACACAGTACTGTTTGTGATTAACTAAAGCAGAAGGAGAGACTGCGGTAAAGAAACAGTTTGAGGTGAATTTGAGTCCACGCCTTTTAAACCACCAGCTAATATGATGTCCATCACGAATATGTGTCACTTAATTCCAATATATATAAAAAAAACACACTTACACTGTAACTGCAGAACTAGTCTAAGAATCCTCTAATTTTTATGTTTTCTTCAGGGTTTAAGTTATCTGGTGATAGCTGTCTGTACAGGAACTACTAATAGCTGATGTGGCCAACTTTTAATGGTGCCAAGTTGCCAAAATTTGACAGATATAGGACTAAATGATGAAGGTTGAAGTTGTAGCTCACAGCTAGGTATGCTAGTGTTAGCTGTCAGTGCTCGGCTGCCTACATTGTTGGAAAATGACTTGCACAGGCAGCTAACGCTAGATGGACTTCTGTAGGTCGTTCTGTAGGTCTAAAATAAAGTTGTCTATCTTTTTAAATATGGTGACGACAGCGTTTTTCCCCCCTGCTATATACATCTGTATATAGAACGGACACCAGCTTATGAGACACATTCACCAGTTACAGCACATGAAATCTAAAAATGTAACGCTCACTATCAGTCTGATCTTTGCGGTGATTTACGAGGGACAATTGGACGCTCGGAGGACGTAGTGATGAGACACTTTGGCTTAACCCTTGAAGTCGCCGTGTACAGTAACAACTGTGGTGTCCGGTTCCCTGACACCTTCAGACAGCCGTAAAGCCTTAAAGTGGTTCCCAGCCTCGTAAAGCAGGCAGTGGCAGAAGCCATTAGAGCTGCTGTGACTCTCAAGACATGTACACACACACAGTCCCCGGGGGAGCCAACCTTTCCCATGGGCTGAGTCCATAATAATAAATGCTCCCAAATAAACAGGGTCTCTAATGAAGTCTGCCAGATGTGGGCTGGCCAGGTCAGCTCTCCTGTACGATTAGAGAGGAAGGAAAAGAAGGATGGATGTAAGGAGAGGGAAAGAGGGGCAGTGCTTCCCCTGTAATTTCTGTAGCCAGTGGGGATTTGGTGGTAACTTTGGTTTCAGTTCCACAACAAACAACAACCCCGTTTCTTGTGCCAGCTTTGGTTTTAGTGGAAGAGCTATTTTTATTTTGCTAGACTCAATTTGTGTGATCGAGGCTGAATGTAAGCGAGCATTTTATAGTGTTGATTTTCTCTCCCAGAGACCAGAGTTGTCACTCTGGTCAGCTACTATATGCTGCTGGGAAAATACAAGAGAGAGGGCGTAAAAAGAGAGGGAAGTGTGGAGGAACGGAGAGGAGAGAGGCCCCCCTTGGGCAATGCTTTTAAAACAGATCAGACAAGACTAAAGGGGACTTAGCTCAGGCACAGAACCAAACAGCCAGGAAATGAGACCGGGTGGTGGGGAGAGACCAGGGACGAGGGGGAGGGGGGCAAAGGTACAAACATGCTCCACTAACACAGTTTGACTCCTGACCGAAAATTCTTTCTCACTTAAGGAGACAGCTGAGGGACACTTTATTTTTAAATAAATGGCAGTGTTAGAGCATAATTCAAGGTTATTACTGCTTGATCTTATTTATATCTTTTTGGACATCCTCTCTGACATCTAGAAACCTGGCAACAGTGCCAAATTGAAGCCTGAGAAGAGAAAGCAAAAGCAAAAAGTATTTCCAAAACTGCACGTTGTAAAAAAAAAACAAAAAAAAAACATAATTCTTTACTGACTGACTTCTTCTTCAAGCTTCTGCAGTAACGATTATTTTCATTATTGATTAACAGGCGAATGTGTTTTTAACATTAATCGATCGATCATTAGTCCATAAAAAGTCGAAAAATAGTGGGAAAAGCTGATTGCAGTTTCCTTAAGCTCAAGATGCAAGCATGTTCTTTAATGTGTCCAACTCAAACACCCAGAGACATTCATTGTAAAATATTACACGACAAAAGAAGAATATCCTCACAGGGACAGCTGGGAAGGAAGCCAAACCCCATGATTGTTGGGCATTTTTACTTGATAAGAATGCACATTTATAAAGGTGCAATATCTAAAAATTGGCAGCTTCATCACTAGGGGCACAGAATATGAAGAGTGAAACTGTTTAGTTTAGCTGCTGTTAGCTCAGTTAGCGCAGTTAGCCATGCAGCTAGCAGTCTGGAGTGGGAGCACGGAGCACCAGGGAGGATATTCTGAATTTTATTACATTTAAAAAAAATGTTTTTAAGGGGCAAACCACTTAAAACTACTAGCTGCGTGGCTAACTTAGCTAACTAGCTAACGGCAGCTGAGTTTAGCAGCAGTTAGCTGGTACTCTGGAGATATGCTGTCTCCTACTTATTTTGAGTAGGAATTTGACATGTGGCCAATTCTTACATATTGCACCTTTAATGAATTACCCAAATAGATTAATAGTTATTTTCTGCTTATCTGCTTATCAATTATTTGTGCCTAACTCAGCTGTGACCTGCTACACTCTCTGTAGTTGTTAACACACAATTTTTTCCCGTGTAGTGAAGATGAGGTGATTTATTGTTGAGCTATCTTGCATTCCCCCAATTTAGCAATCACTTTGGTGAGTACAGTGTTATTATAAATGATAGAAAGGATTTGCAATGATGATTCAAGTTAGGACAATATGATCCAAGTGGTAATTCTTCCTCTAACTAACAGCTTGATCCAGAGTTGTCTGACGGACAAACAAAGAATTACCCCGAAATTATCCTAATTATTAATTTACAGAAATGGAAGCAGACACCGACTGTGTCTCTCACAGAGCTTTAAATGGCACAATGATTGAATAAAAGCACAACCTAATTCACTAAGCTTCTTAAAATGGATTCAGATCGGGGCCCGTACAGCTGCCGAAATCTCTGTACGCTCACATCTAGGTTTTTATTTGTATACAGTGCACATGTGTAGCCTACATATTACGTTCAAAGCCTCTGTCCCCATCTGTGTGTGACCTCAGAAAACATGGCAGATGGCAGATTGGCCCGACACTGAGGAAAGCCCCTTTAGAGAGTGACGCCTGGCCTAGGGTCAGATGTCACCACAACATCTGCTGCAGGCTCGAGCCGCCGCCCGGCCCTGTTATGCATCCCATCACTGTCGCGGAACCTGTTGCCACGGGCTACTGCGGCAGCAATAGAAGAAGAGACGGGCGAAGAAGCGAGCGCACAGGAGAACAATGGGGACTACTGGGGCAGGGATGACAGAGGAGATAATAACAGTATCGTCCTTACCGCGGGGGATAATTCCACTGCTGTCCCGCGGTTACACGATACCTCCCAAACACCTGATATTTGCTCAGCTTCTGATTTGTGCCCCTTCTTTTTCATGTCTTCTTTATTTACCTTTCCTGCAGCCCCGGTTTACCTGCTGCTGTCGAGATTATCCCGCTCGCCAGGCCTCCAGATTTCTCTTGTTGAAGCAGCTGTTTGCTCTGTTTGTTTTGAATACAGCCATAAAAGAGTCGTTGAATATCTTTTGTCTTACCCTCCCCTCCTTTATATGTCTGCGCTCTCATTGAGGCAGTTAGGCTCGATGCCTGTGAAAAAAAGCTGTTTGTGCCGAGCGTGTATTTGACGGGCTCCTGCCAAGTTAAAGAGCAAACTGTTACCCTTCTTTGCCCAGCGTGTGCTACAGTTGACTTACTGCTAGCACCTCAGCCAGAGTGTGTTTGGATAGCGTATCCACGTGCACAGAGGTGAGGGTGCAGGGGTTCTCTCTGTTTGCCTTTCGGGCCTCGGTGTGAGAGGCCGGGCTGTTTTGCGGGGGCGGAAGCCCGATTTCAAAGGTGGTTGTGGAGATTTTTTTCAAGGGGGACATAAAGTGAGGTTGCCAGTTACGCATCAGGACAGTAGACTCTTAAGAGTAAACACCAAAATTCCTTCTGATCCAGCATCCCCTTTCTGTCTTTTCTCCCCCCTCGATCAAAAAACCCGACCAAACCAGTTCAAATATCCTTTTCTTTGAGACTCCTTTGTCTGTCCCCATTGCTCGTGTGTGTGTGTTTTGGACTTCAAGCTTTTCACAGACCACGAAAACAGTTGCAGCCTGGAGTGACTTGGAAGAAGGTTTTTGGAGGGGAGTCAGTCGAGACTTATAAATCCTAATGCGGTGTCTTACGAATGAAAAGAAGCTGGGGTTGAAGGAGGGGGCGAGGGGGGTTTGGAGGGAAAGAAGGTGCACGGAGGGGAGCAGGCGGAGGGGAGCAGGCGGATGCCAGCGACCACGCGGCTTTGAGCGGAGGGGAAGTGAAACCAATAATGGGAAAAAAGAGGGGGGAAAATTTTTTTTAAGGGATGAGCTACATATAATGAAAGAAGATTCAGAGATTTTCAGGGAGAGAGGAGGGGAGAGAGAAGGAAGAGAGGAGGTGCGACAGCTGAATGTGCCCCGGCCTGTGGTCAACTCTGAATGGGGAAGAAAAACAATGGAGCCACTCATCCTTCGCTCTCACTCTCTCTCCCTCTCTTTTTTCTCCTCCTCTCTCGCTCTTCATCTCTCTGCTAAGTAGTGAGGGAAAGTGGGATGGGGGGGGGGGGGGGGGGCAACACTGTAAAAAATGTCCAACTCAAGATGTCCTTTAACGTAGTGTTTAAGTGGATTTCATACTAATTTAATGATTGTTTATCGATACGTCCTCCTTCCTGCCGTGATATAAGAGTTAGATTAACTCAGATGCATTAAATAAAGCAAACCCTCAAAATGACTAATTCAGACTAATTCATAAGATGATCACTTTTTTTGTATTGCATGGCCCCAGTCTCTGTCTGGGCTTGAGGACAGTAGTAGGATGGGGTGCCATGGAGAGGAAGGAGGCAGAGTGGTGGGATAAGGGATAAGGGATGAGGGAGGAGGGAGGAGGGAGGAGGGGGTGGCCGGGGCAGCAGCTGTTGTCTCCTCATTAACATGCGCACCTGCTCCCTGCGGCCTTTTTCCAGCGAGCTCGTGTGGCGCCTCACGACCCCAGCACCCGCCACCGCTGGGACTTAAACTGGACTGACTGGCCTTCTCGCAGCCGGATCTGCTGCTTCTCTCCGCTGACACCCACTAAAAACAGCAGCAAGTTTTTGCAGTACTGTTGTTGAGGTTTTCCTTTATGAATGCTCACAGATCAGCTGGGGTATAGGCGAGACAAGTCACAAGTCAAATATATATATATATTAAAAAGAATGCCTGAGAGGACTTTACATAAAACTAAAAGACCAAGTAAGAAACATTAGCAAACACAAATATAGTTAAAAGTGAAAGCCTTGAAAAAAAAATATACAAAAATGTAATAATACAAATAAAGCGTGACAAACACAGTGTAGACTGGAGTAATCCTGATACTGATCAGATACCATTTCTTTTTTCACAAATTTCAATGACTTGTTACAGCGTCCTCATTGTGTGAAACTCAGTCAGACAGTTTTATTGACAAGGAATTAATATGGTGCAAAAACGGGTGTTTTAGGTTGATGTTCAATGCAGATTGGTCGTGTCTAGAGCTTTCCTGAATACCTTTGTTAGGCTTCGAAAGCTTTAGTGAGAATTTCCTGTGAAGGACAAGCTGAGGGCAGAAGGGGAGGACATCAGCCACTGTCTATTCCATCCCTGCCTCTATAGTCTCAAAAGTCATCTTGACAAGTGAACAATTATTGAGTAGTTAAATTTTTTTTTTCTAATGTACACTCGTGTCATGTGCACACTCAAAATCTTTATATTTCATATGCAGATTTTGAGACTAACTCCATAGTAGAGTTGAAGCACTAGGTCATAATCAGTTATTGCCTCTCTTTTGGTGCAACACAATGTCTCCTTGCTCTTTGAAAAAGGCTAAATAAAAAAACCTCACCTCGAGTCAGTACCGGTCATGTCTGATCGATCCAGTTCCAGTCGATCCAGTCAGTATCAGGGCCTGTATTGATCCGGGATATCAAAGAATATGTTCCTCATGTGTAACTCTTTTTTTTTTTCTCTGAATCTCTCACTATTGTTGACGTTTTGTGGGGCGAATTTCTTTAGTCTAAATGAAGCGTCTAATGATAGAGTTATATGATGCAGATTTAAAAAAGCCCGTTGACGAAATTAGTGATTTTGAGCTTTATAATTACTGGACTATGATCCTAATAATTAACTTGACCAGGGATTTTTTTGTATTATTATTTGCATTTTATTATTTGACTTTTAGATTCTGTCACCACTGTCTGTTTGACGTTAACGCTGCAACGAACTAAATGACACTCAGCCAAGGTAGCGCTCTGCTCCCCGACATGCCACCACTCACTACTACTGTTTATGCAGCGGGCAGCCTAGCATGTGATGTTTTCTTTTCCTTACCACAGTCCTAAGGCTGCCTAATCCCACTGAGAGGGAGACCCTGTCCAAACACACGCCTGTCCCTACAGAGGGGCCACGGCTCGGTCCCCATTTACACACACACACACACACACACACACACACACACACACACACACACACACACACATAGTGGACCCCCTGGGAATGTTTGGGGACATGGTCCTGCCAGCCCCTCAGGGCTAACAGACTTGCTGGCTCTGGTCAGGTATTTGAGAGTGACGGCGGGTAATAATGTTGTGGGAAGACCCCTTTGATGTCTGCAGGATGTTTTTATTCACAGTGTTATTTCTCTATGAGATTAAAACAACAATGATAATTACACAGATATGGTTTTTTTTTCTCCAGTTCGTGCCCTTATAAAACAACAAGGGCTTATACTTTTTTTTTAAATTTCTGCACATTCCTGTGTAATATCCTCCGTGCAAGGGATCCACTCCGATTCTTTCATGTGTCTTGACAGAGGTTGTGCCCCTCTCTGTCTTCCGATTCATCCTCTTCCCGTTCCTTGTCTGATGCTGGAGCAAAATCCTCTCTGGGGAGGGAAGAATACCGAGCATTGAGGTGGTGGCACGGTGCTTTGAAGTTCCCATAATGTTGGCTTGCAGCTCAAACACTGTGGCATAGATGCCGCCTTGTCCTCAGGATGAATGAGTGCTGACAAAAGGGTCAAAGTGAGCACATTTCAGCCCTGAAGAGCTGCTGAAGGGTGTCATGATGGCTGCTTTTCTTGTGTCTCGACTTTTTGGAAAAGGATGGATTGGGAACAAGAATTCCAAATAGCGTGGATTTTTTTTTCTCTCCATCCCCTCAGCTATTGAGTAGATGCTTTGTTTTTGTAATGACCGAGCCTCCGTGGCCACCCAGAGTTGTTGACAACAGTATTGAATCGCTGAAGGTGATGAATATGGGAATGTGGCAGCAGGGAGGGTTTAATGTAGCATGTCAGATGTGGTCGGGTTTGCTGTCGAATAGATCTGTAAACAGGGCTAGGTATCGGATCTCAATACTTTTTGGTGCGGACTGAAATATATATGTAGTACAGTCTAAAGCTGTCAGGTGCAACCAGTTGGCAGTGAAAGCCTGATCAAAATCTTTCCTAACAGATGGTCTGTAGAAATGCTCATAAAAAACAAAGTTTTGATATTCATATTTTAAAAAGTACATAGTCAGGCCCTAGCTGGGTGACTAATGGTACATTTCATGAATCAATTACATCCAGGTTTAAAATTAGCACATCCTCACATTTAGAGAATCGCTGAACTTCCTGTATATTCAGGAAGTGACTGCCACCGGGCCAAGAAATAGTCCCACACACATAAGGCCCATGACAACACAGTATTTCTTATTTGCACTTTGTTTTTTTGTTTTGTCTTGTTAATTATTCAGCTTTAGATGTCCTCGTAGGATTTCGTAGCTTTCTGACAACTGTTTCCCCCTGTTCCAGTCTTTATGCTAAGCTAAGCTAACCGGCTGCTGCCTGTAGCTTCTTATTTAACATAAAGACATAAGAGTGGTACCAATCTTGTACCTCCTGGCAAGGAAATAAATAAGTGAGTTGTGTGAAAACGTTCATGCACAACTGCTTTTGTCCAGACGGCATTTAAAGACGCAAGAAGTGATTCCAGAAAGAGTTGGTTGAGTCTCATTCCCAGGCTGTCAAAGTACTGATGCTTTGGGTTAACAGGTGGGGCCCTCCAGACTCAACGATGAACTATTTCACAAATTTCACCTTTAGTATTTCACAAATCTGACTTCTTTTGTCGAATGAAAATAAAATGGGGTTGTAGAAAGATAAGCGATAATTTTGGTGAATCCCAATATTGTACAATGTGGAAAATGTACTTTGTTTGGACTTTTGGACTGTGATAAAAAACAAATCAACACATAAACATGTAAAGATACTGAAACAGTACTGGAAAGTAATTATTGTTTACTTTCATGGAACATTACTGAAATAATAAATGGGATATAAAACTTGTTGTCACTGCTGTCCAGACTGAGTTTCACTTCCCCGACCACCTACAGTACTGTGAACGTACGGAGTTCCTGTGCGTAATCTTCACACGTAATTGCCCTTTGTGTGTGTGTGTGTGTGTGTGTAAAAGACTGCACACTGTGTAGGTATGAGTGTGTGCCTGCTCTGTGTGTGTGTGTGGCCTCTTCGTTGAGCCGTGCGTATCCTCAGGGGACACCCGTCAGCTCCTCGCATTGTAATTGTAAATGTGTGAATGTGTCCCTGAGATCTGCGGCAGCTCTCTCTCTCTCCCTCTCTGGGAACTCGTCCGCTGTGGTCCGAGCAGCGGCGTTTTATGACTCAGACGCAACCTGCGAGAAACATCACAGGGGTTTGTCCCCCTCCTTCCTCTGTTCAGACCGCTCCGGTTTAGAGCCCCGAAACACATTGTTCGCAGGAGGGGGGGTTGACGGTGGAGAGACGAATGTCCTGTTTAAAGCATAGTTTCTCATGGGCCGTGTTGCCGCGTTGTAAAAACAGCAGGGCAGGACCGTCTTTCCAGATAAATGGGTAGTTAGTCCCATTGGTGAAGGCAGTTACACAGGCAGCTGACGTTTCGGCACAGTACTGCACAAAGACGGGACCCTGTTAGTCTGAGATGTTGTTTTACCCCTGTGAACTCTTTTATCAGTGCTGAGCTGAAGATGAAAAAAGAGTTTGGGGATTCCCTCTGACCAAGGCCACTCTTTGTAATGCTAATTTTAAATGAGGAAAATAAATTAGGTTTGGACATTTATTAGTAGACCAATATATCTGTATAGATAGAAGGATTTTATTGGGTCTTTATTGAATTGTTTGCATTCATGATGGTATAACGGGGGGCTTGTTCAGTCATTAATTACCTAAAGGGGCAGTTTTTCTATTTCTGTATTTAATTAATCTTGTTACTTACAGTGTGACTCTCTTTATGATCTAAATTTGATCTAATAGATGTTCACTGAAGTAGTCAGTAATGCAGTCTTAGTTTTTTCACCATTTAAAGAAGAAAAACGTTATTGAGGGGGAAACGTTTCAAAACTCAGATATGATTCAAGAAAAATTTGGGAATCGTAAAGGCTTTTTATTCCTCACCCGTCAGTGGCTGCAAAAAATGTCGCTGACCACTCCTCTCGTTTGTTTTTTCTCAGCTGCCAGAATGGATACGTGGGAAGCAGGTGCCAGTTTCGTGACCCGTGCACCACCTCGCCATGCATGAACGGCGGCACGTGTCGCGCCGTGACCAAGGAGAACACGGTCGACTTCAGCTGCACCTGCAAACTGGGCTTCACCGACCGCCGCTGCCTGACGCCCGTCAACAACGTCTGCATCAGCTCGCCGTGTCACAACGGAGGCACCTGCGAGCTGGAGAGCCTCCAGACGTACAAGTGCCGCTGCCCTCCTGGATGGTCAGGTAACTCGCAGCACTATTATGACAGAAGGTGGTGTTTAAGGATAGAAAAAACATAAAAAAACATAAAGATCTGCCTTTAATCTCACACTGTGGAAGAGTTCCAACAAATACAACTCAACTTTTCTTGTTTTTCAAGGGTAAGGGCTAGAATAAACATAAAAGGACGAAACATCTTAAGTCTATATGTACTAGAGCATCCTTTCTCTGTCCCCTCAGGTAAACTGTGCCAACAAGCCGACCCGTGTGCCTCAAACCCTTGTGCCAACGGTGGTCTGTGCTCCGCCATCGAGTCCCACTACATCTGCACCTGCACGCCCTTCTTTTCCGGCAAGACCTGCAAACAAGACATCAACGAGTGTGATGCCAGCCCGTCGCCCTGCAGGAACGGCGGGCTGTGCATCAACGACGTCGGCGGCTACCGATGCAAGTGCCCGGCGGAGTACACGGGCAAGTACTGCGAGAGCAGGTACATGCCCTGCAACCCAACGCCCTGCCATAACGGAGGCACATGCATCCAGAAGGGAGAGACCAGCTATGAATGCTCCTGTGTGCCAGGTAGGGACGTCGTACTTATTCAATATGAATATGTATGTAGTTCATAACAACCCTCTCCACCCAAATTAAAGTAGATAGACTTTTCCACTTTCAGGTGTTTTCAGGCCATGACATTGTTTCTTTTTATGAAGACTTTAGTTTTAGTGCTAAGGAAAAATATCGATCCATCCATCAGTCTGATTCAGAATTTTGAGGCTGAAATGAGTCATGCCATCCTCTGAAAAGGTCTGGTTTCCATTTCTAAATGTGATCCTGTGTTCCTGAAGTCTCTCAGATGGAATTTAAATCTCAGTGCCTGCTAGCTGCTGGTTAGGCAATGATGTCATTTAAGGCAGGGCTGTTCCTGCCTATGTTGTGTCCTGCATGTGGGTGTGTGTGTGTGTCTGTGTGGTTGTGTGTGTGTGTTGGTGTACATGTGTGCCTCTGCTTCGGTGTGTACAGTGTGTGAACAAGGCAGTGCAGGAAGGCATTGGGGCTTATCATGAGGAAATGGTCAAAGGACAACATCCTTTTCACATAGCGGAGTGAAGCAATGCTTGCTGGGACTAAAGTCCTGCCGGCCACCTCATCACCTTCACACAGACTACCTTTTGAATTGTTTTTGTCTGTGGCCACTGAATCCAGGAATTCATGTTACAAATTTGCGTGGCAACTCCCCATCCCAAGTCTTTTCTGCTTGACGTAACAAATAGAAAAGAACTCAGATCACACCTAACGCTAAACATTAAGCTGAAGCTGTCATTTCTTAAAATAACATCAACAGATGGTGGTAAAACGCAGAGAAGAGTTGAGTCGATATGTATAAAAACAATATGCAGGGGAAGAGGAAGACCTCAAGCTAGCAAATGTGGACGTAAACAATGCAATGTTTCAACTTCCTCCTTCACTTCCTAGAAATCTTGTGTGAGAAAGGAAATGCATTTGAGAACATGTTTGCTGTTTAGAAGAAATCTTTTTTTTCACTGTCGGATGTTGACCATCAAGAAAGCTTTCTTGTTTTTTTATAATTGTAAGCTGTCCAAAGGTTTTATAGAAATGCCCATGTTTCCTGAGTGGAAACACCATAAATAACAGAGAAAATGATTTTGATTTTGTCACTTGATGTTGAATATATTTCTATGAAAGTGCAGTGGTTTTACTGGCTGTTTGCAATGAAGTCAAAAGTACAAAAAGCAATCGTTGAGGAAACACCATAACATTTTTTCATAAAGATGACCAAAAAGACTCCTAGCAGTCGCAGCGAGGACTTGTACTGGTTTTCATTTTTCATTACCCATCATTCATGCCACATGTACAGTCCAGCGGTTGCCTCTTGTGTAACTGTATAGTAGAGTGGATGTTATTACATGGTGATGTTGCCACAGACCTCAAAAGGGCACAGCTGCCTTCTTACTTGGGAGGAAAAAAACAGTTGACCACATTTAACTGTCGAGGAGTTTCGCTCCCTTTGTTGTAAACTAGCAGCGTGGTTGCTTTCAGAGGGGGAGAGGTGAACAGCTTGAAGCACCCGCCAGCAAAATTAAACAGCGAGGGCAAATTCATCAGAGTGTTACATCTTTGTTTCAGGTTTCACAGGGAAAAACTGCAACCACAACATCGACGACTGTCCCGGTCACGAGTGCCACAACGGGGGGACATGTGTAGATGGAGTCAACACATACAACTGCCAGTGTAAACCAGAATTTACAGGTTCGTGCAGCGAGGTTTCAATACACGTGAGTTATTATCACTCAAGTGCTCAGGATGATAACGCCGATCCTCTGATCCCGGCTCTCTCACAGGTCAGCTCTGCACGGACGATGTTGACGAGTGCCAGCTGATGCCCAACGCCTGCCAAAATGGCGGCACGTGCCACAACACCTACGGCAGCTACCAGTGCGTGTGTGTGAACGGCTGGACCGGGGACGACTGCAGTGAGAACATCGATGACTGTGCCAGTGCTGCGTGCCACCAGGGATCCACCTGCCACGACCGCGTAGCTTCGTTCTACTGCGAATGCCCCCAAGGGCGCACAGGTATTCACAAGTTTATTTGAATTTACAAGAAATAGTTTTATATGAAATTTGCTGTAGCCTTATTGCCTAAGTTCAGGACATAAGATGGCTCTGACGAAATGGGATTTTATTTCAGGGTGTGAAGGATAAACAAATAAAAACTCAAATTAGAGGCCATAATGTTGACACCAGAGAAAGTGACATTCATGATTGGTAATCTTTGGTTTCTACTGCGGTTTCTTGACGTCCTGTTATCCTCCTATGTCTTCCCTAAATTAAGTCAAACCTTTGTTTCAGAATGAATACATCTTGCCGTTTGTATTTTTAGTATTATTATATGCTGTAATTCATCAACATCTCTTTCAGTCTGAGTCGGTTTACCTCCACATGAGAGGCACTGACAATTACACAGGAGGGAAAACAGCGCTGGTAGATAAGTGATCGGTCACAGAGTTACAGTTGATGAAATCAGCCTTATGAAGTTTAACAGAAGTACTCAACAAATTTTGATTCTCACAATGGACAGTGGAAATGGGCTCTGTGTAACAATTTGTAGTAATTAACTTGTTTCAATCACTTTTTTATTGGTCGTATCTGAGCAGATTGTCACAAAGACCTTCTCAGTCTCTCTCCACAGCCTGTGGATGATTTGTTTAAGCTGGTTAATGCTGCCGGACTGTGGATTTTATTTGTAAAAAACTCTCTCTGCTCCGCTAACAGAGAGAAGCAGTAGCTAATATTAGTTAGAAATGGAATCCACTGATAACAACATACTTCCAGCACAACATAATGCTGCAGAATCAGAAATATTTTGTACTTTATCCCATTAATTCGTCTTCCTTGTCATAAGCTGGTGCCTACATTACCCACAATGCAACTCGACTACTAACACTTTGGTGTGTGATTCACGTGTGTTATCCAAGAAGCAGCTGATGGAGCTTTGAGGTTTCAGCTCCAAGCCCACTGTCTTAACCCACACCTCCGGATACTTTCACGTTCAAACTTGTAGTCTTTTCGGCCTCAACTGATGATGATTCGGTTGACATCACTCGAGGCAGTTTATCAGCTTTTGCACAGCTCCCTTTGGAGCAACAAATGACTAAAAGCTACAATTGCAATAGTCCTCTCAAAGAGCTGAACACACTCTGAGTTTCCCTTTAATCAAATTAGGTGATTATAGTATTATAGTAAAGTCTATTTTTCTGTTTTGTGTTCCAGGTCTGCTGTGCCAGCTGGACGACGCCTGCATCAGCAACCCTTGCCAGAAGGGCTCCAACTGTGACACCAACCCCGTCAGCGGAAATCACTTCTGTACCTGCCCGTCGGGATACTTGGGAGCTTCCTGCGATCAGGACATTGACGAGTGCTCACTGGGTAAAAAGTCACACAACCTGACCTGCAAACTCTCTGCTCGTTGTCTCGTTTCAAATCTGAATCGTTGAGGGCACATATGTTTAACTAAACTAGTGTCAAGAAACCTTTTCAACCATCACGCATGCACCGTAGTGCTTTTATACAAGTCACAATACGAGCTCATTCTTTCCTGTTATTATGGGTACTTTGGTGCCCATAATTGTGCCCATAATCCCAGTAAATAACACCCACAGGGTGTAGTATTGCTGCAATCACGGGGGAGTCGAGGCTTTGGTTTGGCTTCATCAAACAACACTAAACCACCCAAATCATCTCATTGTCATGTCTTAACAGTCAAATTGCTCCTTGTTAGGTCTTGTACTTACACGACGACCCGGTAGACTAAAGTTAACATAATTATCTGTTTAAACAGGTTCCAATCCATGCGAGCATGCAGGGAAGTGTATAAACACCAAGGGTTCCTTCCAGTGTAAGTGCCAGCGGGGTTATGTGGGGCCGCGCTGCGAGCTGGACATCAACGAGTGCATGTCCAACCCGTGTAAGAACGAGGCTACCTGCCTGGACCAGATAGGAGACTTCCAATGCATCTGCATGCCAGGTGAGACGGAGACGGGAAAACATTTAAAAAGCATTATATGTGTCCTTAACCATTTCATCCATTTATAAAGAGGGAATACCTTTGAAAACAAACCAGCTTCTTGATTGTGAGGACTTGCTTAATTTGTCGTCTTTATATCATAAATTGAAAAAAAATCCTGTGGTTTTTCGAACTGTGGTTGTGATGTTAATTTCTTATGATGTTCTGACACTCGATTCATTGATCAGCCAGTTGACGGGAAAATGATCATTTGTTTAAAATCCTAGCTTCTCTTAGCTTCTTCAGCTTCTCAATCTTTGGTAATGTTCTGGTTGTCTTTGCCTCATGTGATAGGTAATTGAATATATTGTACTGCTTGACCGTCGGTTGGACAAAGCAAGCACCTGGATGACGACAACTTAGTCCTAACACAAATTATGATAACCGTTCTTTGTATGATGGTGAATCTGTGCTAATCACAGCCCCTCTGCTATTTATCTGCTGTATCTGCTACAGCTTTGCGAAAATGCTTCTCACTGTGTCTCTGTCTAACCAATCCATCTCCCTCCCCGGTCCTCCCTTGCTAATTGGCCAGGTTACAGGGGGGAGTTCTGCGAGATCGATACGGACGAGTGCGCCAATAGCCCCTGCCTGAACAGCGGCACATGTATCGACAAGATCAACGCCTACCGCTGCCAGTGCCCCACAGGTGAGGCTGCCGTACTGCTGCCGAGGAGGGGGAGGAAGGAAGGGAGGGGAGGCGGAGGAGGAGGAGGCGCGGGGCCAGGGGGCACAGAGGTCGATCTCTCCCCCTTCGCCTCCTCTCTGTGCCTCGCTCGCTCCCTCTGTTTCACTCAAACACAAACACACACACACGCAAACACCTTTCTGGACGGGCACTAATCCCAGCCCTGAGGCAGGCTTACGCAGGCCCGGGTAGCCCAGAACGAACGCAGCAGTCGAGGAGGAGAGGGAGCAAAAAAAATCTATAGGGAAAGGCTTGAGGAAGTTTGAACTTTTTCAAACAACTTTCTTATCCCTTTTACAAAGTGTGATGAGTGAGCAGAAACTTGTGGATCCGCAAGACTTTTGAATGTGACTGGGATTCGAGAGACAGCTAATAATAGCAGGCCAAGCTACTACTGCGCTCCATATAATGACATTTTCTGTTTTGTGGTGATTGAGTGAGATAGTGCTTTTGTCGGTTTTCGAGGGCGGCTACTTGTTTTCTTTTCCTACAGCTTTTTCTTTCCAGAAAATGCTATTGGAGTGTTTGGACAAGAGGTATTGATGTTTTGTTCAGAGAGGAAGGAATGCAACTACTAAATCCGAGAGAAAAGAAGAAAGCAAAGGAATGATCTTCAAACTCCCAGAATGTGTTTTTTGTTTTGCATTCTTTCAGCGAGATCATTGAGGTGGAAGTGATTTTCCTTTTTTTTTTCCTCTTTATTTTCGGGGAGGAAAAATAGCGAAGCTCTGAGTCGGGTGGATCAAAGGCGGCCTGGGTGGAGAGAGACAGGATTCCTCCTGTTGAGAGAAAAAAGAAAGGAAGATTGAGAAAATGAAGAGAAAGAGAGAGAGAGAGAAAGAGAGACACCCCGACAAGGAAGCTTTGGAATTAATAGAGAGGGGGTACAAGTGTGAACACAAGAGCTTAACGCCTAAGAAAACCCTGTGTGTGACAGCGAGAGAGGGTTATGTGAGGAAGCAGGACAAAGTGGTGGTGGTGGTGGTGAAAGTGTTTTTTTTTTTTTTTTTTGGGAGGGTAGATGGAGGGTTGGGGGGGGTGGGGGGGTGAGACGCAGAGACCGTTATGCTGAAGCAGGAAGGGAGGGGTAAAGGAGGGGAAGGGGTCTTAACCACCCTGCTTGAGATGTAAATTTGTCCCCGTTGCGAGCCAGGCCCGAGGCGAGGGTCCCCTCTTATTATTTCTGTACATGGAATAGCCATGGAAACCCCACTGAGTGCCATTGAAATGTCTGATTCCAGCAGTCTGGGGATAAATCTCTCTTTGGCTGCTGAGGTGCATGATGTGTCTGCTGTGTGCATGTATGCGTGTGTGCGTGTGTGTGCGTGTCCGATGCTTGAGTTTCCATGCTTCAACCTTTGTGTGCGTGCGTATGCTTACGTGTGCATCTGGGTGAGAAATTCTTTCTTGGAGTTCTTTTTTTCTTTTCTCCAGCCTCTTTGATTTCAGCCAGGAGTGCGTTTTGGGGCGCTGTCACTGAACTGTGAAGAAACTTAACTTTCGCTTCCCATCTTGGCAAAAAACACTCAATTTGTGCCGCTGAGGCCTTTTTTTTTTTTTTTTTTGCTCTCACTGATGAAAACTGCCAGCATTGCTCACAGAAGAGCTTACTTCCTCCTCTCCCTTGCAAAGAGCTGATCGTTCATTTTTTGATCATTGACATGAAAAAAAAATGTGTTCATTACAGTCATAATACATTTTTCAGTAACACCCCCTAATGAGACAATCATTGATTTAAAAAAAGTAAAATAAAAGTGTCTTAACTGACAGCTCTTGCTTCCTGTATGTTAAATTATCGCGGTTTTCATACATATTTTACCAGCACTTTATTGATTTGTTTTAAGCCACTCACGGGGCTCCAGGGTGCGACTGTTTCTATCGGAAAATCTGAAAAATCTGTCAAGTGCAAGTAAACATTTTCACTGGTAGCAACGGTGCACCTAATATTCAGCAGGTCAGATTAAAAAAATGTATAAAAATATGCTTGTTGCTGACATTTCTTGTTGTGTGCTGTGATTTTAACCTTTTGTTCCTGTTTCAGTTTATCAGTTTATCTCAACCTGGCAACCCAAAAAGTTGCTTTTAATAGCTTAAAGGCGATCTATAAAACTTAAGTAAATCCTTTATCATCCATTAATAAAGCGGATGTTTCTTTAACCACAGTTTGCATGTGTGTGACTGAAAACACGTACTGTATGTACTAGGCATGTATGCATATTATCTCCTCTCGGTCCTCACGTCAAGCCAAGAAAACAGTGAATGGTTTCAGTCCGCTGGGAGAAATCAACTCGCTGCCAGACACACAAATACTTCCTCACCGGATTAGCTGCATATCAGTCTTTGCAGCTCAACCCACCTGTGTATTCCTGCGGCGGTGTGTGTAGTGGTGACGGGGTGGACGGGCAGGGAGGGGGGAGTAAAACTTTATCTCTTCATCAGACAACGTCCCACTAGATTGTACCATCATGTGACAGAGGGGAGACGGAGAAAATGGCAGAGATGAGAATAACTCCAGGAAAATGGGGAAAGCCTGCTGGTTTATTTTGAATGACACAGAGTTTGAATAGCGGAGGGTCAAAGGTCAAGCTGGTTCTCTCTAGAGGCGGGAAGGGGAATGGAGGGGGGAGTGGAGAAAAGGGGTGAAAGCAAGACAGGAGAATGTGCATTGTGATGGAAAAGTTTTGGGGGACAAAGGAGGCAACGGGCTCCGTTTGGCGTTGCGTTGAGCAGACAGGCCCTCCTTTGTCTCTCAACCCTTGGTCAGGAGGCCTCGCAACTCTCATTCTTCCCTCATTTCTTTCCCTCCCTCCCCTCCCGCTTTACATGAATTGGTTCCCCCACTCTCCCTTCTCCCTTTGGAGTCCTGCTGAAAAGACGTGAAAGGGAAAATAGAGAGTTTGTAGTGTTGCACAGTTGTTAATTAACATGCAGATTTCTGATTCGTCGAGAGCCCTTATAGTATGGGTTGAGGATTATGAGAGGGGCTGGTTTGAATTGGTGAGAACACAGTAGCCATGTCTGTACACACACACACACACAAACACACAAACTTGCACACTTCTTCATGCTCTCATGCACACCCTTGTTGTTTTGCCAGGCTTCACTGGGAACCTTTGCCAAATAGACATCGACGAGTGTGCCAGCACGCCATGCAAAAATGGCGCCAAGTGCACAGATGGACCCAACAAGTACACCTGCGAGTGCACTGAAGGTATGCAAGTCTTAACAAAAGCTGAAATTATTGAGTAGAAACTTTTAAGGCCCCACAAAAACGGAGTGGAAACACACCCACATCAGTTCGAAAAGTAAATTAAACTTTTTTTTGGCAGGTTACTCTGGGAGGCACTGTGACACGGACATCGATGAGTGTCACTCGAACCCATGCCACTACGGTACCTGCATTGACGGCCTGGCCTCCTTCAGCTGCCACTGCAAGCCTGGATACACCGGCCGGCTGTGTGAGACCAACATCAACGAATGTCTGAGCCAGCCGTGCCGAAACGGAGGCACCTGCCAGGACAGAGAGAACGCCTACTACTGCATCTGCCCCAAGGGCACCACAGGTAACACACAAACAAAAATAAAGGCATAATCACAAGTTTTATATCCAACATTTGGGATTACAGAGAGAAATGTATCTTCTGACAGGAATCAACTGTGAAATCAACATTGACGACTGCAAGAGCAATCCCTGTGACTATGGGACCTGCATCGACAAGATCAATGGCTACGAGTGTGCCTGCGAACCCGGCTACACGGGTAAGAAACTTTGAAGGATTTGAAGGAACATGGCAGAGGTGTGAACTGGTCAGACACAGGCACATACCTAAATATCTTTGAAAGGTTCAAATATGAGTGCGTGTATACAAGTAGTATTAAAAGTGAGGGTATCATTTAAAAACAAAAGAACAAATTCTAAAGCACAACTAGAAAGAAGACTTGTGTGTGTGTTTCCATGTGAAAGAATATGCATGTTAGCTATTTCACCGCTCTCTCTGGAGATAAAGTTGGTGTGTTGGTGGAGACTGTATCTCTCTATATTGATTTATTACAGCCCTTTCCACAAAGACTGTGCGACTGTAGAGTTAATGTAAGACAATTTAATGTGGCTGCTGTCTCAGGTGACCAGTAGACAAAATGAGTGTATCAGGGATCGAACGTATGGATGGAGGAGTGTGGGTCTTGGTGGGGAGGGTGACAGATGGCGAGCGAGCGAGCATGCTCCTCTGAGGCTCGACTGGTGTCACTTTCCAGCTCCACCCTGTCCCGAACCTGCTGCTGCTAGGACATGCAAGCTGCCCTCCTGTACAAAGAACGGACACACACACACACACACACACACTCACTCACACAAACTGTGGCCCACACAGTCACCTGGGATTTGAGCAGGAGAAAAGATTCCCTGAAAGATTCCTGAAAGTTGAGCTTTTAAAAGCTCGGAAGCCGGTCCCTGCTTTAAAGCTAAATGGGCTGCCTTTATGTTATGCGTGGCACCAGGCTGAATGGCGTCAACGCTTCAAGTGGCCGACAAAGGACGACTTAAAACCCCTCATGTTTCTGAAAATTGATACATTACCCGCACTGATGTATAGACTCCTTTGTGTGGCGTATTGTCTGTTGGTGTGTGGGTGGACATGTATTTAGAATCATACTTCAAATAGAGTGAAAAATGTTCCTATTGACAGGTGTTTAAGAAATGATTGTAGTTGTTTCAAAGACAATAATAAAGACATCATGTGGTGTGATTACATGAATTAAAGGAAGAGTTTGTGATTTTGGGGTTACGTGTTCACTTTTTGTAGTTAGATGAGAAGATCTCCAGGAGGTGTACGCACCCGGCCATCATGTTGGTTGTGTAGCTTTAATAGTGCTGGCCAGGCTAGCTGTTCTCCCTGTTTTCAGTGTTTATGCTATGCTAAGCTAATCATCTGCTCTCCAGCTACACATTTAGTCTGGTATCCATCGTCTCATCTTACACCAAAGCATGTATCCCAAAATGAAGATGTTCGGACTTTCAACATATTCCCCTCCTCTCTTTCAGGTACCATGTGTAACTTCAACATCGACGAGTGTGCGATCAACCCCTGTCACAACGGCGGCACCTGTATCGACGGCATCAACAGCTTCACCTGCGTGTGTCCAGAAGGTTACCATGACACCACCTGCTTCTCCCAGGTGAACGAGTGCCTCAGCAATCCCTGCATCCACGGCCACTGTGACGACAAGATCAACGGGTGAGGGAGACTGATTTCAATGCGATTCAAACTACTAGCACAGCACATTTATGTGTCGGTTGAGTGTTATTTTTATATTTACAATTTCTTGTTTCCAAATGAATTCATTAAGACTGAAAGCAAGGGGAAACAGTGAACATAGAGTCAAATGTTATCAGTCTTTTCACCAGCTGATCAGAGAATAAATAAATATGATTACGAATCTGAGTCTTGATAGAGGTTTTTAAGAAGAACTCTCAGATTTTACACTAAAATTTTCCACCATTTTCTCCCCGTCAGCTATAAATGCCTGTGTGACTCCGGCTGGAGCGGTAAAAACTGCGACATCAACAACAACGAGTGTGAATCCAACCCGTGTATGAACGGAGGCACCTGCAAGGACATGACCAGCGGATATGTTTGCACCTGCCGCATGGGCTTCACCGGTCAGTCTTTGCGTTGTGTCGATATTCTCGTATGAAACAACGCTTCTCTCCACCCCGATGTGGACCTTCAACTTAAACTGACGCGCGTGTGATGTACTGTTCGCTCTTACTGCAGGCCCAAACTGCCAGACCAACATCAATGAATGCGCCTCCAACCCCTGCCTGAACCAGGGAATGTGCATCGACGACGTGGCTGGCTACAAGTGCATCTGCATCCTGCCTTACACGGGTATGAAAATATTATTGAACATTTTTATGTGCACATGTGTTGGCCTGGTGTTCTGGCGTTTCCTTGCAGTTTCCACAGCCTGTGTTCGTTAAGTTACAGAGAAAAGAGGAAAAATACGTGGAGGATGAAACAACTGTCGAGTAAAGTTCAACAGCAAGACATCCTCTGCGCTCAAAGACACCAAACCTCTGACTCACTCCGCTCCACTGAGATACACAAGCATTCCCGATAAGAGGGCTGGAAAATATTTTCACGTCATCTCGCTTATTATTTGACAAAACAGATAACGATGGAAAGGCGAAGGGCAAATTTTCTTGTATTTGTCGAGTCGTCTTTTTGGAAAAATCCACAGGACTTTGAATAATAAAAGGATTTTTGCTTGTGCCGGGGTGGGAACGGGGTGCTTGACACATTTCCTGTTTGCCTGCTTCCTGTCTCACAGAACGGCTTCACAATGGGCGGAAACTGGAGCCGGCTTCCTGTAAGAGCCATGTGTTGTGGAAACAGATAGGGAAATGTCTCGGCAGGCCTTTAACAATGACAGAACCTGGCTAAAATCTTCTGATAGCACTGATTGAAAGATGATTCTGTGTCCATTTGGGTTGGGTTATCTCCAAGTTCATGACTCCTACATGATATCACGCAGTTAAAGTTAAAGCTAAACACAGCCTGTAATTTATTGTGTTTAAGGGAGTGTTTTAATAGACATGTTTGTGTGTTACAGGAGAGAACTGTGAAACCTTGATGGCCCCCTGCAGCTCCAAACCCTGCAAGCATGGAGGAGTGTGTCAGGAGTCGGAGGACTATCAGAGCTTCTCCTGCGTCTGTCCTGAAGGATGGCAAGGTGAAAAATTAAAACAGTTAAATTTTTCACCAGAACTGTTTAATTCTTACAGAGGTTTCCAGATGAGTATTTAAACATTTCACATTTTGTCTGTTGTTGAGATTGACCAGCTCTTGACTAAATCATAATGCTGTAAAGAGGATTTGTACTTTTCTTCAGTGATATAATGCACTGAAGACATGAATAAATCCTCTGCACAGCTGTTGGAATATGGACATAATTGCTGAAGTCTTAACTCGACGTGACTCACTCATACAGTTCCTTGTGAGAAAAGATTTTAAAACGCAGTAGAGAGAAGTCAGAAGAACGATGAAAGATTAAGACGGGTGAATAGGTAAAAGACAATTTAGATAAATGAATAAAAAATGTTTAAAATACTTCACTTTAAATGTGAAATATGTAAGAATCATCGGTTTTCAAGTTTTCAAAATCAACTAAAATTATCAACAGAATGAGAAGAAAAAACTATTTTGAAGTTACAGCGTATCAAAGGTGTCTATGTATGGCGTTGAAGAGATATCTACTGTAGTAGAGTGCCAACCCCTGGTAGTCTGACTAGCTGCACAGCTAATCGAGCTAACAAACTAGCAGTAGCCACAGTCATAGATGTATGAAAAGAAGACAGTTAAAAGCAGTCAGCAGTTACTCTGGTGATACGCTGCCCCTATTGTTAGGGGGTATGAATTCAACAGGTGGCCAGTTCTTACGTAATGCACCTTTAAAGCAAGTCTATAAAATGTTCTTTGAAGAAGAAGATGATCCTGCCAGTGTTGAATCTCAGGCAGGCTGTTCCACAGTTGAAGGCCTCTGATGGCAGTAAACTGGCGTACATGGGGCAAACATTTCGAGTGTAAGAAGAGGAGAACATTTTACATAATCTTCCTCTCTCCACCCCTCCAAGGCCAATCATGTGAGGTGGACATCAAAGAGTGTGTGAAGAACCCCTGCCGCAACGGAGCCACCTGCCAGAACACTTTGGGCAGTTACCGCTGCACCTGCAAACCAGGCTTCAATGGACGCAACTGCGAAACCAACGTCGATGACTGCAAGCCCAGTACGTTCTCCAGTCTCTCTGCTTCTTATGCTTAATTAAAGTAACATAGACAAAGCAAAATCTACACTTAGCAAAGACTTCAAAACACAAGCTTAGTGCTCCGTTTTGCCCACAGACCCGTGCAGCAACGGAGGCCTCTGTAGGGACGAGGTGAACCGCTTCCTGTGCACCTGCCTGCCCGGCTTCAGGGGCACAAAGTGCGAGGAGGACATCAACGAGTGTGAGAGCAACCCGTGCAAGAACGGAGCCAACTGCACCGACTGTGTCAACAGCTACACCTGCACCTGCCCGGCCGGCTTCAGCGGAATCCACTGTGAAAACAACACTCCCGACTGCACTGAGAGGTACGGAGCTCACACACCACAGAACTGGTACCACAAGGAGCTCAGAGTATCACAGTCCAACCCAGCAGCTTCTGTTTTAAGAGATAAAACCGAAAGATGAACGCTGGTTATTGTCTGGTGAGTGAGTTCATCTGTTCAGATCAACAGGTTCGCTCTCATCCACTTGTTAATGTAGAGTCCATTTCCTTGTCCACCACTGCCCCCTCTGGTGGAGCACTGATGTACACCAGCTGACCTTCACAGTTCTCACTGTATATCACAGCTCTGCCACACACAGGAGGTTAAGTAGTTTACCATAAATGAGTTTTTTTTTTAGCTGTAAAATACCAAGACTTGTTTCTCTCAACACCATCAATGAAGCTCCCTGGTGAGAAAAACTGAAAGTCTGAGTAATAAGTAGGGTATTGTTAGAAAAGATGCATTTGTTTTTGACTTTCTGTGGACAAATCAGATGTGCCTGCAGCTCAGGTAAAGAGAGTTCTATCGACTTGCTTCTCCCTAAAAAGCTGCAGAATACTTTAATTTCGCTGAATTTCATACAACATTTATTTTTATTTTTCTCTGCAGCTCCTGCTTCAACGGCGGCTCCTGTGTGGACGGCATCAACACCTTCACGTGTTTGTGCCCGCCGGGTTTCACCGGGAGCTACTGCCAGCACGACATCAATGAGTGCGACTCCAAACCCTGCCTGAATGGCGGCACCTGCCAGGACAGCTACGGCACCTACAAGTGCACCTGCCCACCTGGATACATTGGACTCAACTGTCAGGTGGGAGGATGGACTTACTCATGTTTTGTTAGTCACTGTTATACCGAAAAACGTAACGTTGAGCTTACTTTTCAGCCAAGTAAAACGCCATTTAACCTCTTTTGAACTTTATTTTTAACCACCAGAATCACCAGATCAAGGCTTACTGGCATGATTGTTTGGTGTAAGTGATTCAGGTTTATACATTCTGCTTGCATCCTGCAGAACTTAGTTCGCTGGTGCGACTCGTCGCCCTGTAAGAACGGGGGAACTTGCTGGCAGAGGGGAACCACCTACAGCTGCGAGTGTGAGACCGGCTGGACGGGACTTTATTGCGACGTCCCAAGTGTCTCCTGTGAGGTGGCAGCCAAACAGAGAGGTGAGATGGGAGCTGGTGTGAATGAATCAAAGTGTTGGTGGAAATGCATGCAGGCTTAGTGAATCTTGCTAAATATATGTTATCACACAGCAACGCTAAAGTCTACTGTCTCTTCCTTGTAGGAGTCGACGTTACCCATCTGTGTCGTAACTCGGGTCAGTGTCTGGACGCGGGAAACATTCACTACTGCCACTGCCAGATTGGATACACTGGAAGTTACTGTGAGGAGCAGGTGGATGAATGCACCCCAAATCCCTGCCAGAACGGAGCTACCTGTACTGACTTTTTAGGCGGATATACCTGCAAGGTAACATAATCAAAACTATGCAGTCCAGTCGTTCGAATTTTAATGTCAAATACTGCTGAAATATGTATTTAGAAATCATGTCTCAGCATTTTTTGTCATATTGAACATGTCCTGAGTGCATCAGGTCTAAATATACTACTTTTAACTAAGCAGAAATGAGTTATTCCCTGTTGAAATCAGCGCAATCATGCCATTTCTTTTGATTTAATGCTGGTTTAAATTGTAAATCGGGTCTTAAATGTCACCCTTCTTAGCATTTTCAGAGGTCTCATTACATTATCTTTTTTTATCACCTCGTTTCGCATGTTTTTTTGATCTCAGTCCTATAATTTAATTCATGAATTAGTTTAAATGTATGGGTGTACAGCAGCCGAAACAACATCCGGCTCCTAATGAAGAGGCCCGTTTATAAATAGAAGACAAACAGATTGGTTGAGTTAATCTCCCATGGAATAAAGGATCTGCTGGCCTTGGCAGGGTGGAGGCCAGAAAACAGCCAGGTAAACAAAAACCATCTCTGTTTCATGTCGGACATTGATTCAGCTTTCCCTCTTTCTCCTCCCTCTGCCTTCTTTTCTTCCTGCTTCTCTGCCTCTTCTTCCTCCCTCTCAGTGCATGCCAGGATATGTGGGGACCAACTGCTCCGACGAGATCAATGAATGTTTCTCCCAGCCGTGCCAGAACGGGGGCACCTGCATTGACCTGATCAATACCTACAAATGCTCCTGTCCCCGGGGAACCCAAGGTCAGTGGACCCCATGCACACTCCTCCACACCACTCCGCCTCTCCATCCTCTCCTCCTCGTCTCCACACTTCATTAATTAGGGCTTAACAGCCCGGGCTCATGTCTGAAAACTCCTCCTCCCGTCTTGCCTCCATCCCTTCCTCTACTTGTCAAATACGCCATCGATTTTTCTCTCAGACATGAAGGGGAGTGTGTGTTGTAGGTCAGTCCAAAGTGCCAGTGGAGTTGGGTGTTGCCCAAAAGAAACCAACAAGTTTGATCAGGAAACTAAAGATAATGTCAGAGGCTTTGACAGGAAGTTAACAGGAAATCTTCCTGGAGATTTTACTTTTTTCGCCAGATTTAGAATTTGCATCATTCAGTATCTTATTATACAATATTATTGGAACTTTTCGGCATCACTTTATCCCAGATTCAAAGCTGCAAAATCTATTCTGTAACTAAAACTGACACCTACTTGTCCCTCCTCCCCTGCCGGACCTCCCTCAGGTGTGCACTGCGAGATCAACATCGACGACTGCAACCCCTTCACCGACCCGGTCACCAATGAGCCCAAGTGTTTCAACAAGGGGAAGTGTGTGGATCGAGTGGGAGGCTACCACTGCACCTGTCCCGCAGGATACGTGGGGGAGCGCTGCGAGGGCGATGTCAACGAGTGTCTCTCCAACCCCTGCGACCCGCGGGGCACGCACAGCTGCACCCAGCTCACCAACAACTACCGCTGCGAGTGTCGCACCGGATACACAGGTAAACAGGCAGTCGGGGTTTGCAACTGGTCAGCCATTTTGAGTCAGCTCCGAGGAGGGGGGAGAAATTCGTTAATGTGCGCTGCTCCTGCTGCTGTTGGTGATTTGATTAGAATTCTAGTGCATATCTGGGTATTCCTCGAGTTCTTAAATGAGATTTTCCTGTGTTGGTTTCATTTGGTTTTCATCTATCTATGTCCTTTGGTTGGTTTGACATTGAGCAGTACAATTGAAGTTGGTCTAAAATAGAACCATATCTGTCAACCGTTGAGGATTGATAATTGAAGTTTACAGTTTTGGGCCTCTCAAACTTTTCAAAACTCTGATCAAGGCTTCTGATGCTTTTTGTTGTCTAATGTGATTTGTTAGAGTTTTGGGAGTTTTAAACATTTAGAAACTAGATTTAGCTGGTGCATGTTAATAAATGTTTTTGGCCCAAATAAGGAAATGAGAATATTGTCAACAGATTAATCATTAAAAAAAGTTACAAGAAGTTGCTTTCTACCCTACACTGAAATCATTGTAGGAAATGTGAGGATATTTTTGCAACAATTGCATAATATGATTAACATGTTCCTGTGTGTGACTCCTCTGCAGGTCAACGCTGTGACACAGTGTTTGACGGATGTAAAGGAAAGCCATGTCGCAATGGAGGAACGTGTGCTGTTGCCAGTAACACCCCACACGGCTTCATCTGCAAATGTCCTCCTGTGAGTAACAAATATTATAATTATTATTATTATCATTATTATTATTATTATTATTATTAACTGTGAGGTGAGTGCTAACCACTGAGCCCCGTCAATAAACATCTCTAACTTCCTCTAGAGTCTAGACCCTTTAGAAATCATTGAATCAAAGGTTATTTTCTTATGTTTTGTCCTCTTAATATAGGGATTTACCGGCTCCACATGTGAATATGACTCCCAGATCTGCGGCAGCCTCCACTGCCGCAATGGAGGCACCTGTTACTCCAGCCACAACAGTCCCAAGTGTCTGTGCACACCCTCCTTCACTGGGCCTGAGTGCCAGTATCCCACCGACAGCCCCTGTAATTCCAACCCCTGCTACAACGGCGGCACGTGTGAATACACGTCTGAGGCGCCGTTCTACCACTGTGTCTGCCCCAAAAACTTCAATGGCCTCCAATGTTTCATCCTGGATTACGACTTCCCGGGAGGGTTCGGCCACCCCATCCCTGTGCCGCCGAAGGTGGAGGTCAGCTGTAACATCCCGGAGTGCGAGGAAGCAAAGAACAACAAGGTCTGTGACGGGCAGTGTAACAACCACGAGTGCGGCTGGGACAATGGCGACTGCTCGCTCAACTTCAATGACCCGTGGAAGAACTGCTCCGCCTCGCTGCAGTGCTGGAGATACTTCAATGATGGAAAGTGCGACTCTCAGTGTGACAACGCTGGATGTCTTTACGATGGGTTCGACTGCCAGAAGCTGGAAGGACAGTGCAAGTGAGTGCGGTGTTTGTATCAATGAGTAAGACAAGAATCAAGATTGGGATGTACAAGATCAACTAGTCCATTAAATGTTGATAACCTCACTAGTCAGCACCAGAAATACGGTTTAACGCCTAACCTCATCTCTTTTATTTCAGTCCACTGTATGACCAGTACTGCAAGGACCACTACGCTGATAATCACTGCGACCAGGGCTGCAACAACGCTGAGTGCGAGTGGGACGGCTTGGACTGTGCCGATAACATGCCCGAGAAGCTCGCCCTGGGCCAGCTGGTCCTGGTTGTCCACATCACCCCCGAGCAGCTCCTCAACAACTCCTTCGGCTTCCTGCGCGAGCTGAGCCGCGTCCTCCGCACCAACGTGATATTCAGGAAGGACGGCAAAGGCGATATGATGGTGTACCCTTACTATGGGAACGAGCACGAGCTGAAGAAGTACAACGTTAAGCGCTCGGTGGACGCGTGGTCCGAGGTGCCCGGAAAGGTGCTGAGCGTGGTGAAGAGGAGACTATATGATGCGGCAGGAGGGAGCAGGAGGATGAGGAGGGAGCTGGAGATCAAAGGGTGAGCAAAAATATCGAAAACTTGTTAACTATAGAGACATTTTTAAGGATTCGGTGTGTAAAACAGGTTTTCACCATGGAGCATACCATTAACTTGCTTTGTGTTTCTCTTCTCTCAACAGTTCAGTCGTCCACTTGGAGGTAGACAACCGTCAGTGCATCCAGCAGTCCTCTGAGTGTTTCCTGAGCACCAACGATGCCGCTGCTTTCCTCGGGGCTTTGGCCTCCAGTGGCAAACTGGATGTTCCCTACCCCATTGAAGCTGTTTATAGTGAGTACATCTCATACAGATCTGCATGAATCAAGGAAAATGTCTACTGGTTTCCAATCTGTCCATTAGACTGAACGTCAAATCATGTGTCTTTCCATGAAAGATAAAAATCAATGATGAATTGATCAAACAAGTATTGTCTTTTCACGTCAGTGAGCCACATGTTGAACCACTTCACATGTTCCTTCATTATGATGAATCTGGGCGCTGCAGATTATTCTAAGTCGATTTCACAAACCTATCCTGCTGCCAGAAATAATCACCAGACCACCAAATGTGTTTGTGAAACTAGTTCCAAAAAAAAAAAAAGCCATTTTAGTTTTGCTTGAGTAGGGCTGCAGCTATCAAACCTCTGTTTGTTTGTTGGTTGGTTGTTTTTGATCAGCAGAATTTCACAAAATCTGCAAAAAGAATTGGGATGGGAATAGAACCTATTCACTTTTGGTGTGGATCTGGACAAAGGAACAGATCCAGGACAAGTTTTGTTAGTTTCTCAGAGGATAATGCATGGACCTTGATGGAAAAGATCAGGGCCCGTATTCACAAAGAATCTTAAGGCTAAAAGTAGCTCCTAACAGGCGAATTGAGGAGCAACTCCTAAAAATAATGGGCATGTCAGTCGTAACTTTAGGACTCCTAATTTTTGAAAATAAGTGATAAGTGTTATTCACAAAACATTTTAGGCCTAAAAGTAGCACCTAAGTCTGGGAGACCTTAGAGGTAGTCCAGAGGACTCCTAACTCGCTAAGACCTGGTCACAGCCGAATGTTTTGGAGACGCTAAATGACAGGGAATTATTAAAACGATGTCGGATGGACCACAAAGGGATTGAAGTTGTGGTTGAGTTGGTGAGGGACGCAATAACATCTACCAACCGAAATAATCGATTAACGCCGGAGATAAAATGTTTTGCAACACTCAAGTATTTGGCTGCGGGGAAAATGCAGCTCTTCGCACAGCACTAGTATTACCTGGGGACCTCAAGTGATTTAGAAATTATCCCACCACGTCTGTGCGGCGCATTCGCACAGGATAAGCGAAGTCTGTGTTTTAACTCAAATTTACTGACTTTATCCCCCGGGTCGATCGCACCGGAAGCCCTTGCTGGAGCAGCGCAACGGTTAGATATAGATATTTTTAATATAATAACTGCAAGCCTGTTGAAAGATGGAAAAATGTTCCTTACCGCATGCTGCCATGCATGTAATCCATCTTATCATCTTTCGAAATTTCGTCTTCTGATGAGCCTCCTGAATTTGCACCCAAAATGCTATCAAAACTATCATTTATAATTCCCAATGCAGCCTCCATATTTCTCGACCGGGAAAAAGGCAGAAAAAAGGTGTGGAAAACACAAAAAACCTTAAGAAAAACAAAAAAAGACCCCAAATCCCAGAGATGCCGATTCGCACGAGACTAATATTATCAAATGACCTCTGTGTTTGGCGAAATATGATAGGTAATTTGCGGTGGAATTTTTACTTTACAAATTACAGACATGGCAGATTCGCACGGGATTAAGATCACAGACGACCTCCGCAATTATTACAAATTACTGGAGGTCCCCAGGTCATACTAGTCCCGTGCGAATAGGGCTTTTGTCAATCGGAAAAAGTTGCATTCCATCAATACACAAATTGTCTTTGACGCATGTTACAGTATACTGGACATTGTTGGGAAATGGCCCGGATCAACACACGATTCACGAATTTTAATAGAGAGTGGTTTGACACAGCTTTTCGAGCGAATGCCGCTTTTATTGACAATTCACGTTTTTCATCGCAAGCTTCTAATTTGTAATTTCTGTCCAAAGCGTTTCTTTATCCAATATCTTTTCATAGGCTTTGTCATGGGCTTGTAGGCAACTTCCTTATTTTCACTTTATGCATTGCGCAGCCTAAATGACTTTTCAATGGGCTGCCCTGTCACTCAACAACCAATCACCGTTGTCACCGCTTCTAAGTGCATCCTTATAAAATGACGTCATCCATAGCAACAGAGAGTTACTTCTAGTTTAGGAGTTAACTGTTTTCATAACTAAAAGTAGGTCTCAGCGGCTTTGTGAATTACTTTTAAGAAACGACTCCTACATAAAAACTTTTACTCCGATTTAGGAGTACTCCTAATGTTAAGATAAAAGTCTTTGTGAATACGGGCCCAGGTGTATTAAGGTTACTTGTATCTATGAGTACAATCTGATACAATCAATTACTTTTTCAGATTTTCCACAACCCAATGGCTGACTTGTTTTGTCCGAGAGGTCAATGTTTACAGATTCGCTGAGTCTATATCGTGGTTCAGCGGTTATGGTTGGTTTCGAATTAAAATTTAGGGCTGTCAACTTTGATACTGGATAAGCCTTGATTGAATTAAAGGGGACTGTTTGGCCATAGTGGAGGTATGTGCTCTACTTGGTGCCGTTCTATTTTTCAATTGTTGTTTAGTCTATAGATTGTCAAAAGAATTGAAAGCAAATGTTTGACATTTTGTTTGAAAGTGACTGAAACAATTTATCACTTTTTCAAAATAGTTAAATTTTCTTTTGATCAACTTAAAACTCTATCAGCTATAACTGTCACAGCTCGGCTTGAGTAAGAAAAACCGCGGAGCTCAGCTGTCTGAATGGTCTTTTGAAGGGAAGATGATCTTGAGGCTGCTTCAACATACAGTGAGGAAGGGAAGCTGCAAACTATTTAGAGACGACTAATGATTGGTGGTTTCTGTGCTGGTGGGATTTGTCGGTGAATATTTCCAGCCCGCATCAACATCAAACAATAATGTAACTCTGACGCAGATTTGATTTTGCAGAACTCAAACAAGTTCAAAGAGTCTCGTAATTGATTTCCATGGAACGAAAGCTGCGAAGAATGGAAAACCGCAACTGAATGATTTGCATCTTGATTGATAGGGCTGTCACCAAGTTGATGAATTGTGATGTGAAATGAATGTGATTTGCAGTTAAAAACGGCTAAAAAGTGCAAAACCCTTGGTAGGATCCTTGCTCTTGCGTCCGCACATAGATACACACTTGGATGAGACACGTGCTCCTCCACACACACTCAGACTGAAAGCGCCCTCTGGTCGGGTCCTAACCCTAGTGCTCTTTGATTGTGTATTTGTTATGCAGCGGCGAACAAATGCAATTGTGAATCTCATGGCCTAAACAATCAATCCTTCCCTCAGAGTGTAAATCCACTGGCTTCGGGCACCAAAATGGTTAATTGCTGCAAATCAACTCATCCAGCCCCCTACTCACACTATATAACACTCTATCTCTCTCCCTCTCGCAGACATGTACACATATACGTCCACAGATAACACACTCGCACACACACACGCACACACACACATGCACGCACGCACGCACCCGCACTTCATCCCACAGTGTGAGGGGCTGCTGCAACCTTCACCTCGCTGAATGTAATACCAGGACTTAATGCATCTCTGAGGGTTTAGGTTGGGGGAGTTTATCATTTCAAAATCGTTAGTGGAAAAAAAAAGAGAAGGGGAAAAATTGATCGGGAGTGTGCTAGAAGTTGGGAGTCTTTGTTATCTTGAAAATCCTAATAAATCCTTCGTCTTTACAGCTTAAAGCGCGTGCAGTAATTTGAAGTTCATTAATCCCCCTCCTTTTTTTCTCTTAAAGAAGAAATGGTAAAGTTGTCTCTTGGTACCCTGGGTTGAAAAGGGAGAGAGGAGGTGGTGGTGTTCTTTTTTTTTTCCCCTTTTCTCTCTTTTTTTTTTTTTATCACGCCCCATCCTTTTTTTTTTCTTTTTTCTTTTTTGATGAAAAGTGGTTAGCAATTCTGATTATTACTGAATAGATAGTAGAAGCTAGCTTTACAAACGGCGAGGATCGTCAGTCAGTTTCTGGCGCTCGCTGCTGGTTGCGGTGTGTTCTGGAGTGGGAACCGCGGGGCGAAGAAGAGCCGGACTAGCTCTCCTCGAACACCCCAGGCTGATCCTGGGTGTCCTGGTCTATCTTCTGCCAGTCCATGTCTGCTCCCCGGCCCGTCTTGACCATGTTGTCCCTTTTCCTACCAGGCGGCGTCGACCCCGATCCTTCTAAGGACCTCTACCCGATCTACCTGGTCCTTGGCGGCGTAGGGATACTGGCCTTTCTCGGAGTGGGGATGGTGGCTGCCCGAAAGCGCCGCCATGAGCACGGGCGCCTCTGGCTCCCCGAGGGCTTCAAGACCACAGAGACCAGCAAGAAGAAGAGACGCGAGCCTGTTGGAGAGGATTCAGTGGGATTAAAGTAAGTTTCCAGTTTATTCGCTCGGTGTTGTCGCGGTACGTGTTTCTTTGCGGGTCAGGTGAAGGGCCAGATCTGAGGGACAAAAAGGGTGTAACTGGTGATCAGATAAATTTGGGAAAGGGGGGTTTCGCCTGGATCATTAATGATAATGATATAGCAGGTTTAGGTGCGCATTAATTTACTTATTGGGGCAGGGGTGGGGGGATGGGGTATGGATTTAATCAATGCTTTTGTTTTTCGGCTGCACCATTAATGGTGTGCGGCTCGGATGAGATGGAAGCAGGAGAGTACGAGGAATTTTACCGGGTTTTCTGCGTCCTCACAGGCCACTGAAAAACACTTCGGACATTTCACTCATGGATGTCACCCAGAATGACTGGGAGGAAGATGAGCCCTCGGATGCGAAACGCTTCAGGGTAAGAAAACAGAAATATTACAGGGCAATGGATATATTAAATATGTAGAATTTTTTTTAATTAAAAAAAAATGTTTACAACTTTTACAGCAATATATTACAAAAACCTTAAAATGACCAGTGTGGGATTTGAAAATAACTTTGTTTGTGCTTTTTTTTTAAATATTTCTGAAGGCTTTGGTTGAAAGATTTAACAGCTTATTTAATATTAACTACTTACTAATACTTACTTAACGCGTGTTTCTGTTATGTTGTGATTTGATTGGATTCAAGCCCAATTTGAGTCTTCTCACTTCTTGCTGTCCCTGCTGTAGCAGTTTGACGAGCAGGCGATACTGGAGGGAGACGACCAGACGGACCACCGCCAGTGGACCCAGCAGCACCTGGACGCCGCCGATCTGCGCATCCCCTCCATTGCTCCCACTCCCCCTCAGGGCGAGATTGAGAATGACTGCATGGATGTCAATGTCCGGGGACCAGGTGGGTGACTGATCGCTTACTTACTGTTGCCTTAAGTGAGCTCTGAGCCAACGCATGTGGGCAGAATCAGCGGATTTTGGTTGCGCTTTTTATTCTGGATGACTTGGTTTTCTTTACAAGGAACCATACATATCCCAAAAATTTTACAAAAATATGAAATGGAATTGTTTCATCTGAAAATATATATGGAATCAGTTTTGTGAAGAAAATGTTGATATATTGAAGACAATTTAAGGCAAAAAAAAAAAAAAGAAGAACTATATTAATTTTGCTCCATTACTTCTGACTTTCCTCTATTTATAATTTTCTTGTGACACATCAGACAGTTTTCTCTCCTCACACCTCTAAAAATGCGTCAAATATAAAAAAAAGCGAAAGCGCACTCAGTGCTGATGTGCACAGTAATACCGCAACTTTTAAGAATTTTAAGGGCTCACAAGCTTTAAAAGGTCGGGAATGACAGATTCAGCAGATCGACTCAACGTTTTGAAGGTGGCAGGTGTGTGTGTGTGTGGGTGTGACTTGATTCACACATTTCACCTTTCTAGTGTTTGCATGTGTGTCTGAATTGATTCACGCCTTTTCTGAGTGAGCGTTTCACATTTCTAGTGTGTGTGTGTGTGTGTGTGTGTGTAATCGCGCGTGTAGGAGTTGCTAAAGCCCCATGTCCTCAGGGTAAAGGATCTTCTTCAAAGCAGCCAGCTGGAAGCCAGGCGCCTGGGGGGAAACACTGATTCCTGATCAGATTAATCATTTGACCAGTAATGGGCCTCTGTGTTCTTTATTTTCTATTCCTCATTATGAAAACAATGAAGGCATCAAATGCAAAAACCCAATTTTGTAGTAAGTGCCAAACTCCCTGAAGAAAAGCTACGAGAAATCAAAGTAACGGGGTTAACAACTTGAGAGCACACTTTTCCCCCCCGTCGCGGATCGATGCACTTGAATCGACCAAATCTGCGAGATCTGGGGCTTGCTATCCTTTTGAAGAGGAGAAAACCTATTCAAGTCGACTGACTGAGCTGCCTCTCACAGTTAGATATTAATGCTTCGTTTTCGCAGCAGCCTAGCTTTAGCGAGCCCCGGCCTCTATCCCCCCAGCTTCGCCTTCCTTGTGAAGCTTCTGCTGCGCCGGGGCCTTGATCAGAATCCATTATCGAAAGGAGAGAGCTGTAACGATTCAACCCAGGCAAAAGTGTCAAATCCACATTCGATTTGTTTGTTGCTTTGTTTTGATCTGCCTGCTGCTTTGAAGTGCAGCCTCCTGTCTTTTTTTGTAGCAGCCACTGGCCCTACGCTGTGCTGACCATGCAGTCTGTTACTTTCTTTCACAAACCCCTCCCCTCCTCTGTCCAGATGGATTCACGCCACTGATGATCGCGTCCTGCAGCGGGGGAGGTCTAGAAACGGGCAACAGCGAGGAAGAGGAGGACGCCTCTGCTAACGTGATCAATGACTTCATCTACCAGGGCGCAAACCTGCACAACCAGACCGACCGCACAGGTGAAACCGCTCTTCACCTGGCTGCCCGCTACGCTCGTTCTGACGCCGCCAAACGCCTGCTGGAGGCCAGCGCTGACGCCAACATCCAGGACAACATGGGCAGGACGCCTCTGCATGCTGCTGTGGCAGCTGATGCCCAGGGGGTGTTCCAGGTGGGTCCTCGCATGCCAAAACTATTGTTATCTTGTGGTTTAGTTAAAGTTTTACTGAAATTAGGGATTTGTCCATTTAATTGATTTATTAAGGCAGAATTCCTTCTTCTCAAATGTCAGAATTGGACAATATGAAGAAGTCACTTTAAGCTCTGGAAAACATATATATATATTTTTTTTTACTATTTCTTGACAATTTATGGACTAAATAAATTGCTCAATTCACAGTCAGTCGTTAATTGCAGCCCTAAAAGTGTAGCTTTCAAATAATCTGTATACTAAGGTTTCCACAATACCAGAATTTTTATTTTTCAATACAATACTAGTACAAAAAACAATACTCGATTGTTCTTTTGATACCACAGCATAAATGAAACGCTCTATAGGCACACACAACGGTATAAGTTGTTCCTTTTATTTGAAATTAACAACCAGCACACAGTTGTAGTTGGTAATTTGTAGCTGATAAAATAAACGTCACCGGACACAAACAACACATTTGTAATAATGGTATTATCTGTGCCCCCTCGGGCTGAAAATCTTAATTGTAGACCTTGACTGTCTTGACTGACTTTTTAATTTCAAAAACATACATCAGATACACTATCAAGTACTGTACTGCTTTTAAACTCATGGTCAAGAAAAGTATCAAGGAATCAATACTTTCCAATGAAGAAAAGAAAGATTCAAAGAACCATATTGTCACTGTGCTGCTGTGCAAAAACAACAGTACAAAATGATATGTATAGTCATATAATGAATATCGTTATCAAATATCGTTAAATTGTACATGCATTAAAAATCAGCCCTTAAAGTATTAATGAAGTCAAGTTTAAGTCAAAATGATTAACCTGTTTCTTTATGTTTCTGTAGATTCTGATAAGGAACCGTGCCACAGACTTGGATGCCCGCATGCATGATGGCACCACACCCCTGATCCTGGCTGCCAGGCTGGCGGTGGAGGGCATGGTGGAGGAGCTCATCAACTGTCACGCTGACGTCAATGCAATCGATGATTTCGGTAAATTTCACTGTTTTCTGCCATTGATATGAGCCTGAAAAATCATTATGTTTTACGGCTCAGTGTACTCAAATGTTAACTCGAAAGAACACTTCGGATCTAATCACCCTGTTTGTGTCTCTTCAGGTAAATCGGCTCTACACTGGGCTGCGGCTGTAAATAACGTGGAAGCTGCAATTGTGCTTCTGAAGAATGGTGCCAACAAGGACATGCAAAACAACAAGGTAAAAAAAAAAAAGCAATCCGTCTCATCCCCCTCTTAGTTCTGTAAAACAATAGTGAAACATCTTTCCGCTTTGTGACTCTCATCACATGTTGTCTCCTCTCTGTCTGCCTCAGGAGGAAACACCTCTATTCTTGGCTGCCAGGGAAGGAAGCTACGAGACTGCCAAGGTCTTACTGGACCACTTTGCAAACAGAGAAATAACCGACCACATGGACCGGCTACCCAGAGACATTGCACAGGAGAGAATGCATCACGACATTGTGCGGCTGATGGACGAGTACAATCTAGTACGAAGTCCACACATGCACGGAGGGTCGCTAAGCACCACATTGTCACCCCCTATCTGCTCGCCCAACGGCTACCTGAGCGGCATGAAGCAGCCCCAGCCTCAAGGTCAAGGCCAGGGCAAAAAGGCACGCAAGCCCAGCGCTAAAGGCATCGGCTGTAAAGATGGCAAAGACATGAAGGTGAAGAAGAAGAACTCACAGGACGGGAAGTCTGGGAACCTCCTGGACAGCTCGGCTGTTCTGTCACCAGTTGACTCTTTAGAGTCTCCACATGGATATGTCTCTGACGTGGCCTCGCCGCCCATGATGACCTCACCCTTCCAGCAGTCGCCATCTGTAGCCCTGAACCATCTGCAGGGTATGTCTGACCCGCACCTCGCTGTGAACCACATGGTGATGCCAAACAAGCAGGAGCTGGCTCGAATGCAGTTTGACCCGCTGCCTCCACGTCTCACCCATCTGCCCGTGTCTGGCGCTGGCGGCCAGGGCGGTATGAACGGCCAGTGTGATTGGCTGTCGAGGATGCACGGCAGCATGAGCCAGCCAGGCCAGTTCAACCCCCTGAGGGGAGCTCCAGGTGGTCAGGGCGGTCTGCACCAGGC
Source organism: Sparus aurata (assembly GCF_900880675.1). Classification (NCBI taxonomy): domain Eukaryota; kingdom Metazoa; phylum Chordata; class Actinopteri; order Spariformes; family Sparidae; genus Sparus; species Sparus aurata. The sequence continues at coordinate 22,529,789 of NC_044191.1, read as the reverse complement.
AGGGCAGCACGGGTTGATGACCTCCCTCCACAATGGCCACCCCGCCACCAGCCTGTCTCAGATGATGAACTACCAGGGGATCCAGAACGCCAGACTGGGTCCGCAGCCCCACATCATGCAGCAGCAGACTCAGCAGATGCAGCAGATGCAGAACCTGCAGCAGCTCCAACAGCAGCAGCAGCAGCAACAACAGAGCATCCAGCTGCAGCACCAGAACTCAAACACGACCAACGGCCAGAGCTTCATCAGTGGGGAGCTCGGTTCCCCGGAGCTCCAGCAGGGCACAGGCAACTCCAGCATGCCCATCCACACCATCCTGCCGCAGGAGACCCAGATAATGACCTCCACCATCAACCAATCAATGCCCAGCACTCAGTTCCTCACACCGCCCTCCCAGCACAGCTACTCAGGCACCATGGACAACACCCCAAACCATCAGGTTCAGGTGCCCGACCACCCCTTTCTGACCCCCTCCCCCGGCTCCCCCGATCAGTGGTCCAGCTCGTCTCCTCATTCCAACATGTCCGACTGGTCAGAGGGCATTTCAAGTCCACCGACGAGCATGCAGTCTCAGATCGGACATATACCTGAACAGTTCAAATAAAAAGCTTGCATCTTTACGCCCAGATGAGCTGCTGTATATTTTTTTATAAAAAAACAGAAAGCACTCTTTGTGGAAAAAATAGAAAAAGGGCAAAGCTGTAAACAAGATTTAATAGGACTTTTTTTATACGCTTTTATACTAACAGCAACACCTGTGTTTCATCCATTCTTTTTTTATTTATTAATGCCTTATTTATACGCATTGCCTGCTTACAGAAATTTCGGGGATCCATGGTGCCGGGCCATACACAGGACAGAGAAAGTCCTTTAGACAGACTCTTTTCTTTTAGTATTTCTTTTCTGCAGTGAAGCCTCAGCATACACACTGGGTATTTATTTCTCTAAAGACTTTTAGTAATTGCCTTTTTTCATATGATTTCTCAATCTTTGTTCATATTTTGTTATTTCTTTTTGTATAATCTTGTTTATAAATAAACTCGTGATTTTGAGGGGCATTTTATGGAGCACATCTAAGTTTCAGTGTTACTTCAGTTTGTTGTAAGTGTGGGAAATATTCTAGTCAGTTGGTGATAACACATGAATACATCTGTTTTTCCACAATTTCCCCCTGTTTAAATATCATGCAATTGTTCTCACTAGATGTCTTGAGTCAATGGAACAACATTATGTTGCACCTCTAGATTTGATTGCCTTCGTATAGAGTATGTGGTGGAGATATGATATGTTGTACAGTATACAGCCATCTTGGAGATTGGCGGTTAAGGCAGGCTTGAGTATCTGTTAGTCCTGTGCTGTTGGAGAACTGGCCCATCGGCCACAGTGTATGTTGTTGTCCAGAGGGAAAAGGAAACTTCATGTCCCCTCTCCCTCCTATTAGTTTGAGCCTATGGCTGTGTTCTTCTTTTTGTAAATATGTTATGCATTTCCCTCGTAAGCAAGATTTTGTTTAAGAAATCTGATGTCTTAAGCATGCAATTTTGATAGGTCTCGCGCCAGTCAACAGCCTCAAAAATGTCAAACAGAACAGAATATATATTTTGTATTTTACTGTCCCTTATGCATAAATAAAATTTGAACTATATACAAATAGATTCAATATATTGTTAGGAGGCATTTTTTCTCATAAAAAGGGAAAATACATAAATATTGAGGTTTTATAAATTCATATTTATTTACTGTTCTGTTACACATAAGAATCCACTGAGGCAACTATTTGTGCATATTATAAAATGTTTGGTTACATTTGGACTGTTGGTTAAGTTCTCAGCTGTGTCCACTTCGAAGCTTTGTGAGACGGTATAGTTTGCAAAATGTTATAACTTAAAAAAAATATTAGGTTGTAGTGAAATTGTAATAACTGCAATATGTTTCTTTCCTTTCATAAAGTTATAATTTGCAAGAAATGTATTTCCCCTTTTCATTTTCAATCTGTAAAAATGTTTCTTGTCATAATAAAGGACACCTGTGTGTCTTGAACTTATGAGAACTGTCTTTTATTCCTTTAAATTCCAGCTGACGATCTTTAATGATCAGTATCACCTCAAAACACTGCATGAAACAATGGGATTGGCTCAATAATGATAGATCTAGTGTGATACCACATTCCTTTGATAGTTCCGGATAAAAAAGTCATTTTTAATATGTCTTTAGATTTTAAAGTTGAAAATAAAAGTGACATTTTTCTTCATATACTAAAGAGTCTGTCTCCCTCTAGTGGTGGTAATTGCTACCTTTGAATAGCATAATGCACTTGACCACAGAGGTGTATAGTTTCTGCAGCTTGTGAAACAGGACAAAACTAAACAAAACAATCTTTGCATGATTCGAGGAGGAATTAAAATGCTTGAAGTGCCCAGGGACAAAAATGAGGTTCTGGTCCCAAATATTCTTCAGTTCCTAACAGATTCCGGGCAACTTCTACAGGCTTTCTACACATTGCACAGTGATCATTGGATTGAACACATAAGCTACATGATGTGTGAACACAAAACTAATGCTGTTTTGACATGGGGGTTCTCTTCTATACATTGCCTCAAGATCAAGATTTAAGATCTCTGAAACCCATTAATTTACCATTTTGTATCTCGCAAAAGACCAGAATCTTCTGCGTCTAGGGTCTTAATTGTGAGGATATTCTGTATATATATCTTTTATATCATTATAAACTGAATATCTTCATGTTTTGCAATGCTGGTGGGACCACATAAACATCTGTAGTAGTCATCTTGTGATAGACAATGTTCACAGTTTTTTAGGCCAAATTGCTGATTAAAATAATAAAAAAAAAAACCACTGTCAGATTCATTCAAAACAAATTTTCACTTAGCACAAATCACTTGACAGCCAAAAACCTCTTGTCAAATGCAGGCTTTGCCTTGCATATTGCAGATTAAAGGTGCACTATGTTGTTGTGGGGACAAAATCTGTCTAAATAAACTGAATAAACTGACCTTAATTACAACACAATTTCGTTCTGTTTTACTTTGTATACTTATGGCGGACCCTGCCACCTTTCTAGCTTCAAACAGTTATTTTCCTCTGAGGAAAGCTTGTTTATAAACTTATGGGAAAGATGAATGTTTCAGAGTTTGTGTTATTACCTCATTAAGATAATAAATATTAAAATTCTGAGTTTTAATTTCTTCGTTGAGACTACTTAGTGCCCCTTTAAGACATTATCGTGGATGCTGACATTGTACAGTTTTGTTGCACGCCTTATTGTCAGTGTGTTATTAAAGATGTGGTGAGTTTTCTGGACCAGTTTGACTGGATTATACAGTAACTCACAGGAACTACGGCTCCCATGATGCAGCGGGAGTAGCATCGTTGAAGTTCATAGTTCAAACATTACAGTAAAAATAGGGTACTCGCTGGCTGGCTGCCTGTCCGCTCGCTGGGAATTATAAACAACTTTGTGGTCACAGAACCAACCGTTTGCCACCGCACCGCAAACCTGCAGAGGAACCCGAAAATGGCCCTCAGCTAATCGGCGCCTGCTCTTGCCCTGTTGTCGGCGGATTTACAGAACGACGGCTAGCTGGGTGCTAACGTTAGCACGCTAGCTTGCCAGGAGCACATAGCAACTGCTGCTAGCTAACGTCACTGGACTGGTACTCTTTACTGTCAAGGCTGCAGCTATGTTCGTCCAGGAGGAGAAGATATTCGCCGGGAAAGTGTTGAAAATCCACATCTGCACCATGGACGGCACGGAGTGGTTGGAGGAGGTCACGGAAGACACCACTGTTGAAAAACTAAAAGAGAAGTGCTTGAAACATGTAGGTTTGGGGCTTGTTTGTGTCTCCCTTGTTGCTTTTTCTGTCCTGTCACTCCTCTGCCTGGGGTGTTTGAAGTCCACCATGCCCTCTGTGTTAACTGTCAGTGTCAGTGTCACTGGCTTTGTATTTATAGCAACTGGGTAGACTCTGCTATTTATAATTTAGCAGGTTGGCTACCCCTCTCAAGCTAGCTAACAGACCGACTATGCCCCTTTTTCTGTTCCCTGTGGCAAGCCACAGAGCTTTACTGCTTTGCTGGCCGTCTATTATTACACAGCCCATCTCACTTCTCCATCTATGGCTTCTATACCATGAGCTCCGGTGGTAGTCTAATGTTTGCTTCTCATGTCAGCTAGGGATATGCAAAGAGTCAGTTACATGTTATGTGTAACATCAACACATTGGCACAGACATAGTGATAAAAGCTGAAGTCTCAGTGGATCACATATCAAGTTTTATTATATCTACTCCTGAATGTTTCTATGCCAACTCAACTAGTTGATTCACTGTCTTATAAAGTAATAGGTTAGTCAATAAACCATTCAGAAAAATAGAATATTAAAACTTGCCTGTCACAGTTTACCAGAGTCTCTGGTTAGGTTTCCAATCGTCTGTTTTTGTCTGAGCAAAGGGTTTTTAATTCGCAAAGATAGGACGAATAGAGAAGCAGCAGATTCTCAGAGCTTGATATTTGACTTCAACAACAAATGGATTATCCAAAGTTAGAAGTGCAAGGATTACTCAATTAATTGTCTAGACATTAGGGATGTCACCTGGGCTTTGGGAAGTGCTATTCACATTTTCCACATTTTCTGACATGTAATATACAGCTAATTGAGGAATCTAGAAAACTATAATCAACAAAGAAAAAAATTGTACTTGCAGCCAATACTTTTGTTCTGTCATCTTTAACTTGAGAGTTTGCCACTTGTCTGTTATAATAATTCTCAAATGCAGTACTTACAGTCTTGCACTGTTGGTCACTGTCACTATTGTTTAACATTTGGACTGAATAAGTGGTTGGAAAAAGAATTGGCATTTACATGATGATGAAAACACTCAATACTTTCATCCCCACTGTTGGCTGTTTCTGTCTGAGACGATTTCCATTTTGGTTTGTTTACAGTATGTGCACGGAGGTCTAGAAGACCCCAAAACACTTACCCACCATAAGCTCATACATGCTGCTACAGAGAGAGTCCTCACTGACACTAAAACTGTCGCTGATGAAAATCTTAAAGATAAAGGTATGTAGCGCTATTTGATTCCTTTTGTGATTGCGACAATCCTACACGGTGTTCCATGACCTGACCGTGTTTCATATATGTTACAGAAGTTTTGCTGCTCATTAAGAAAAGACCACCTCCTACCCTTCCAAAGATGGCAGACGTTACTTCGGAAGAAAAGGTGAGCTTCATTGATGTTTGGTTTCATTAAAATTGCAAGCATTCCTTCCTCATTACGATTAAAATCTGCAGAACCAGCATCCGAGATGTGGTGTCCTTATCTTGATCTTTTCTTGTCCATTATCCCGTTCGTCACAGAAGAAGCAAGATAACAAGGCCCCAGACAAAGAAGCAATTTTGAAAGCCACCGCCAGCCTCTCCACGCGTCACACTGACCGCACCGTTACACAGCATAACATAAGAGATGTAAGGTTTCTTAGAGAAATAGCTTTATCTTTAATCTAATATGCAGATTCTGTGAAAAATAATTATTAAAACAGTTTATAACATTAAAAACTTGGCAATGTATTAAATAAGTTATGCATTTTCATTGTGTTCCAGTTTCAGACAGAGCTAAGAAAAATCCTGGTTTCTCTCATTGAAGTTGCCCAGAAGCTTCTTGCCTTGAACCCTGATGCTGTTGAACTCTTTAAAAAGGCCAATGGTAAAGCTTACAATCCCTTAAAACAATTTCTAAATCTATATCAACTATCCTACAGTTACGAATGGTAAAAGAAAATATCCAACTTTTTTATGATTAAGAGGGAGAAGATGTGTTTCTTGTCTAAATGAATGAAAGGGTGTATTTAATGGTAAACCTCTGACAAAATTAGAGATGAGATATTTTATCTTCTAACATAATGTACTATTTAGTTTTGCGTTCAAGCTCAGTGCAATGCGTTTTAGATATCTGAACAATATTTTCATATCTGCTGTTACCCGTAAGAGAAGCTCCTTATGATTATTCTTGTAGACATTTAACACATGTAGCCCAAACCTTAGCTCTGTTCTCTGATCTCTTTGTGTTTTTCTGTCTTTTAGCGATGTTGGATGAAGATGAAGAGGATCGGGTGGATGAAACGGCCCTTCAGCAGCTCACAGAGATGGGTTTCCCTGAGAGCAGAGCCATCAAAGCTCTTAGACTGAACCAGTAAGTCCGAGTTGTTTTAACAGCAACTCGCTCACAGCATGAGACAAAGTTTTCGTAATATGTCTGCAGCATTTATCCATTGTCAAATCAGCTGTTGTGTAAACATCCTGGAAACCTTATTTTTCTCATCTCATCCTTTTGTTTCCTGCAGCATGTCAGTGACACAGGCAATGGAGTGGCTCATTGAGCACGTAGACGACCCCTCTGTAGATGCACCGCTGCCTGGCCAGGACTCTTCTGGAGCAGCAGGAGCCACAGCGGCTGCCACACCAGGCCCCTCAGCCTCAGCCTCAGCCTCAGCCTCAGCCTCGGCCTCAGCCTCAGCCTCTGGCCCTAACCTTCTCCGCAGCCTCTCTAGCCAGTCGAGCACAGACGAGAGCAGCAGGCAGGATGAGCTCACAGAGATCTTCAAGAGGATCCGCAGGAAACGGGAGTTCAGACCGGACTCAAGAGTGGGTGACATTATCCAGTTGGATCATTCATACAGCACTTTGGCTATAACTTTCTTTTATAAAACTCATCTTGGAGCTCACACTTGCTTGGTAGAGCGCAGGGTTACACTTACATATACTGACTGTAGTTGGCCTCACCTCAAGATTCGAATCAAATTTCTTTACCCAGTCCTCTGTGTACATTAACCAGTCAAACGTTTGGATACGGCTTCTCATTTAATGGTTTTTCTTTATTTTCATGACTATTATTGTAGATTATCACTGAAGGCATCAAAACTATGAATGAACACATGGAATTATGTAGTAAACAAAATGGTGTGAAATAACTCTCTAAATATGTTTCATATTGTAGATTCCTCAAACTTTGCTTTGTTGACAGCGCTGCAAACCCTTTGCTTTTCTCAATGAGTTTCTTGAGGTAGTCACCTGAAATGGTTTTCACTTCACAGGTGTGCCTGGTCAGGGTTCATTTGTTGAATTTCTTGCCTTCTTAATGGGGTTGGGACCATCAGTTGTGTTGTGCAGAAGTCAGGTTCGTACACATCTGACAGCCCTATTTGACAACTGTTATAATTCATATTATGGCAAGAACCAATCATCCAAGTAAAGAGAAACGACAGTCCATCATTACTTTAAGAACTGAAGGTGATTCAAAAACTCTGAATGTGTCCCCAACTGCGGTCGCAAAAACCATCAAGCACTACGATGAAACTGGCTCACATGAGGACCGCCCTAGGAAAGGAAAACCAAGAGTCACCTCTGCTGCTGAGAATAAGTTCATCCGAGTCACCAGCCTCAGAAATCACAAGTTAACAGCACCTCAGAATAGAGCCCAGATGAATGCCACACAGAGTTCTAGTAGCAGACACATCTCTACATCAACTGTTCAGAGGAGACTGCGCGAATCAGGCCTTTATGGTCAAATAGCTGCTAAGAAAGCACTACTAAGGAAAAGCAACAAGCAGAAGAGTTTTGTTTGGGCCAAGAAACACAAGGAATGGACATTAGACCAGTGGAAATCTGTGCTTTGGTCAGATTGGTCAAATTTGAGATCTTTGGTTCTACCCGCCGTGTCTTTGTGTGATGCAGAAAAAGTGGACGGATGGTCTTTACATGCATGTTTCTGGCTGTGAAGCATGGAGGAGGAGGTGTGATGGTGTGGAGGTGCTTTGCTAGTGACACTGTTGGGGATTTATTCAAAATTGAAGGCACACTGAATCAGCATGGCGACCACAGCATCCTGCAGCGACATGCCATCCCGTCCAGTTTGCGTTTAGTTGGACCATCATTTATTTTTCAACAGGACAATGACCCCAAACACCTCCAGGCTGTGTAAGGGCTATTTGACCAAGAAGGAGAATGATGGAGTGCTGCGCCAGATGATCTGGCCTCCACAGTCACCTGACCTAAACCCAGTTGAGAGGGTTTGGGATGAGATAGACCACAGAGTGAAGGCAAAAAGGCCAACAAGTGCTCGGCATCTCTGGGAACTCCTTAAAGACTGTTGGAAAACCATTTCAGGTGACTACCTCATGAAGCTCATCGAGAGAATGCCAAGAGTGTGCAAAGCAGTAATCAAAGCAAAGGGTGGCTATTTTGAAGAATCTAAAATAAATAAAATGTTTTTGTTTTTTTTCTCACTTTTTTGTTTACTACATAATTCCATATGTGTTCATTTGTAGTTTGATGCCTTCAGCGAAAATCTACAATGTAAATAGTCACGAAAATAAAGAAAAAAGATCAAATGAGAAGGTGTGTCCAAACTTTTGACTGGTAGTGTATATCGGACTATTTTGTCAGATTTCAACATTATGATCTGCCTATACCGTCTACACTATTATTCTTTCCATGGAAGTAGAACTGATGAATGGATGAAGCTCATTAGATACAGGGAATATTGAAAGGTGCGCACATGAATATAAAGTGTCACTGCTTTGAGTTGTAAAGCCTTCCTATCACTCAGTTCGTGGTCACAGTCTTCTCACTTCCCTGACTGCGGATCTCAATATACCTAGAAGGGGCGATATAGCTGAAAAGAGCATTACAAAAATTTCAGTCAGTAGTGTTTACTGACCTATTTTTAATGAAGACCAAGAGAAAAAACTTTTTGATTTTACCACTGATATGTTTGCATGTTTATAAGCCAGAGTATATTGTTATGTACTGAAATCCCTGATCTCATTTTAAGTATTTAAGCAACACTATCAGACTTTTAACTGGATAATGTTTCTAGTGCTAAAGTGTTAATCTCTGGTACACATTATATCAGGAACGCTGCTTCTCAGTATCTCCAAAAACAGAAAGGTGATTAAAACTCAGTCCTCTAAAAAAACACTTACACTGTAGTTCATTTTTGTAACATACTGTCATTTGAGTGGTTGCATGTTTTTGCAAATACTCCTTCCACTGTAAACAAATTATATATATATAAAATTATATATATATTTTTTCCTCTGGAAACCTGCCTGCCTCTGTTGAACTGCGACTGTTGTTGTTGTAATTGGACACAGAAGGTCTCAAACTCAACTCAGTCTCTCTCTTTGTTTTTGCAGGCTGTCATCGCATTGATGGAGATGGGGTTTGATGAAAAGGAGGTGGTTGATGCTCTGAGGGTGAATAACAACCAACAAGATGCTGCGGTAGGTTTACACATCCAAGACAGCAGAGTGTGCAAGCAGAGAGCTAGCACTGAAAACTGTTTGTGATGCTACTGACTGATCTTTATCATCTTCCTGCTAGTGAGTCTGATATGTGTGGCACAACTTTACCAAAGAAATTATATTGACTTGACTTAATCATTATACTTTCTCTTTTTGGTGGCAGGCATTTACACATGTTTGGCCAGATCAAACAACTGAAAACCTGACAATACTGGACATTCATCAACAGACTTAAAATAAAAATCCGTAATGTGCCAAAAGAAATGTGGAAACTGTTTTGTAGCTGATCCTGTACCCTGACCAGAGGATAACAATGCATTTTTAGACGGGGAGGGAATTTGGTTTTTCTCACTGTTTCTCTCCATCCTGCAGTGTGAGTGGCTGCTGGGAGACAGGAAACCTTCTCCAGAAGATATGGACAAAGGAATCGACACCAACAGCCCACTGTTCCAAGCCATTCTGGAGAATCCAGTAGTCCAGTTGGGTCTAACCAACCCCAAGACTCTGCTAGGTAGAGTTTAGAAAAACAGGAAAATTCTAGCCTGAATCATACCAATAACTCTCTTTCACATATTTGCCCACTTGGTAGTGTGGTTGTGCTTTTCTACAACTTGATCACAGCTACAGTGTCATTCTATACAATAATTCACAAGCTAAAGTAGACTGAGGGAATGTGAGTAGATCAAAAAGGAAACTGATTTAGTAAATGCAATAAACTTGACAGACTGAACATATTTCTCAGTGTGACATCTGAGGGCATTTTCACACCTGTAGCACGGTTCATTTCGTCCAGACCAAGGAAAGAAAATGATGCATTATTGTATTTTACTTCTGGCTTTTTGCAAACAAACCAAGAAAAGTTAGCACAAAATAACTGCATCATTAGTCCACAGTGTAACCAGACCTCGTACACCAACAGCAACATACATACAGGACAAAGAAAAGGGGCATTTTGGACTGTTGTGTTATGGAGGAGTAGTTGAGTACAAGATAATGACCACACAGCTTTGGTTCTCACTCAGAGTAGGATACAGTCTTAACACGCCTTTGTTTGTGCTCTTCCTTATTTTCTGATGTACATATGTGTTACCCCGTTTACTGACTGAATTGTTTGCATAAACATAGGCTATTCAGATTGGAAGACTAGTTTCTTAAAGAGTTCATAATCAGCCACAAAGCTAATAGCAATTAAGCTTTTGAATTAATACTCAAGTCACACATTTCTGTGTTTTGTCCATTTTGCTATCATGCCACAAACACACTAAGATCTTCACCTTTCCGGTTGAATGGTCCGTGCCATAGACAGTAAAACAAATGGGCAGAGCTTCCAGGTGAAGTCAATGCAGTCCCTTGAACCTGTATTCTTTCCAGTAGCCAGCATGGGGGCAAATTGACTGGTTTCAAAAATAAGTCTGATTGAATGTAAGCTTATGAGAAAATGGCCCAACTTCTCACTTGATTTATAAACTTTATAGATTGTTGACTAATGAGTTCATGGTTTCAATCGCTAGTTTCAAGTCTTCTTTAATACAGCATGACGTTCAGTTTGTAAAGAAGCGGTCCATTTAGAGTGAAACGGTCAATAAAGCAGGGTATGCTGCTTTAGTTTTAGCTGCTTTTAAACAGTTGTTCATATGGCTGATACCGTATTAGTCTATGGTCTGCCCCATAGTTCGGTTAGAAGCCAGAGCTATCAGACAAACGCACCGGAATTTATTTGGCGTGAAAGTACCCTGAGATAAAGTATCTTCACAGAATAGACAAGCAAAATTTGTAATATTTAAAGATGTTTTATACACCTCTGGTTTTTTATTGAATGTATTTTTTGCATTGTGTGTGTGTGCAGCGTTTGAAGACATGCTGGAGAATCCCCTCAACAGCACCCAGTGGATGAACGACCCAGAGACCGGCCCTGTCATGCTCCAAATATCCAGAATCTTCCAGACCCTCAATCGCACATAGAGCCTCCTGGTGACCCCCTGTGTGACTGTGGCAGCTTGTGTGTGCGTTTGACTATACTGGGATATGTGCGTGTGTGTGTGTGTGTGTGTGTGTGTGTATGGATGTGTGGCAGAGACAGAAGTATTGTTTTTGCCTTGTAAAGACAAAGCCGGAGGAGTCAAAATTATGAATTAAGATGTTCTACATATAACTATTTATAACAGTACAGTAAAAACACTTATACAAAACAAATGTTAGCAGAAACATTATTATTACAGTAATAATAATAAAAAATGAGAAATGGAGATTTAGTATGTTGTTTTTACATTTTAATGAGAACAATTTATAGTTATGACAGACATCATTTATTTTATATAATTTCTCCATGTGCAAAAACGACATCAGATATCAATTTAATGTTTACACTTCAAAGAAAACTGTTTTTGTATGTTTTGCAATATTTAAATATCAATTACAGTTTTGTTTGTCATCAGTGATGAGTATGTGGAAGAATTCAGTATCATGGCTTGTATTTCTTCCCCCTTTTGTCTCGTTTTTATCAAAAGAAACTGCTTGTAATCGAGAGGCTGGTGGTCAAAGTTGAGTGTTTGTTTAGCTAATTGATAAAATATGCTTTCAGACACGTTTACCTCTCTCTCCATTCATGCCTGTGAGGTCACTGTAAGTCAGTCTCAGTTTAAAAGGGGGAACATTTGTCCTGGAGCCACTTCGAGAATATTTATTTGACGTTCTGCCTTTTTAGACGAAAGCTGTACACTAAACTGTTTGTGTCTTAGTCATGTTTTTACGAAGAAAACTATATATTAGGCCTGTGTGTTTGTTGTCAATGTGCTCTTGAATGTCATATTATCATCTTGCGCTCATTTAGCACTTGTTCACCTCTATGAATATCACTCACTGCAGCACTGAGGAAGTTAAAAGAAGGGTTTCTGTATCGTCTCAAGAGGCTGTGGGATGTTAAATGAAGCTGAGCCTAATCAAAAGGGGTTTGCCTTTTCAACCTTTACCATGAATGGTGAAGATGCCATTCACGTTGCGAAGGTGCGAGCATCTTCATACACAAAAAGGAATAATAGAATTCGAGGCGCAACCAGTGTTGATCTTTTGGTTGACTTCTTTTTGTTTTTTTGAGAGCAATGAACAGTTATGCTGTCAAACCAAACCAAAATATCACTATATTACCTGCCTTGTCATTAGTTGTACCCATTGAAAAAAAACCTGTTTTTCTGTGCAATAGCAAGGACTTCTGTTGACCTGTAAAGAATTATATTTGATTTGAGTGTTAGAGATGTGTGAACTGCAAATGGGTTGTGTGTTACACAATATTAGCCTTTGCATTGAGTACTTAAAATCTCCAGCTACGAGAAGGTGAACATGGCCTCTCCTGGTTGTACCGAGAGTTAAAAACAATATGGAGGGTGGTGTGTTTTGCCAAGCTTTTGAGTGTTTTTTTCAATATTTAAAAAAAAATGTGGTATTGATGTGACTTTCTGCTCAGGGAGGCTGAGATTGTTTTTCTAAACCTGTTGTCATGGCAAACCTCTGCTCACCCCCTTTCTAGTTTGGCATCTGAAAATGGCTTTAACTAATCTGTGTAGAACTTTGCTTATGAATAAGAACACCACAAGACATGGTTTCATAAATGCAATATTTGAAAATATTTAAATGTTTTTAGAGAGAAGTGTCTGTTTGAACTATGTATTATTACATTATTTATATCGAAGCCAAACTCGTACCTTGTTCTTATTTATAACATTTTTAGGAAACCTCGGAGCTAATCTACAAATGTGAAAAAAAAATTAATGATTCAGATGTTTTTACAAAGCATTAAACAAAATGGCTTATGGACTGGTAGGTCGCAGTGTGGTTTAGAGTAGTGCAACGTGTTTGAGTGAAGGAGGATTTCCACACATTTCGCTGGTAGCCTCTCTGCTTACTTTCTGAACTGTAGTGGACATTCATCATGACCACAGTGATCAGCTGTCGCACCAGCTCCATGCTTTGCACCGGCATGCATGACAAAACTCTCCATTTTGACACAAACGTTGGGAGATTGTATGTTCAAAGATAAAAGGTTCACAAAAAATGGAGACAACATGTTTTGGCAAACCGTCAACAGGAACAGAACAAAAACTATTGCTTAGGAACACTGAAGAATTGTTGGTTATTGTTTTTACTCAGCTTCAATGCAGGACTGTCCCAGATTAACAACCTATGCAATATACTTTCACAGTCTGTTTATTCAAACGGCCTCACGGCGACTGGCATCTAAATCACTATTGCATTAAAGTTATTTTTTGTGGCTGTTATCTTTGGAATCTTTGTTTTTCTTTAAAGATCCCCTCCACACATACTGTATATTAGGCATACATAAACATTGTCTTTTGTGTGTCTAAAATGGTTCATAAAGAAGAAAAAATCTAAAGCCGATAAAAAGTTTGGCGAAGTTCCATAGTCTAGGAAACATTTCTGGAGCTTCACAGCAAAACAGCTTTGCAATATTTGCCCACAAAATGAAGTAGAAGGGAAATAAAATTTGGCGACCACTGTAAATGAAAACCATAAAATGGCTCTATTCAGTCATCTGATGTAATACAAGTTTCCTGAAGCTGTGAGATACAAATTAATTCTAAAAGCCATCATTTAGAGTCTTGCTAAAACTGAAATCGTCACTGTAGCTGCTAGGTGTGTGAAAAGGGGGTGAATAGCTCAACCCTGCGTTGAGGGAGTAAATATTGGCTTTTCAAATAAATTTGGGATCTCAGGGCCTACGGACACATTAAATAAACTTGACACGTTTTGGGTTTTTGTTTGTTTGTTTTTTTGTACTTTTTAAAACAAATCCCGATCTATGTCAGTTTTTTAGGCTGAATGCCACAACGCTGTGAAGCTGTGAAGCTGTGAAGCTCCAGAAATGTTTTGCGTACTAAGAAACTTCACGTGACTTTCCATCGGCATGATCGATAATCGGCTGGCCACCTGACAGGTTGAGCTGATAATGACTACATTGTCATCTTCAGGTGAACTTTTTCTTCAACTGCTGAATATAAGATTGCACACTGAATTGTTTACACATACATACGCATACCTTAATCAGTGTTTTTCGGAGTGCAAAACACAGACAAGAGTTTAATCAATTCTCTCAGGTAGTGTTTGAATTATGAAAGATGAAGCATGCGTGAGAGGATCTGCTGGCCTTCATGGCAGCCTATACCACCATAAATATAAAAAGGTAAAAGCCAACAAATCAAGCACTGTGAAGAGATGATTTTCTTTAATGCCTTAGGTGTTTCAATCTAAATTTTTAGAGCGTCCTTTCCAGGATATTGGTGGTTCAAGTGTCCTTTTCTACTTTAAGCTATTTGTTGTCCTTGTGCACCTCGCTGACCGATTAACACTTCAACTGAAATGCCTACTAAGTCTGGTGCACATGGAAAACAGAACCTTCAGCCTACGATGTCAACAACAGAAGAAATTATAAACTGTTGTTACAAATCACAGGGAAGCTTCTTCCAAATGGGAAACTGAAAGTGAACTGTGGAAATACTTCAAACTTTTATTTAATTTTTTAGTTGTTTTTTTTTAAATAATATATAAAATCTAAGAATGAAGATTGTTGATGCAGATTGTTGATGCAGCTGTGCCCTCTGTCTGTAGAAACTTCACTGTAGTGGAAGTAGGTGGTCGTCATGGAATGTCAAATCATAATAACTTTTCACCCCTCAACCCCAACTATCCCCATGATGTACCTGATCACCCAGACCCTGACCCTGAGGTTTAGACTAACCGATGAACCTTACTTTTTTGGTATGTCTTTTGACTGTGGGAGGAAGCCGGAGCACCCGGGGAGAACCCACAACGGTTAAGGGTTAGGGCTCAGGAGTTCAGGGATGAGCTACTGTGCACTGAACTCTGGTCTTATTCTTAGCTGAGTGTCTCATACCTGCTCTGAAGAGCAGGTTGACATTTTTAGACTAACCGATTAACCCTACTTTTTTGGTATGTCTTTTGACTGTGGGAAGAAGCCGGAGCACCCGGGGAGAACCCACAACGGTGAAGGGTTAGGGCTCAGGAGTTCAGGGACGAGCTACTGTCCTCTGAACTCTGGTCTTATTCTTAGCTGAGCCTCTCATATCTGATCTGGAGAGCAGTGTGACTTTTTAACAGCTCGCGATAGTCAGAATTAATATCACTGTGAGTCCTCGCCAGATTAGTGTATTCCTTCTGCAGGTGGTGAAGAGCCTTTGTGGTCTCATCATGGTAAGTTTGCAGTTGGTGGAGCCTGAAATCGGTGTCACCGATGTGTCCAGACTGCAACTTTGACTTTTCCGTCTGTTGTTCCTGAAGCCAGGAATAGCTGCGCTGAGTTTGCTGGAGGGCCGCGGCAAATTTCTGCTTTTCCTCCAGAGTTTCAATCTGTTTGGTCAAAGCTGCCTTGAGCTCGACGCAGTGCTTCTCACAGGTGATCCTTTCTTCTTTCAGAGCAGAGGAAAGTTGATCTACTCTCTGCTGGAGCTCTGAGTTACTTGCCTTCTGCTGTTTTAGGGCGTTTTTGAGTCCCACCTGTGTTGTCTTGCTGTCTAACTGTCCTGCTTTGAGGTCATCAACCATGCACTGAAGCTTAGCATTGGCACACTGACTCTCAGAGATAGTCTCATTTTTCTTCGACATTAACTCTTCATAGCGCTCAGAGAGAGAAAATTGTTTGGATTTTAGTCTCTCATACTCTGTCTCCATTGCCCTGAATTTAGCTGTGATATCTGTGTTCTCCATCTTCAGTGTCTGCATGTCATATTCCAGATGCTCCGACACCACAGATGCTTGCCTCAGCTGGTTTGTGAGGTTTGCTAGAGAACTGACTGAAGCCTGCTTAGAACGCTCCTGCTCAGTTTCCAGAGAAGATCTTAAATATTTTTCGGCAGTCAGACTGTTTTCCAATGCCAGAGTTTTCTCATAAAGTTCTTGCTTTTGCTTTTGTGTCTTTTTATGTGCTCTGGAGTAACGAGCCTTCTCCTTCTCAATCTCCTTTTCAAGTCTGCTGCGAGCCTCTGCATCTTCCTGCCTCTTGTTTAGGGCAGCCTTGAGTTCATCTTGCAGCCCTTTTTTGTCAGAAGCCAGTTGTTGGTTTTTCTGAGTCAGGAGGTCCAGTTCTTCTGCTTGCTTCTTCTGCTGGCATACAGCAGCCTCATAGACCCTCTTGAGGTCACAATTTCTTGATCTCTCTTCTCTGAGGTCAGAAGCGTACTGGTCGACCGTCCCTTGCAGTGAGGAAACAACGTTGTCCTTGGCTTCAACACTGCTTTGGAGATTCTGAATATTGAAGCGCGTGGATTCAATTTCATCATCTTTCTGCTGACTTTTCTCCTTTAGTGCCTTGATTTCGGCACAATGCGCCGCGTCATGCTCTGCTGCTTCTTTGTGCAGACTAGTGGATGCCTCCAGATCCTTCTGGAGGTTCTCAATCACCGTCTTGTACTTTTCCAGATCAGCTGTGCTTTCCGCGTTTTCTTGTTTCAGCTTTGCTTTTCTTAGCTGGAGCTCCTTCTGTGACTTCTTCAAATCAGTGACTTGTGTTTTCATGAATCCAAGTTCAACACGAAGACTGTCTTGTTCAGCTTGCACCCTCTTCAGATTCGTTGCAAGAGTGTCTTTTTCAGCCTTCACCTTCTTCAGGTTCTTTGCAAGAGTGTCTTTCTCTTTTTGCTCCATCTTCAGAGCTTCTCTCTGTTGAGATTTGGCTGAAGCTGCCTTTTCCAAGGCCTCTTCAAGAGCATCTTTGGCTTTTCTCTCCTCCTCAAGAGCTTTCTGTAAACGAGAGGGCCGCTTTGATCGCACAGATGTTTCGCACGTATAAGAGGGGAACGAGTTGGAGGAAGTGTGGGAGTAATTTCGACTGCTGGAGACACACGATCGATCCTGGTCCTCATCTATGATTTTCTTGTCAACCTTGTCAAGTGTTTTTCCAGCTTTTCCTGGAAGCTCCTGAACTTCCTCTTTGATGTCCTCCTCAATCTGATCTTCAATCTCCTCCTCAATCTCCTCCTCAATCTCTTCTCCAAGAAAAATGTGCCCAAAGGCATTTTTCTTTGGAGTCCATGGAGAGTCCATCAGTACCTCCAGGCAGGAAGCCCCATTTGGTATTTTTTTCTCCATATTCTTATCTTGAAGAAAAGACTGTCTCTCAATGATAACCTGATTTAGGATTAGACGTAGAAGTCGCTGGGATAAATCCTGGTTTTGTAAGAAGTGTAACACCTACCTACCTACCTACCTGCCTACCTGCCTGCCTGCCTGCCTGGCTGCCTGCCTGCCTACCTGCCTACCTGCCTGCCTACCTACCCTAGTGTGTGTGTCTTACTAGTAGGCAACAGGAGAATGGTGACATCAAAGCAGCTTGATGATTCGATGATTCTAATGTAGAATTCTAGAATCCCTTTCATAGGGCAGGTTTCCATGACAACAAAAACAAACAATAACAAATGAAAAAAAAATAAATACTTTTGTCCCTGTGGTTTATAGCCGTGCTTATAGTGTTAGTGTCATTTAGACAGTCACATAAAATCAAAATAGTCTGCATGACTAGATACCAAATTAGATAATGTGACAAAATGAGTTTCTGGGTGATCTGACCCTGACATCTGCTTCCCCACACTGCAACTCCTGCATTGGTATATTGGTCAATAAAATAAAAATGAACAGAAGACTATACAAATGAATAAGTAAATGCACCAAAAAGTAGCCAATGTTTTGAAATAAAAAAAAAAAAAGCAGATTTAACACATTAAAGGTGCACTATGTAGTTTGGGAGTATAATTTTTAATCAAAAGTGAATGAGCCTCATTGACTGCTTTTTTAAAGCCTTAACAAACTAAATAAACATACTCTTAATTTTCATGACTGAATAAACAAACTGAGCTTAAAGAACAACACAGTTTCAAACTGTTTTGCTTTGTTTATATTTGGAGGACCTTGTCACCTTTCTAACTTTAAACACTGTTCTGGGGACCTTATTTTCCTCTGAGAACAGCTTGTTTATTATTATTATTAATAATAATAATAATAATAATAATAATAATAATACATTTAATTTTTATAGCGCCTTTCAGGGTACCCAAGGACACTTAACAAAATGGAACAAACAAAACAAAGAATAAATGGATAAACAAAAAATACATAAAAGATAAGAATAGAAAAGTTGATTGATTTGGCTGGATCTAGAGCTGATAGGCCTTATTAAAAAGATGTTTTTTTAAGTCTCTTTTGAAAGTCTCCAGAGAAGTCTGTTTGCGGATTTCAGCTGGGAGAGTGTTCCTCAGAGAGAGGGGGCTGTCACACAGAAGGCTCTGTCACCAAAGGTTTGTAGTTTGGTGCGAGGGATGGAGAGCTGGTGTGTGCCTGATGAGCGCAGCGTCCGGGACTGGGTGTAGGGGTGGAGGAGGTCAGACAGATATTGAAAGGATACATATTTCTGACATGGTATAATTACTTCGTTAATGCTGTAAATATTCAAATTGAATTTCTTCTTCAAAACTACATAATGCCCTTTAAATCACAAGACAGATTAAAAATAGGTCATTAAAAGGGCTATGCTATATCAATCTACATTTGTATTAACCATAAAGGACAACACAATTCCATATTGTTGTCTTAATTTGTTTTTATTTGGCGGACCCTGCCACCTTCCTTCTCCAAAACTACATAATGCCCCTTTAATTGCATACAAATTGGTGCTGGCGCTGCTTTCCAACATCTTGCAAAAAACAAAAACGCTTCAAATTCTGATACCACGTTACAACACTAGATGGCATCATTGGTCAATGTCACGAGGACAAAACAGGACTAGAATGATTAAAATGTGTACCCCTATAAAGAACTAAATAAACAGTTGAGAGAGTGAAGGACAACTGACATGGTCTTGGATTTAGTCAGCTTGTCAAACAAATATTTTAGCCCGTGGTTAGAGCTAGTGGAGGTAAATCAAAAGTAAACAGGATTCTTAAGATAACAAAAACTTTAGACAGCATAATATTCCAGCTTACACAATGCATGAAATATAAGAGCGTGAATTATTTACTGGGGTTTTTATCACTGACAGTTATTACCAGTATTACTAGTAACAGCTTGGAAGCTAATCACGCATGCGCAGTCGTTGCTTTGACGAAGCCCGAGATGATAATTACATTTCTATGGGCAGGCAGAGCGCGAACACACGCTGCACAGCCCCAGCTATGTGTGTGTGACTGTTAACTAACATGAGGCGTCCACTACAGAGATAGATTAACAATCGGAAGCTCTCTTCTGTACGTCGTGTTTCTTTGCTGGAGAGCCCTCCCTTCTCCGCCTGGCGTTTGTTCCAGCTCAAAGCCTGCCGTGGGGCTGTTGTCACACAGGCCGCGAATCGGGTCCTGTTGCTGGGAGGAGACCATTCAGACTCGCCTCCCTGCTAGCATTATTAGCTGGCTATGATGCGTCGCTGCTGCTGGTGTATTTTCCACACGGCAGGCCACTGTAAAGTGAGGCAGCTCCTTGGTTAATTCTTTACCCCGACGGAACTGAAGGGTGACTTGGGAATACACCATACTTTTGAAGGTAATGTGTTCCTAGCTTGCTAACGTCATCCATGGGGCCGTTGAATGCAGCGCTGCTGCTGTTGTAACGTTACACACTAGCAAGCTAACGGTTAGCCGGGGCTGCTTTGCATTTGCATGAATGGCCGTTTACCTAACCTAATGTTAAGCAAAATAGTGGCTCGTAACCTCAGCATGCTTCCCCGTTAACAAGGTTGTGATAATACCAGCATACTGACGTTATCCTGATAGCTAATCATGTTAATTAGCCATTACCTAGCTTGTTCAACAAGCCAGCAATGGGCCGTTAAGGGTGAGATGATGTTAAGGTGCTAAGGTAATGTAGAGTTAATGCTACAGGTAATTTGTAACAAAAACTTTTATGTTAATGTTAATGTTATGTTTAAGGTTTAGCTTTTTGCACAGTAAAAGTGTCATTCCTTTCGATCTGTGTGTGCAAGCAGATGTTTGTACTTGTTTTCCTCAAAATTGCCGTCCTGACAATTAATTTGAGATTTAATGTTTGGTAATTATACATATAATAAGAAATTCTGTTCAAAAGTTGCCTAAAATATTGTGAATATCTAAGCAGGACCTCAGCCAGAAACAGCATCTCCACCCAGTTGAAAGTGAAAGTAGGCAGAGATTGGAAACATTAGTCTGCTTGACTTGGTGAAAGTGGTCTCTGATAGTAGTAATCATCTTTAATTGCCCAGCACTTTTCCATAACAAAGTAACAACACCTAGCTAAATGAATCAAAGCGTTGGAAGAGAAGTGGCACACAAAGATTTAAAGGAAGTCACTGGGACAGAAAACTTCTTTAGTTGTGAGTTTAGACTAAGAAACTCCTACCAATTTTGTCACAGGATTTGAGATTGTTTGTCAGTGAGATTATGAGTAGATAGCTTCAGCAACTATCAATAAAAATCATCTGTTTTTTTACGGTCAAAATGTGCTCTCTGCAAGCAATGTTGGCCCAAGTATGTAATATGATAATATCTTCAGAGTAGAGATGTCCTCAGATATCTATTGCTTCTGAAGTCCTAATCTAGTGCAGTACCTAAAGTGCTACAGTGTCCACGATGACCAGTAAGTTTCATTCTTGTATTCAGTCAGCATGGGCTATTGGTAGTAGGTTCATTTAAGTAACAGATACTGCAAAAACACTGTCTCTACTCTGTCATTAAGCTTTCGACATAATGAATCTGATCATGCCTGCGAGAATGCTACTTTGGTACTTGTGTTTCACCCACCAGATGCAAGCCTAATCAACCACTTAAGGGAGGATTAACAGCTGCAGGCAAAGCAGCATTTTCCTTAATAATCAACAAACACCAAATGAGGGTTTTATTTGATTATTTATTGAAGAATCACTGATGGAGCACCCAGCCCCTCACACAAGCCATGCCAATGAGAATTGCATCTTGGCAGATTGTGGGCGACTGATATCCTGTTATTTAGCTGTGTACTTCACTCAGCAGTATGTTCAGTATTATTGTGACTGTAACATGTTTTTTTTCTTTTTTTTTTTAGAATGGATGTTGATTTGTGTGCTGGCGGGGACAGTACCAGGAGAAAAGTGGACTTGACTGGAGCTGCAGAAGGCACCATGGACGTCGTACCATTGGAGATGTATGACTCCGCCAGAGCGAAAATAGCTGCCAACTTGCGGTGGCTGTTCGCCAAAGCCTATGGCATTGGTGAGTACTTGCATCCATGCTACACAAATGTTAAGTTCGTATATCTAGATTTACAGTTGGCTGTATGTCTTGCCTAATAAAATCTATACATCTATGACAGTTTGCACATTTCAGAGCAAAGAGAGTTAAGTAGAGCCTGGGGTAATGCTATCTGCAGCATATTTTCCTCCATAGTTATTTCTGATGTTATTTGTTGCAACAATGGTTTACTCTTGTCTACATAATGACGGTCAGCAGAAAATGTAGAGCTTCAGCAGTGAAACACTGACAGAAAAGGGAAAGAGAGAGAAACATTTATGGATGTGTGCACTCGAGCCAACACTAATTCCCCCATGACACTTTTCAACAGAATCCTCCCTCACTGACTCACCAGATCCATCCATTCTTGTAAGGTGGCCAGTGAGATTGAACCCAAATCCGACTGAGTGACAGGCACTGAGGATTAGGCTATGTTTGTTAGTCTATACTAAGAGCATGGAAAATACTGATCTGCACTGCCAGTTACTCACTCCCTGTTCAGATAATATCAGCATTACTAACTAGGCCTTTAGGCCAGATTTTGCTGTCTTGTCTGTAGCTGCAACAACAGTCAAGATTTTAAATACATTTCCTGCCTGAGATGAGTTGTATGAATTTTGGGACAGTCGCTCACTGCTTTTCTTGTGTTGTGTAGTTGATTTGAGCCCTACTTCTTTGACTGGGCACATCTGGTGCATAGAGAAAGCTATTTACCAGAGTCTTGGATTAATTTGCTGTAGATGTGAAGTATGTGAATAATTGATGGCACGTCACTGTCAGTTGGAAGTTAATTAGGTACATGTAGCTAAAACTGACTAAAGAATAGGTTCACATTTCTTCATGTCTGTCGTTAAACTAAAGTCAGGCGCCTATATGAAAACAGGTTTTTCTTGCTCATTTTTCCTGTTCATAATGGCCATTGAAAGATCTCTTCCCAGTGTGTTGTAGATGACAATGATGGGGGACAAATACCACAGTCCTCACTATGTGCAAAAATGCATCAAGAATTTTATTAGGAAGGTTGTATTGGGATTCATTAGTGTGACAGCTTGATTTCACCAGGCCCTATCTGTGTCTCATTCTAGCTGCAAATGGTTCTGTTCTCTCCTCTGCACGGCTTCAGACCCAACCAGGAGTTTTTTCAGATGCAGAGTGTTTTACCTGTTTGATGTTGTTGACTTGCCGAGATTTTGTTGATTCTTGGTCATTTTTCCTCGAGGCTTCTGAAAGGCACTGCGTGTTTTGTGGAACTGAAGAATTGAGGCTTCAGATCAGAACAGCTTTGGTTAGCTCCAATGGACGGGTCGCAGTCACAAATCTATGTATGTAAATGTATAACTGAACTTCATGTTCATTTTGGTAGCTGTAGTTGGTGTTACTCCACCGCAATTGATATAAATGAGCTGGACAGAATATTAGAAACACCTCTCAGTTTAACATCCAGTGGCCTAATACTTCCAGTCAGGTATATATTGTAGTCCTAAGTGCTGGATCTTCTGGTGGCCATATCTCATGTTTTTCAAGCCAGTAAGTGTAATGAAAACTAGTGTCATTAGGAGCTCCAGTTGGGGGAAAAAACAAAAACAAATGCCATAGTGAAATAGTGAGTGTACTTGTTAAAACTCTAGCTGATAGAATCTCACCCTTCACATCTATAGGCAGTAAAGTCTTCTTGGCATGTTTTCAGATTTTAGACACTATGAATTATTATAGGCCCTGTACTCCAGTGTTTCTTTCTTGCATCCCTATGTATTAACCATAATAGAATAATCTGTCATGTGAGAGAATGTTAACCTATTTTTTTCTCTGACAGCCTTCATTCACATAATACATTTTTAACCCAGACATGGCAACAGAGAATATCCAGACTGTTTGGCACATGTATTTAATCATCAGGGTTAGATAATGTTACTGTCAGTAGTAACATCACCGTATGCCACCATTGCTTTACTACACGACTGCTATTTACCTTATGTCTCCTTATTGTAGCAGTTACTATAAACCTCAGCTATCTGATGCACACGTCTCTTCATTTACTGCTTTGCATGTCTGTTGCAGTGTAGTCAACAGACATGCAAGTCTCTGGTCAAATCAGCCATTATTATTTTTCTGAGGCATGTACAGGCTTCCTTTTGTATTCTGCGGTCATTACAAAGATTTCATAATGCCACTGAAGCATTCATTTTAAACAAATGACAGGAAACTGGGAGTAGCAATGGTACTGTAATCCAGTTTGTGAATAGAAATCTTTTGACCTTTTTGTTATTTTTCTTTTTTCATTCAATTGGTTCATTAGTCAAGCTCAAATTTTCTCAGAGTTCATGTCAAGGCTTGTAGGCCTTTGCTTGCTCAGTTCAGTTAGTCATCATAGGCTTTGGGTGATGATGGATGGTAACTCTGTACTGACAAATATGATGCACCACAGATGAACTTGGGTGGAAATGCTGTTCAGTTACAATAGAAGGCACACATTAGCCCCAAAGCATTGGTTGCTCAGAGGGAGGCAACTCTTAGGTTCATCTGCAGTCATCTTACTCCTAAGGGAACTGCATATACGAGGCTCTTTGAATTTTTGCCCTATGGCTCATATGATGTCTCCTGCGTTGCAAATGCTGCACAGTAGTTTGCTTGGCTCATGCAGTGGTGGACAGACACGAACAGTGGCGTGTAAACAGTCGAGGTTGACATTGCTGCGTTTCAAAAATGGGGCAGCCGTGTCATGACCTTATAGCATGTCAGGGATTCAGGTGCCTCTGGTGTGTTTCCTTATTAAGTATTTGATCATGCGTGTCTATGTTTCTAAACCTACTCCCCTCCCTATGCCCTCTGCATAGGCCACAGCTGCTTCCAGCCTGAGCGACAACCAGCCAGACACAACACTGGCGAGAGCGAGCACCTGTTATGGTTACAGGCCTTTTGCTTGTCCTTACCCGGCTCTCCCCTGCTCGTGCTGATTGTGGCGTGCTGCTGATCATGGCTGGCTGACTCTGCTGTGGCACATCCTGGGTCTGTCCCAGTGCTCCACCCCATCCCTGTTAGTAAATCTTTCGGCCTGGTTTCTAGTGGCAGGATGGTGGGGGGCAGCTGCCACACGACATCAGTGTCTGTGGAATGAAGTCAAACGTGAAGTCTCGCCTCAACCAGACCCCTTTGTTTTCATACACAATCATTCCCACTGTTCATTTGCCTTTATATACTGAGACACAGCTCTCAAGGAATGACCCACGCTGCTGGGTGTTGTGCATATTAGATTAATTCTGTTGTACAATGACATCCTTATTTGCACCATGTGTACGGTGGCATATCGGTGAGGCCTGTGTCATCGTAATTCATGTGGAATGCAGTAAACAGGATCAGTGTGATCTGAGCATCAGCAGCTACTGACATAAGGGCTGCATGTTTTGTCAGGTGACAATCACCATTTCAGTTTTAAAGTCTCCTAACCACTTCTTAATTACCTCATTCTTTTAATGGATTGTAATTGGCTGAATTAAAGCTGATCAAAATCTGACTGCGTTTTGTCCACCTTAGCCCGCAAGTGTTGCAGCGCTGCTCTCTTTTACCACAACTGGGCTCTGCAATGCACCATTCCAATACAAATGAAAATTGTTGCGTGTAATTGTGAAAACTTATTTGGGTGCGCCAATGAGATATTCCGAGCGCAGATGCTGAGTTTGGAAAAATGTGTAGATTCCCTAAGGTACACCTGTACCTGTAACACAAAGATTGTTGTACATAACATTCGGCTATGAGCTTCTCTGTTTTAGCCAGCACTCACAGTTGCCATCACTGGCTAAAATGACAAACACCGCCAGCGGTAGATCATATTAGCAATATTTGATTAATCTGAATACAGATGCAGATACAAAAACACATCCACTCTTGGATGAGAGAAGGGCTACACTTTTCTCAGGAGTAAGAACTAATTGTGTAAGACATCAGGAAATCTCCCCATTGATGTTAAATTTGTGATCTTCTCCATCCACAGTTTGGTGAAGTTTTAATGTACTAGAAAGAATTCTGTGTTCTTCTATCAGTAAAAGCGACAAGCTTACAATTGACAGTTGCTACACCACAGGGTAACAACCTACTAATGTGATGAAAGCCACAAAAACAACTGGGGAATCCCTTACGCATGACCACACTTGTATCTACAATGTGAGACTTACCACTGTATCGCTCTACCCAAAAAGCTATTGTAGGCACCTCAGAACTGCAGATACCACCATTTTTCCCCAGGAATTGTGACTAAAAGTCAGAATTGCTCATCCAGAGTTGGCAGGCTGAAACTGACTATCTGTGTTCTTTCTTTGCTAGCATTTCTTAGGTATTTTCCCAAAGCCTGGTCTGTTGCCTCCTAGCTGCAGTGCAACATTTGTGCTGAATGTATGATCACCTGCAAAAGCAGCTGCTGGAAGAAACTGCCTGCCCTGCCTGCCTTCTTGCCATCCTGCCATCCTGTTTTTGTTAGCAGGAGATTGTTGATGAGTGGCTCCCTTTATCCCATCAGTCAATGCGGACACTAAGAACTCATCACATACACACACATCTGGCTTAGGCTGTGTTACTGGAGCTCAGGCCGAGTTCAGAACAGATTTAACAGAACAGCGTTATTTTCTATCACCATGCTGTTTTGTGCAGTGCAGTATTTTGGACAGGTTTTGTGCATCATTTTAGACCTATTTTAAGACTCAATATGTGATTAAACTTGCAGTATGTATTTGGTTTGTGCATGCCTGGAGTCCAGCGCTTCAACCCATGCCCTTATATGGCTGTGATTTCTGGTTTTAGAGTGACTTCACATCCAAAGCAACAGAATCTCATGTGTAGGTCACGGTTTTCTTTTTGTTTTTTGTGGATCCAGTATTGTTAAGTCAATGCTGGCAAAGGATATTGTGTCACCTGAGATGGCTGCTTTCACTATGGATTCAGCTTAGCAAGGATCTCTTTACCAATGTTACTCTTGAGGCAATAAGCTATGACTTACAAGTGGCCATGTTTGCTCCATGTAAACTAAGCCGACATAGAACAAATATTACAGAGAAAGCGTTGTGCTTTGTCACATTCCTGTAGCCTGTTGACACTGTAGAAGTTTGGTGGGGGAAACTGAAACAGATGAAGATGTTGACATCAGAGGTGCATACCAGGCACCATCATTTTACTATGTCATAATACAATACCTTACTATGTAGTTATCATATCAGCTTACCCAAGTGTCTTCAATCCAGGTCACAATTTGAAAGCTAAACCACATATACTTTATATAGATGTGCCACATGTTTCACCTGACCTCTTTCTCTATTGCAGACCATATTCCAGAGGACTTAAGGGACCCGTTCTACACAGACCAGTACGACCAGGAGCACATCAAACCACCTGTCATCCGCCTGCTGCTGTCCTGCGAGCTCTACTGTCGCGTATGCACCCTCATCCTGAAGACTGAGCAGGCAGCATCCCTTCAGTCCCATCTGTCCGTCATCCAGGCTTTGTCCAGGAAGGGCATATATGTTGTTGAAAGTGACGATACACCCGTCACCGATGAGGACCTGGCCAGTATGCCCATCAAAATGGTGAGTGGATTGAGCAGAATCTGTTGTCGCCCCCAAAAAAGGGTGATTATCCTGTGTTGTAAATTTTCCATCTCAGTGTACAGTTATTTACCATTTTCAAATTTTAGCTGCTACTCTTCGTGAAATTTAAAGTTTGTAATGATGTGTAAGGATATATTCAGCACTAGGCAAGCCATGGTGTTACACTAACTTTTACAAAATGTTGCACAGAATGCCTGTCAGAGAAAAGAAAAGGCCAGAGGCTTTAACAACATAGCACATTACCTGTGACAGCCACAGCTCTTCCTGCTTCTGATGTATTATCTTACAACAGTAAAATCAGTGGAAGAGGCTATTGCCTTTATCCATATCTAGCAGTTTAATCAATCTGAGCCACATGCATTTGAGA
The DNA here is from genome assembly GCF_900880675.1 of Sparus aurata. NCBI lineage: Eukaryota > Metazoa > Chordata > Actinopteri > Spariformes > Sparidae > Sparus > Sparus aurata. The sequence goes on along the minus strand of NC_044191.1, from coordinate 22,502,256 downwards.
CACGGGGAAGCTTCTATCTACTGTGAAGAGTAACCTTAAAAAATTGTGAATTGGCATGAAAGTTATTTGCAATAGTTTCCCATCATACACTGTGTGTGCTTGATTTTGAGAAATGATTTCCTTTGTGATTTGGTGGATGACTCACCAGAGGATATGGCTGAACTGTTATCATTTCCTAAATTCAAATCAAGAGGTAGAATTTCACTGTTACTCACGCAGGTCAAGTGAGCACTTTCATGCAAGATAAGGCTGTGATTCGAGTTTGTGGTGTGTTTGTTATTGTGCCATGGCAATGGTGTTTCCAGTCTGTCCTGGGAGGTTTTTGGCCGGATTTGTTTTCTCTCTTAAAACACGTCTACATAGTTTTTCCACATCTGTTCTTTCTCTAGTCATGAGCCAAATATTTTAAGCCTTTGTCATTTTGGGCAATTTTTTATAGTGAATGTGTTGTTTGAAGTGAATACTTCCAAACTATGCTATAAGACCACATCTCATCACCCACACGTCAGTGTTTGATGTTTATAATGGCTGATTTGTCAGATCAATGAACTAGCATACTTGTGGCATTTATGCTTAAACTACAAACTACAAATGAGAAAAATCAAACACTTAAGTCTCTCAAGATATGTACCTTACATTTATTATCATACAATGTAAAGAGCGTCAAAATAGTATGTGTTGTTTTAATATGGGATTTTGCATCGTAAAATATTTGCCACGTTAATAAGTGAATTAGTCTGTATTGGTACCATTACCTTGTGTTAAAAATGACCACCTTTTAATCAGAGGACATTGCTTTAAACGCTGTGCCTGCAAACATCTTCTCTGCTGCAGTTCACCAGTGGAATTAACTGATACTTTATTACTGTGCCATAGATATCACCTTCTTATCTCGTTCATGAAACAAATGTGTACAAATCCTAATAAAAAGCTGCAGGCTAGTCTTCTCGGAACAGTTTAATCGGTTACATCAGTGTTAAGAGGGTTACTCTAGCACTAATACTTCATAGAATGGATTTTATTGTCTGTGATAGTTTTCTCACCTACATATTTGCAAATCTGTTAAGAGCATTTGCTGAATACTGGCACTTAAAAGTATTCCTGCTTTGTCCTTGAATGCCCAGCTTAAATGCCTTTTAAACAAGCCAGCTTCCGTGCAGTTATTTGTTATTTTCTGTTTCTGTAGAAAATAAATTATTTTTAACATTTCTGTCGATTTATGCAGGAAGCTGGATGCTTGGCTCTACTGACCCTTTGTGAAGTCATCATATGAGTGTAATATAATATTTTCACAGATCAGCTCTTAAACAGGTTAAATGTCCCCTGTGTGTAACCCACATCCTCTTGGTCACCACCTGAATCAACAGTTCCACGTCACAGCGCAGTGAATGAAGTGCAGCACAGCCCCTGTTCCTCTGTTGCAATGAGATCCTATGTCTCACGACTTCACCGACAGCACTTCACACAGGATAAAGTGAAACACCAGCCAGCTCACTTACTCTCAGCTATCTTCCTACCCTTTTGTTGCCATGGAAACCAGCAATGATGTTGAGCCTCTTCTCTGCAGGCCGGCGATTCAGGGATGTGTGTCTGCTTTTACGGTTAGCAGCCTGACGGAGAATGTAAGCAGCAGCCAGACACAAAGCCCTGGTGAGGAGAGGGAAAATCCTGAGCAAGACAGTGCTTATTGCTGATAGACTGTTGGAAACCCCCTCCCAGTTTGCTGACTTGACAAGGCGTTTCCATAGCAACTAACATTTTTCTGTGCGTGAGCATTTGTGTGATCCTCTACCTGCAGACAGTTCCTATGCAGCCTGTCTGATTCTTGTAGGGGCAACACCTGGGGCTTGTAAGAAGCTAGCCATCCTCTTGAGTCCACTTAAACTTTTGTCTGTGTGTGCACATGCATGCTGAATATCAGTGAGGAGCACACACACACATACACCCACCTCGGGGCAACAGTAGCCTCTGCTTCCCGTGGGGCTCCATGGTGTGCCGATGAAGAGCAGAGTGAGTGTTTGAGGAGAACAAAAGATTGAAGAGCGTGTCATGCTGTGATATTTGCCCCTTTGTTTATTTCTTTAACACTATTTCTTGACACTTAAATGGTCAGTGCAGTGCACCTTTTTTTGAGTCATTCAGTATTTTTAATCGCTGCATTATCATTTTGCACATATACGTCAAGACTTCTTTACTCATATAATACTGCATATTGAAATATAAAATTGTACCTATTTTACACATTTGTGTAAGACAACTAGAACCTGACACATTTTAGTGGATTTTGTCATTCGATATCAATATTTCTGAGCAGGATGTTTTATAGTTGATAATTACAATTGCTCAGTTTCTTTAAATATATCCCTGGCATATCTGTGCTGCAATTTTTAGTTATTACCTGGGATGTAGCAATAATGGTGTAACTGTGGTAAACTAGTACTACAAATCACTAAGGCTGTCAAAAAAAATCTGTTATTTATTTATTTCTTTTGTTTTATATAAATCACTGTACTGTTGCATTCATGTTTGAGCAGTCGGGTAGGAGAATAATTTGGGTTTGAGAAGTCTTGGATCTTTCCTTATTCTTTTTGTTATGACAGCATTGTACTAACTAGAGTCATTGCTTAGAACTGGGGGCATGCTGACATGACACAAAAAGATAATTAGTCAGACAATTATTTAGGTTTTAACCAAACCCCTTGGTGAATGACATTTCTTTGCAGAGAAAGCAATAGTGAAGGATAAAGTTATTGTTTAGGCTGTTAAACTTTCGGCTTGCTACGACTTCTTTGATTGTCCAAATGATAGAGTTTCGTACTCTTCTTTAAAAGCAATGTCGTTGCTGTGAATGTTCCCACATCACAGAAGTTAATTTTATGAGAACAGTATATCATAGCTGATAGAAAGAGACTTCAGACTTTAAAAGGAACAAGAGGCTATTTGAAGTAGCTGTAGTACTTAAATTGCCTTTTTGAAATCACTAAACAGCAGCTAGTGAGTGAATCTAATGAGCAGGCAGAACTTAAGCAGCCGTTAGCTTCCTTTATGCAGTGTTCATCATTTCTTCATATTCTGTTATGGTCTGTGTCTGTGTGGTGAAAGCTCTGAATAGCTCTCAATCATTATGTTAACGAGCCTAATCTCTGTGCACTTCCATCACCAATTGGATTAGGCTGGCAGCACGTTACATCGAGCACTGACTGAAACAGTCCATATTTGTTCTGTGATGGATTCAGGTGCTGTATATTGGCTGTGTTGTTGTGCACAAGGAATAAGTAACAGACGCTTGCAATGAAATTAGGTTTATGAAAAGGGGTTGACTACCAAATTTGGGTTTTGCCAGCTGTGGTTTTGCTATCAGATTTATTAGTGTTTGGCTGCTGTTAATTCTCATCCTGGCTGTCAAGAAACCATATTTTAACTGATAGGTATCAGGTGTTGGGGATACCCCTGCTGGGCCTCTTGATTGCCTTAGGATATAGAGAGTGGGTTTGAGGGTGGACACCCATTGTGCTAAAAGAGAGGTTTTACCTTTTGATTAAACCATGGTGGGTTATTTTAAGCCTTTAAAAAAAAAGTTAATCACACGCATTTACCCTCAACCAATATTAGCTATTATGTCTTAGAATCCACTGGTCACTGACTGGTTTTAAATGATGATACATTAGCTGTAAAAGTAATGACTGTGATGTGCTCTTAGCAACCTTGTTCTTACAAGGTAAAAAAATCTTTGAAGGATGTTCATAACAAACACTTAAATGAGAACCACAAATGACAGGAATTTCAGGGTGAATGCGTACATTAGATATATGCCACAATAATGAGCTCCATGACTTTTTTTTATGTTTGGTAAATCTGCATTTGATTGCAGTCTCATTTTATTTGCCTCCAGCTTTGATCTTAATTGCATTGGAAACTGGGGAAAAGAATCCAATGAAATTGAATTGTCCTGTTTCTCTTTCTCACTCACCCAGAGTGCTCACATGCCCATGATCGATGCCCTCATGATGGCCTACACAGTGGAGATGATCAGCATTGAGAAAGTGGTGGCTTCTGTCAAGCGCTTCTCCACCTTCAGTGCCTCCAAGGAGCTGCCCTTTGACCTGGAGGATGCAATGGTTTTCTGGATCAACAAGGTTTGAACACACAGACATAAGCAGTGAATGAAATGTTATGTTATGGTTCCATACATCTTGAGTCCAGCTGGTCATGATGATCCTAGGCTGTTGCATGTTGACATAGCGGCAAGAGCTATGACTCAGTGTGTGCATTAATCACATTGATGTGCCACACCATCTCTATCTGGGAAAAGGACAGTGGGCCTCATTCATGAACCGTTCTTATGAACAAATTTGTTCTTAAGTCCCACTTACAAAGATTTTACGAAGATTGTGGCATTCATGAATTTTTTCTTATCCAGGATTTATTCTTAGGAAAGAACAAATCCTACAAACACTCACGAGTACTTTTACGCACATTTTAGTGCGGACATGTTGGTATGGTTGTGTTTTCTTCTCTTGTGCAGTTCAATAAAATAAAAATGTTTTTCATTACAGTGATAATTCTGTCATATTTTATTTATTAATGTATTTATTCATTCATTCATTCATTCATTCATTCATTCATTCAATATTTTTGGTAATTTACAGAGAATTTTAAATTTTAAAATAAATTAAATTTGCCAATGATTTAACATTGATCAAGTAAATTGGAAAACATGCCATCAATTAGTAACCCCCCACCCTATTTATACGTGGCATTTCCCCATCCAAGGTCCGCAAAACAATGGCATATATATTGCGAACAATTCTGAGGCTTACGAATGCGTTGATGAATCTGACGTAGGGTAAGAAGATTCTTAAGAAGATATTGGTGAATGAGGCCCAACGTCAGATTCATCAACGCGTTCGTAAGCCTCAGAATTGTTCGCAGCTGTGTTCCTACATTGATGAATGCCACCTCCTCGTAAATTGAGAGTGCGTGCCAGGTGAGTCCAATTAACATAGGATTAGCATAGGTAACCGCCCATTAATGCCCATAAAAGGGCCCATAAAAGAAACTGCTGGGCCGTGTAGACACGGATGCCGTAGTACAGAGCAAACGGCAACAAAATCATTGGCACATTTAATTTATTTAAAAATTTAAAATTCTCTGTAAATTACCAAAAATATGAAATGAATGAATAAATATGACAGAATTATCACTGTAATATTGTATTTTATTGAACTGCAAAAGAGAAGATAACACAACCATGCCAACATGTCGGCACTGAAATGTGCATAAGAGTACTCCTGAGTGTTCGTAGGATTTGTTCTTACCTAAGAATAAATCCTGGATAAGAGAAAATTCATGAATACCACAATCTTCGTAAAATCTTCGTAAGTGGGACTTAAGAACGCATTTGTTCATAAGAACGGTTCATGAATGAGGCCCATTGTCTGTTTAAGATGGACTACAGTAACTCCCCAAGTGGGGAAATTTTCCTTTTAAATCATTTTGATGGATACACATTTATTGTTTAGCCTCTCAAATGTCAAAACAATGGTAAACATCTATCACAATTTTCCAGAGCTGAAGATTAAAGTTGCCTTAAAATCACTTTGTTTGTTGAACCTACAGTCCAAACCTCAAAAATGGTTGGTAATTTTGTTTGCATGCTTTTTGATAACTCGAGTCAATTTCTTAAATTTTAATTTAAAGAAAAAATCTGGGTACTGTAATTAGGGGTAGGCGATAAGAGAAACATGATTTCTCATGGAGAACCCTGAGGCTTCTGCAATTAATGTAGGTAACTGGGTTATTAATCAGCATGTATGCATGTGCAAACAAAAGACAACAGAGAAGGTAGCAGTAGAGTGAGTACATGAAAGGAGAGGTCATTACACTTAGCAATGTGCCTGTATATTTAGAATGAGTCCATATAAAGGCAGACTAAAATAATACAAATTACTAAACGAGCCTTGAAACTCCAATAACTTGGTTTCCACTGCTGAAGAGTTGAACTGTGTTTTGTCTGTCCGTCTCTCTGTCTGTCCTGTCAACAGTCTGTCAAAAGTGAGCCATTCTTTAATTTCTGCATAACGTGGCTTCTCAGTATAACTTGGTTTCTTGAGTGTATCTTAACATCTTGAATATGTCATATTTCTTCTGCAGGTGAACATGAAGATGAGGGAGATCACAGAAAGGGAGCACAAAGTCAAGCACCACCCCCTGGAGTCCCCCAGCCACCAAAAGGTAAGCCACACACAATGTCTTCCATTTGCTTCTTTTTTCAGGAGGAAAATCAAAAAACCTAAAATAGAGCCAGCAAGTTTCTGCCAGTGTCTCCATATTTCTTGCTTTTGGAGACTTTTAGAAGTACCTGCTTTCATGAAATAAAAACATTTTTTTATCCAGGTGGGTGCTCAACAATCAAAAACTTTAATTAGCAAAACTTGGTTCAGGCAGGACCCTTAGTTTAATAAGGAATGTTTCCCCTAATGGCATTTTAGAGTTGTTCTGACCCTGCTTTCTTTTTCTCTGTTTAAACCGGAAGCAGATCAAATCCTTTGTCTGTGACCTCTGACCTGTTGATCTTTCTGCTCCTGTTCCTCATCTGTCCCTCCTCCCTTCCCTCTTTTATCCCTGCAAACTGGATAGTCTCCCTCCAAATGGTATTGGAAGCTAGTCCCTGTAAGTTGGATGCCAGCCCCCATAACCCCATTTTCTTCGCCCTCTCCCCCTTGCACGCATAGTTCTGTGTTGATGTGCGCGCACACTCCACCATGGCTCATTCAAGCTCATTCTGTGCTGCTTGTAGCCAGTGTGTCAGCAAGGGGGAGAAAGCTGATAGTTATTTATTTCTTTTATTTTTTTCCCCTCATGGCAAATATGTCACACAGGTGTAAGGTTATTCTCACCTTTGTGAAGTGTTCCAAAGATTTTCGTTTAGCTATGCAATGTGTGCTACCTCATTTCAAGCTCAACTAGGCCATGTGGGTTTGAGGTGCCTGTATGTGTGTGTGAGCTATTTGCTTGCCCAGTGAGAATTAAGTGCAAATCCATGCCTACACCTCTCCTTTGCTTTGCAGTCCCATCCCTGGCCAACTCCTCTCACTGATCTGCTTTATCATTCTCTCTCTGGTCTCTCTCTTCTGCTCTCACACACTGTTTCCTCTGTGCCCATGGTCTCCTCTGACAGTATCTCTTGCTCTGTGTGTGTGTGTCAGCCTGATGTCATGCACCAGCTGGTCCACTGCATGCTGGAGCCAGATGAGCTCTCCGAAGCGGTACAGTTTTCCATAGTAGTCAAGAGAAGACTCCCTCATGTAGAGCTTATTTTGTAGTAGTTGTAGTTTGCCCTGTGACTTTTGACTGGAGCTGCTTGAGTACACTGGTATAATTTTGTTGAATGGACTCCCAACACTGCATTGTAGTAAATGTTGAAATGTTGTTTTTATCATTTTGTTATTTAGATGCATATTTAGCTGGTTGGTTGTGTTATGCTGCTTTTGAAATTGTGCATGGTCACCTATAGTTTCTCCAGATCTGTGTCAGGGTTTGGCGTCTTTGAACGGTTTGTATTTAAGTTGAAGTTTTGATCATGTTTCCTAACCCCCAGATTCTGCCAGGCATGTCTGCGTCATATTATGTTTTCTTGAACTAAAGTTCAACCAACATTGTATATTTGAGGCAGATACTGAGATGAATATTTATTTATTTGAGTTTTACATATATCAACGAATAGACCTGACATGATATCAACTTATCATATCTTATAGATATATGTGGAGATCTAGATAACTTATGCTGACCTCAATTTTTCCCGTTGTGTTTACATTTTTGAGCTGGATAGTCCAGCTCATTGGTTGTTAAATTTTGATTTATATATTCAGGATATTTTATTCTTTGTTTACAGTCAAATTCCAATGTTTGAATATTCTTAAACGATGTATTTGCCTTATTGTGCTCCGATAGTAACTTTTTTACGCACACTCATAAGAAGCGAATAATTTTCATACAAATACCTGAGACCTCCCATCTTTTTTTGTGAACCGGAACCATATTATCATTTCTGTTGCAGTCTTTCTTCCTTCTGCATCCTAAAATGCGAATATCTTGCATGACACTCTGTACTGGAAAGACTGCAAATTGATCTGCATTTCTAAATAACTTAGATAAATTTCCGTTATGCCCCTTCTACAAATTCCACAGAGAATGTCAGATTGATTTGTCATTACAAAGGGAGCGGTGTTCCCAGTGTCAGGTGAAACATTTGTAAATCGTGCAGAAGCGTTGAAAGTTAGAAGCAGCAGTGCCTGTCAGTACAGTCTGCCTTGGCACCCTGTGAGGTCTATATTTATGTTGCTCCAAATCATATGTAGGTCTGTAATCTACACAGCACGTGCCTATGTAACACTGTTAACTATTTGTTTTGTATTCTGTTGTGTAGTTGTAATTTGATCGATTAATTCCTCACCAGAGTATGTACCCAAAACTATTCATCTGGGTTGAGTGAGTTTCTGCACTAACCTCACACTCATTTCCCATAAGTGGGCCAGTGATTACCCCAGTTTCTCTCCTTCTCAGCTGGCTCACGTTGCCTAGTTTGACTGGACTCCACTGCTAGCTGCCTTACCACTGAGGCCTGAGGAAGTCCATCCACTCTGTGTTCATATCACTGCTCTAACACCTCCACCTCCATCTCCTCATAGTTAACTGTGTCATCAGGGTTCTCCCTAAATTGTACAACCATGGTGGCACAAGATTTTAGCATTCAGCATTATTTAATTTTTTTGGCAATTACACTAAACATGTTGTAGATCAGTTGAAGAGGAATTGTCTATAAATAAAACATAACTTTTCTTTGTACCTCCTGGGGAGAACCTTGAACGGATGCTTAAATTAATATGCTACCTAGATAATAACTGGAGCCGAAAACATCTGAGATCAATATGCCTTGACTAGTTCAGACGTGAATCTCACAAGAAAAGGGATCTGTACTTGTTTGAAACTAGTCATCGCATTTAGGATGTTTTATAACATGTCATTGGTTGGTAGTACTGTGGTGTTGGGTGTTGTTCCAGCCATGACATTTGTTCTTATGCAACCTCATCCTCTCCCCCTGGTGGTTAGGTACGGTATCGTCGGGAGCATGCTTCAGGACGACAACTGCCGTTCTTCCCACTTCTGGAAGACCTGATGAGGGATGTTTGTGACGGAGCTGCACTGCTCACCGTGGTCCACTGCTACTGCCCAGACCTCATGAAGCTGGAAGGTATGATGTGCATGCTGGCTCACACCCACATTCAGTAGCAGCATCTTACTAATTATGAGTTACCCTTAAATCATTTTTTCATATAGAGCATCAAGCTTTCTTTGCCAACACATTGAATTTAATATCCATGTGTGATACTATTTTTGGCACTTGCACATGGCTTACTGTACCAGTCCAGTCAGTGTGACATTTATAGCCATCAGGTCATTGAGTTGTGTCCCGATCTGACCGGCTCTCTGCCTGTCTGATCAGATATTTGCCTGAAGGAAGTACCCTCCATTGCTGATAGCCTGTACAACATCCAGTTACTCAGAGAGTTTGCCAACGAGTATCTGAATAAAAGCTTCTATCTGACAACGGAGGACATGCTCTACTCGCCGCTTGTGCTCAAGGTACAAACATAGACGCACATTTGGAATAAAATGTTCATTTAACCTTCAAAAAGAAACCTTTTTAACATGTTTTCTGTCTACATAGCACAATGTGATGGTGTTCATTGCTGAACTCTTCTGGTGGTTCGAGACCGTCAAGCCAGAGTTTGTTCAGCCAAGAGATCTCCAAGAGTTCAAAGATGGTGAGTGTTGATTACTGCATAAATAAAATCAAGATAACACATTGGTGAAAGACTGACGACTGAGCATCTTTCAGTGTCAAGCAATACGTAAAATAATTAACCACATTGGTTAGCATCCTGAACATCAATCAAACCAGAAACTCACCGTTTAATTTAAGCAATACACTTGATGGCAAACAATCGTTTGTGTGTATCTACTTCCGTACAAGTTCTTCAAAATGAATCAAATTACTCTAGTTACAGAGAAATAGCTCAAAGTGACCCATACTGTAGTTCTTACGTAATTCTTTCAGTAGGAATCTGATGTTTTTCCTTATTTTTATTCAACGCGTTATGTTTACGTCATTGGAAGTTGAGTTCAGAATGTCAGATTTTAAAGGCTTTAAAAACTATTAGTTTGCTGACAACTACAGCTAAATCCTGGTTAGTGTCCCAGGCTGAGCTTTTCTAATTACAGTCAGCATCAGTCACTTTGTGCATTAACACGATGGGTACCTTCTTCTTCCTCTCCACAGCTCGAGCCATAGCTCAGCCCAAGAGTGCCCGCCCATCAGTGCCTATCTCCAACGCCACCAAGCGCAGCTTTTTGGCCAGCCCTGGTGTGGCCGATAACCAGAGCAGCCCAGAAGTCTGTAACAGGTACTTCCTGCACCCCGAAGAGTCTGACCCCCTGTAAGTCTTTTCTTGCTTTCCTTCACATTCCACCTCATCATGATCCTGCCTCCTAACCAGTTACAGTAGCCGTACGCGGACCGGTAGATATTCAGTAGTGTCTCATGTGCCATCCACCTTTAGCCCTTTGTCTTGTCCCTCACCAGATTTAATGATGATTTGCACAAAGTCTCATTGTCGGTGTGCTTTGTTAGCACTTGTGTGGGGGACTGAACTTTAAGATTAGCTATCTTAAAGGGTGTAGAACTGTCAGTTGGGATTTATCTATGCCACTTGCTTGTCTGTTTAAGTATTAGGCTGTTACTGTGTCTGTGGTGAAAGCTTACTGAATGCATTTGTCTCGGGCCTAATTTATGCACTTGGTCTGCTTGATCTGTTCTGTTATTAGTGTTTAAATTTTGCTAACATTCTAGTTAAACAAATCAATTTCTTGGCTTATAGTAAAGGGGGTCCAACTTTCAGTCCCTCCCACCCACTCCTGCCCCTCCGACAGAGGCAACAAAAGCAGCAAGGAGAAGATGGTGCAGGTAAGGAAGATGTTCAACTTCTCATTATATGATGTTAACCATCACTTGTCAGTATACTTATTCATTGTGTGTGTGTTTCTGGTTAGGTCTCAGAAACCGCTCCAACTCTCTGACCCAGATGGACGGACAAACCCGAGGCTCTGTTGTTGCATGGCCCGACAAGAGGCAGAGGTACCTAATGTAGTTAAAAACCAGACATTTAATGATGTCACTGTTTGCTCTAGAATATTGTAATGGTCTTTTTCTGCTTTATGATGTTGTACAGACAAAACAATTCATTAAGAACAAAAAAGTGGATGTACATGTAACCAAACTGTAGCACTCTCTCTATAACTCTTGTTATTTTATGTAAAAGGTGATGTTGAACCTTCATATTTATATTTATACAATCCAGAAATGTGTGGCACTGCTTTTTCTATTCCTCTTTATGCTGGGTTGTCCTTGAACCGCAGCCAGCTGGGTTTGGATGTGCATTCTATCTCCCTTCTCTGCTTATGTTTAGAACTTATGAGGCTGATTCTGCTCAGATATGATATGCAGAGATGTTTTTACTTATTTTAATTTTTTTTTTTACTTCTGGCTTAGAAATAACATTAGAAGTTAAATCAAAGTGTGTTGGTGGAAGTATACAAAATCCATATTAATATTCCCATTCTCTCCCTCTGCAGACCTCTGTCCACACTGAGCCCCTACATGTTTCATTCAGCCACAGACAGCGATGCAGACATTGCTTCTGGTGACAGTGTGAGTCTGGCCCGCTCCATAAGCAAGGACAGCCTGGCGTCCAACGTCATCAATGTCACACCCAAACACCAGACTTCTGTCCAACAGCCATCACAGGCTGCGATACGGAGAGTCAACGGCCACGGCCTCCTGGGTAATGTTAACACTGAGAATGAGGAAGAGACTCTGTTGGAAGTTTCAAGGACTGATGGTTCCATCATCCCTAAGCGGGTTGACGGGATGCAAGCAACTGCCACAGTGGGTCCCAAACCTTCAGCTGAGTCCAAACCTGCACCGGATAGCTTTTACCTAGAACCACTGATGCCTGCCGTGCTCAAAACGGCTAAAGAGAAGTCTGTATGCATGAACAAGGAGGAGGAGAGTGGCGAAGGGCCTCGTTCTTCAGGAAGGGGCTCTCTACGCCGAGGAGATGGATCAACATCGGCTGTGCGTAGGAAAGCTCCCTGTGGCCTGAACCAAACATTTACCCCCCCAGGTGAAGAGGAGGACTTGCCAGAGGAACCTCCACAAAGTCAGGCAGGCTTCAGACCCATTGTTACCAGCAGTGTGGACCCCTCATCCAGAGAGCCAGCAGGGGGTTTCTACCTGCATTCAGATTCTGAAGAACCAAAGTCTGGCCAGGGCCTGGATGATGAGCTGGAGGACCTGGATGAAGAGGAAGAGGATCTGGATGAAGCCGTAACCACTAAGGACCCCAACTGGCCTAGGAAAACCTTTATAGAGGAGGATGAAGAAGAAGAATCAGCCAAACTCCAAGAGGACATGAATGTGAAAGAGCACGATGACAAAGATATGAACGGTGGCAGCGGTCGCTCCAGCCCCTGTCTCAGCGCTAACTCCCAGGCCAGCAGCATGGCCAGTAGCAGTGTGCGCATGACTTCTTTTGCTGAGCGCAAAGCCCAGCAGCAGCGCTTCGGCAGCAACCACGACCTACGCTCCAGTGCCTCCAGCTCCCAAAGGACCACTCCAGATGGATCAGAGAGCAGCGGGCCTCTAACTTCCTCCTGGAGGCTTAAAAGAGACCAGAGCCCCTCCTCACCACTGGGTGGATGCTCGCGTACAGGCGATGGTGCTACTGTACTGGCTTCTGAAATTGTTCAGCTCCGAATGCAGCTGGAGGAGAAGCGACGTGCCATCGAGCACCAGAAGAAAAAGATGGAGGTGCTGTCGGCGAGGCAAAGGCAGAAGCTGGGAAAGGCAGCCTTCCTGCACATTGTAAAGAAAGGTGGAGGCCGGAGTGACACGTTACCCAATCCACTTAAAGCTGACATCCCTAAAGACAAGCTTGCTGGGGATAAAGAACCATCAAGTAAAGATGATATGTGTGTGGATGCCCTGAGGGGGGACAAAGAGGTGGACGGAACCACCCCAACAGGTGCCTTAGAAGCAGACAAGAAAGGAAACGGTGGAAGCTTTTACCTAGAAGAAGAGTTGGACCTGAACGAGTGCAGCCGCTCCATTGAGCTGCTGAACGACGCCATCGGCAGCATCCAGCAGCAGATGATGCAGCTGTCACTGCAGCAGGAGATGTTGATGAAACAGAATGTACAGTCCCCCCCTGGGCAAACTCCAGCGCCTCTCCCCAGTGACAAAAACGGGGACCCTAAGGCAAGCTCAAGCTTTCACATTGTTGATCACCTCTCCGGCTCCAACACCGCCCCCACCAGGAAGCCTCCCAAGCTGAGCTCAGGCCGGAGCTCCAGATCTAAGCCATCAGAGCTAAAGATAGCCAAGGAGCAGAGCCGGCAGACCTCCAGGACCCTTACCCCCACCCAGAGTGGCTCAGAGACATTACCACACCCGAGGCAGTTAGCTGGGGGCAGGTCCCCCAGGACCGAGCAGCCCGGCAGTCCCAGAAACCCCATAGCAGGAGAGACAATCGACAGGCTGGGCGCTGGTCATATTCGGAGCGCCACCTACCGGCTTCACGATGAAGCAAACATGCGCCTCCCGACCCGAGTGGACCTGACAGCGGTGGTTGCCCCAGAAGTGTCCTTTGATGAGTGCCTGTCCAGCACCATGAGGGAGTCTGAGCTTAATTCTTCAGATGGTTCAGGAAAAGAGAACATCCCATCAGAGGAGGGGCAGCGCAGCAAAGCCAACCTGATTGAGGTCGATCTGTCCGACCTGAAAGCTCTTGAGGCAGAGGAGGCTGCGGAGGACACGACAACAGAAGGAGGTGATGGAGAGCAGAAGTCAGTCTTGGGCTTCTTCTTCAAGGTAATGCCTTTGCATGACAGTAGAATAATTTACTCTATGTATTTATTTTTTATTACAGTGATAATAATTGTATAACTGGCAGTGGCGAACATCTAAGAACATGATCTAATCCACATTTGAAATATCGTAATTTATGATGATTTCACAGAATCAAACTATTTATAAATAATGTCAGCAAAAAGGTGAAAGATTGATTAAATTAATATTTAGTTGATGTTCTAATATCTTTCTTTCTGGTTCTAGGATGAGCAGAAGGCTGAGGATGAGCTCGCTAAGAAGAGAGCAGCGTTCTTACTGAAGCAGCAGAAGAAAGCGGAGGAGGCCCGTCTGCGTAAACAACAGCTAGAAGCAGAATCTGAGCTCAAACGAGATGAAGCCAGGTAACTTATCTTACCACTTCCAGTACTTGAAACGTTAATCTTCCCAGAAAAAAGAGAGCTCAAATTCACGCATTTTATTTCTTTCAGACGGAAGGCTGAGGAGGATCGCCTGCGCAAAGAAGAGGAGAAGACGCGGCGAGAGCTGATAAAGCAGGAGTATCTACGCAGGAAGCAGCAGGAGATGTTCGAGGAGCAAGGCCTCGTCAAGCCCAAAACGCCAAAACCGAAGCAGAAACACAGACCCAAGTCTGTCTTTAGAGAGGAATCATCCAGCGATAATTTCTCCAAGGGCTCCTCTACACGTAAGATGGTTACATCACTAGGTTGACATTTAGCTTTTTATTTGCATGTCTAAGCCTGGTGCGCCTCATTTGCTTTTTCCATCTGAGCTGTGGGGCACACTGACTTACTGCCAGTTATTTTTTTTATTTTACTACCATGATTACATGCCTCACTAACAAGACGGCTTCTTGGGATAAGTTATAGATTAGATAATGACCAGGTGATTTATGCTGAAAGTGGGCTGTCCTGCCTGAGACAGACTGCCAAATGCGAACATGATACAAATTATAAGAAATAAAAAAAAAAATCATATGAAAATTCTTCAGTGTTTGCTTCAACCAAACAATATCATCTCATTAGATTTTTAAAACAATAATTATTTAATGTCCTTTACTTAAAGACACAATAAAAAACTTCTGTTTGACATCTTTTTATGTTTATGTCATGTGGATAAAGTCTTAACTATGCATTTGTCATGTGTTTCTTGTCATTTTTTACAAAATAATTTAAAGGGTCCTCTCTGTTTCACATAGCTGACAACCTGAGCAACGCCCAATCAGGTTCCAATCTGTCCCTGGCCTCCGCTGCGACCAACGAGGCCGACAGCGTCAACTCTGGAGGGGCTGGCTCCCAGCGGTAAATTACTTATGAGTAGTTTTAGTTTCATTTTTTTTAATCTTCAGTATTAGTGGTCATTTCTATTTACACAAACATGTTATCCTCATTGTGTTATGTCTTCCAGCTGTGACTCTGTGGAGTCGTTCCCTGGCAGCCGTAACAGTCGGACTGCAGAGAGAGACTGGGACAACGGCTCCACGGCATCTTCCATCACCTCCATGGCTGAATATACTGGTGAGTGCACACGTGTCGTTATGATTGTCTCAATGTCACTGTCCTCTCATTATTTGATCTATTATTCTTGTGATCTCACAGTGTCCTCTGCCTTTTCTCCTTTTAGGTCCCAAACTGTTCAAGGAGCCCAGCGCCAAGTCCAATAAGCCAATCATCCACAATGCAATCTCCCACTGCTGCTTGGCTGGCAAAGTCAACGAGCCGCAAAAGAACCAGATCCTAGAGGTCAGTTTGTTACCAAACACGCACCAACTTTATATCGGCTTTATGGAATTCACACAGTAGTTTAATTTACCTGTTTATATAAAGTCACTGTTGTCAAAAATCTGAGTGAATTAGCCCTGTAAGAAATATTGTCTGACTTTTTTAAATTGGCCTCTGTTAGTATTGTTTGACATCATACTCATTAAACTAATCGGTTTTTAACATAGAATTCTCATTCATCACTTCCATCATGGCAGATGGCTTTCTCTGGTTCCTTTTTGTTGGCGTGGGAACAAAAAACATGTAACATGAGCGTAACCAGGTTTACTGGCGGGCGTACACATCACTGACAGACGGTGTTAAAGCCTGTAGTCAACAACATCAAGACCTTAAACAAATTAAGATTTTTCGAATGTAATTTTATTGAAAGAAAGTCTGTTTTTTAATGTTAAAAACTGTAATCCCTCTCATGTTGTACACTTGGATTTTAACCAGCAGCCTGGCAATGAAGACCCTACTACTGTTATGTATCTCAACATTATACCAACGCCATTTTAATATCATTTTTCCGTTTTTCTGTTTAACCTCATATTCCACTAGGAGTTGGAGAAATGCGAGTCCAACCACCTGATGATCCTGTTTCGTGACGGTGGCTGCCAGTTCCGGGCGCTCTACTCGTACTTTCCCGACACCGAAGAGATCCAAAAGCTGACGGGCACTGGACCCAAGAGCATCAGCAAGAAGATGATTGACAAGCTGTACAAGTACAGCTCGGACCGGAAGCAGTTCACCGTCATCCCCGCCAAGACTGTGTCTGTCAGCGTGGACGCCCTGACCATCCACAATCACCTGTGGCAGGCCAAGAGAGGTACGGTGCCAAAGAAAAGCGGGAAATAGCAGGCCGGATTTTAAGAAAAAACCCCCTCTGTCATCCAAACCATCTTATCCCCATCTTGCTTGTTTCCTGAATAGACTGCATTGACGCCCACAGCCAAGCTCGCCTCTGTGCTCGGTCTGGAAACCTGCTAGGGAGAGGCCCTAATTATGGTCATGTGGTCACCTGAAGGCAGAGACTAGGGAAACGTTATGTGTGTGTGTGTGTGTGCGTGCGTGTATGTGTGTGCGTGTGTCACAGATGGTCAGAGGGACTGGTGTTTGCAACAGAAAGATGGAATGCCGGCTGAATTAGCTTCTCCTTCCTGTGCTCTCAGTGCGATCTGTTCAGGTTTGTTCTGGTCGGGCTCTGTTTTTCTACGACGACCATGACTCAAGCATGTGGCTCTCTTTTTGTGTTTTTCTCCGTCTCTCTCATACGTGGTGGATGTATTTATTTATTAGTTCAGCACTGTCATGGTCGAGAGCTCAGCTGCAGCACTAAAGTCCTTCCTCCTCTCCGTAAAAACGCCTCTCCTTTGGACGTATTTCGGAGAAATGGAGGGGGGACATTGGGAGTTTTTCTGTCGCTCTTTTCAGAAACTCCAAAGCACGGGACCTTTGTCCAACCCTTTAGGACTCCTGGACGGCTCTGCTGTCCCAACGAAAACAATCTTCTTCCTGTGTGGACTGTCGAATCTGTTGAACCAGGCTGGCATTGCCGATTTTGCCTCACCAGGGATCTCCAAAAAACCTGCTGCTCTGAACTGTCTTCTTCTTTTTGTCACGGGGGAGCTCCTCGGGTCTCCCCTCAGACATCCGTTGGCCTTTCACGCATCGTGGTACTATCGTCTATTTATTCAACTGCTTTTTAAACTAGACGCTGATCGTGTAGCACTGGATATGTGTATAGCAAAAAAAAAAAAAAAAAAGGGAAAAAAAAGGAACGCTAATGATGGTCATTTTAAATACTTTTATTAATCCAAACATCCTCTTTCTTGAGGGTGTCAAAAGAAGGTGGATGATTTGTTACACAAATGATGCTTTTTTTTTTTTCCTTTCTTTTTTGTTTAGTTTTTATTTTATTATTATTAAAGCAATGTGGTTTAGAGTTTGAGCTGATGTTATGTGTTTTCATCATAACGAGAATTCTCTGATGTTTAGAGCTTAGTTGTGTTTTTCTCCACTGGGCACTCTTGAATTGTCCTGTATAAAGGTGCACTCATGAACACTTGTCGACGGCTTCTTTCATGCAATGTAACCCCCCTCCCCCCCCTCTTCTCCTCCCCCTCCCTGAGTGTGTTTGTCGGCCTGTCCCATCTTTAACCACGAGAGCAGCGCACACACTCTTGTTGTGAAGGGTGCCTCGGTGCTGTTCTGTAACCGGTTCGAATGACAGTATTTGATATATTCACAAAGGGGTTTCTGTGTGCGGGCGGGCGGGCGGGCGGGGGACTGTGGTTCAGTTATGTACCAACATTAAAGAACATTCCTCCAAGGTGTTGACAAACACTGCCACATCGTCTCTCTTTCTCTCTGTCTTTTTTCCACGAATCATCAAAAGTGCTTTTTTAGAAACCATTTGTTGGCCTCGAGAACAACCAGAAGTGTTGCACGAGCACTTTATTCTCTGTTTGTTGGGGAATTTTACCTTTTTTTAAATGGGCATAAATACTAAAAAAAAAAAAAAACAGTAACATTGCTGTTGTGTGCTCCGTAAATTGTGGAAACTAAACCAAACACTAAGAGTTAGTACTGACATGTAAAGTTGAAGGGCCTCCGCTGATGTGATACTACTGCTGTCTCCAAAAACAACAGAATACTTGATCTCTCATGTGCTGCATTTTGATTTGTTTTTGGGGCGTTTTGAGGCGGAGGGGGGAGGTGGCAGATTTTTATTTGTATGCGAGTGTATTTTTATGTTCACTAAAAGATTGTACTGGCATTTGGTCACCATTTTTGTTACACTAGGTCATCCTTGTTGGTTTTATCTTTGATCCCATGCCATCTATTTATTTTAAAAATGGAAGCACTGAAACGGAATAAATTTTCAAGTGAATAAAAGTCACATTTTTTCATTTTATCCTTTTCTCATGGCTTGATTTGTCCATTTGTGAGACTCACTGTTTATTTTCTGTTGTTAGTTTGAGACACCACACTGATTTTAATCACTACACAGAAGCTCACCAACGTCACATGTTTGTTTTTTCACGTTTTTGGTTTTGTTTTTTTCCAAAGAGGCAATGCTGCATCTTTTCACTGGACTCACCATTTTTCTTCCCACAAGTGAGCTAAAACTAATGGGGCTGCATGTAATGATTATTTCTCCCCACTATTTTCCAGAGACCTAAGTCACATCTTTGAATTGATTCTTTGGTACAACAGTCCCAAACCCAAAGACTCTAAATTGAATTTCATAAATGACAAAGAAAAACAGCAAATCCTGACTTTTTAAAAAGCTGGAACCAGCAAATGTTTGAGATCTTTGCTTGAAAATGATTCAGAGTAATTTCCCTTTTGCTCGATTAATTGTTGCAGCTCTGATACGTCAGGATTGTGTGAATCTCCTCAAAGCAAAGAGTTAAAAACGTGTCGTCCAACATGACGGTGGCATTTTCTAATTTAAGCAGTCAAAACATCTCCAGGCCTCCCCTGGTGTCTAACAGTCTCACACTCCACCACCCAACTGGAACAGCGGCTCCGGTGCCTCAATGCCCATGCTCATAACCATGGCGAACGCTCGTCTGCCATGGCAACAGTGTTTCTTCTTCACACCTGCTGGTTGAGGTCATCACCTTCAAACTTGGTAAACTTTCGCTGCAGGTAGAGTCCAGGCTGTAGACCTGCGTCCTGCACTGATCCGATCTGTCACCATGAAGGGTAGGTGCACTCATTTCATGCTCGGACACTGAATGTGGCAAACAAAGAAATACAGATAATCTGATTCATCTTTTATTCCCACAGTTGTTGCCAGTCTCATCTTGCTGCTGGTGAATGTGCGCTTGAGCTGTTGTTGTTACGGAGAAGGACAGATTTTATTCTGTGTGAACATTCCATCAGGTGAGGAAGTTGGATTGAAAATGTTCAATCAGTATTGTAACCTTGAAGTCATACCTGAGGAAAAGTAAAGACATCGTGCTCAAGTGTTACTTTGGTAAAGGTCAAACTCACTAGAACTAACGGTTCTTGAGAAGAAATGTTCAAAGTCTCAGATATTTAAGTACTCAAGTAACAAAAGTGAAGTCAGCTTTGTAGGTGTATATTTTGACATGTATTATTTATGATAATCAGATCGGATATTCAGCATTTGTGTAGTTATCAGAATAAGTGTTGTTTTTATCAGATGGATGAATAAATGAATTAATCAAAACTAAACTAACTACAATTATCAAACGCATGTGAGGAAAAAATACAATATTTTCCTAAAAAAAGTAAAAGTATAAAGTCAGAAAACAGAAATGCTCAAGGGAAGTAAAAGTACTTCAAAATAGTACTTATGTGCAGTACTTGAGTAAATGTACTTAGTTACATTCCATCACTGTGTTTAATTGTGCATTATGAGTAGAATTTCAGAGACAAACATGTAGCATTTTAATTGAATGTCTTCTTTAATGCAACTTTTATAAAAATGTAAATGAACTTTTTCTTCTTTAGATTAATTCTACATTTTGGTATGAGAATTTGCTCACAGAACCCTTTTATTACAAAAAAAAAGCTTGATTGTACTCAGCTTTTAATTTAAATGGCAGAAAAGCTTTGTCATGTTGACTTCAGTGCGTTGGAAAGTTATGGATGAACACATTCACCACTCAGTCCTTCAGAATGGTGACGCTTCATTGCACAATACGACCACTAGGTGGCAGCAGAAACGCGGATTTGGAAAGGCTGAAAATAAATAAAGGAATCAAAACAAAACAGGTTTAACATGGATTCTTCAACAAATACTGGCTTTTAAGAAATAACCTTCTTGTTCATATAAGCCACTCAAATTACAATGAGACACTGAGGCTCCCTTTAAAGCATCATCTTACTATATATGTTCACTGCAGGTATTCAGTGTAATTTTAAAAAGGGTCTAAACACCAGAGCAGCAACATCACCTGGTCAGAAATCGTGCAGTGAATTCTTCTGTTTCCATGAAAACAATTATTGTGTTGCAGTTAACGTACTCGTGCTCAGGCTCAATCTCTGGTAACACCTAAATGTAATTATAATACTTTGCTCTTAGTGTTCCCGCCTGGTTTTTCATCGTTGGTCTTCATCCTGAAGGACGTCGGGGATGTGAACTCCACTGTGTTACGCAGCGAGGACCTCTCCTCCGTAACCAGGCTCAGGATCGAGAACGCTGGGGTCACAGCGGTCGCTCAAGGGGCCTTCGGTTCTCTCCAGAAGCTCACAAATCTCAGTTTAAACCAGAACCTGATGACAGAAATGAACCCGAACTGGTTTGGACGACCTGATGTCCTGAGCGAGCTCATCCTCACAGACAACCAGATTGAAGTTCTTGATGAGTTCATGCTCAGCGGGCTCACCGGCCTCACGAGCCTCAGCCTGAGTAAGAACAGGATCACAACTATTGATCCAAATAGTTTTAGCTCCCAGACCAACTTGGCTGAGTTGGACTTGTCTGAGAACAGAATGACTCGGGTGTCCCCTCAGGTCTTTAAGTCGCTGAGGTCCACCAGGATCAGACTAGATGGGAACCCCTGGGACTGTTCCTGTGGAGCTGAAGAGTTTGTCGACTTCCTAAAAGGTTTGAAACCTGACACGAATAATGAATCATGTCTTTGAAGAAACCGTAAAGCTTCTTCCCTTCTTAGATCTACAGAGCAGATCCCTGCTGGACAGACCGGTGGAGGTGACCTGTGAGAGTCCTCCATCGCTGAGGGGTCGACCTGTGTGGAACGTGTCAGTGTGCGCGGCGCCGCCTCCACCAGGGCCGCCGTCGGTGACGCAAACCATCCAACCAAAACCCACTGACATCCGCCCACCATCCTCTGGTACATGTAGTTCTTTTCTCAGGTTTCTGCTTTAATTTTTGAAACACTTCACAGTTGCCGTCAGGATTAATTTCAACTCCTTGCCTTTTTAAATCTGTGCTGATCTATGTTTTTCTCTCTGACAAAAGTTATGACAACACCCTCAGCTCGGCCAACATCAGTCCAACCCAAACCCTCTGATATCCTCACAACAGTCCCACCATCCACCGGTACATGCAGTTGCTCTTTTTCTTGGTTTCTTTCTGATGTGATTACTTGAAATTACAGTCCGGATATTTTAAACTCCTTACACACATAATCTGTGCTATACTTCTCCATTGTCCCCCCCCCCCCCAAAAAAAAGTCGTGGCAACACCTTCAACTCCACCAACACCAAAGACAACCTCAGTCCGACCTAAACCCACTGATGCAACTTTAACTCTCACCGGTACATGTGGTTTCTACTTGACGTTAAAAAAACAACAGTTTACAGTCAGAGTTACAGTAAATTTGTGCTCAGTGTCTCTGTTGTTCTCTCTAGCCACGCCTCCAGCTCGGCCAACATCCGAGACAAAAACCTCTGTCCAACCCGAACCCTCTGACATCCTCACAACGCCCACTGCGCCTTCCTTACAGACCGGTACATTTTTTATTTTTTTTATTTTGGGTTCCTCTATTCAAGACACATCTGTCAGTACAGCCGCTGCCCATTTCTGCCTGAACACGTTCTCCACCGTCGTCCACCGCCTTGAATTCTATGCAGCCTGCAAGCTTCCCCTCAAAAATCTCATCCAGTTTTCAACAAACGTGGTACGAAATATGAAACGTAGTGTAAGAAAAACTGGTGATGAGGTAGTGTTATTTTCTTTTCACGTGGCCTTCATTATGAGAGGCGGAAATTCAGTCAGCCAAATATTCGATTACCCAGAGATGACACCTCGATTCTTACGCCAGGCTCTTTACCTCTGATTGGTTGCTGTGTTCTTGCAGGCCTGTCGTGTGTTTCCTGGACTACCTAAACTCCTAAACGTACAAAAAAAATCATAACCATACACACCCACTGTGAGTCATCCTGATAGTTTCATATTTCCCCTGCAGATGGCGCCACAGCGTCGTAATTTATAACTATATGTTGCAGAATTCGTCCCTCTACAAAGCTGTCATTTTCACCGACGCCATCTGGGTGGCTGATTAGCACAGTTCTCTGTCTGATCCTGATCAGCGTCCAGGTGCAGGCTAAAAATGATCATAACAAGACATTCAGAGGAGTGTGCGGCTCGAGCTTGAGCAGCTTTCCATCTCTTTGGTTTGTTGTTTCCTTCAGAGACTTACGTGACATCCCCTCCTTCAGTGACGGAGACCTCTGTCCACCCTAAACCCTCTTACCTGCCCACATATACATCGCCTGCATCCATCGGAGTGACTGGTACACCTTGTTGCTCTCATCTTTTGATATCTGAACCTCATATAATAATTTGTGCATCATCTTTCTGTTTTTTTTTTCCTTCTAGAGATGACATCGAGACCGCCGTCAGGCACAAATATCTGCGTGCTGGTTGCTGTGATCGGTATGCTTAGTTGTGCTTCTGCAGCTTTATGTTCGATTGTACTGAAAATATGATCAGAGTTCGAAAAATGATTTCAACTCTCTCCTCTGCAGTGCTTTTGTCTTTGCTCCTGTTGGTCACGTGCTTCCTGGCGTTGCTGCATGGGAGGAAGCGCCACAACAAAGCTGTGACGCCTGGATGTCCAAAAGAAAACACAAACGAGTCCGAAGAAGAAGAAGATGACGTCAGCGACAGATCGAGTGCTGATCGGCCTCCTGGAGACTCTGGGGAAAGGGGGAATAGTCAGTGGGACTCAGAGATGGGATGGAGAAGATCCTGTGCTGAGGTCAGAGCGAAGTCAGCTAACGCTATTCTCTTTACATCTCCTTTTTGTGCACCTGTAAAAGATCAATTTAGTTCACAACCTGAGGCAGAGGCTCGATTGAAAGATTCAGAAAATGAAGCTGAAGGAAAGCAGAAACTAGGGAGGGAAACTGACATAGACGGAGGATTTGAGACTGGAACAGCGACAAAAAATCTAGGTAAAGACCTCCACTGTGTTTCTGTCAACACTGACACGGACAACGTGCCTTATCTGAGCATCGGCACAAACCAGAATTGCCCTGGTGATTTGAACAGACAGTCCACTGATGATCCGGGTCAAAGGTTACAGACGAGCAAGGCTTTGGGAAGGATCTCCACCTGGCCTCCGACTGCAGTTCAGTGGCAGGCCAGATGTCAAATCAAGGAGAACGAGGAGACGGAGGCGTCTCATGTCCACACCGTCTGGACACCAAAGTTTCAAGCAGGTGAGGTGAACAAAGAGTTTAACAAAGTGGAGATTCCCTTTGGTGAGGATGAAATTGAGAAGAATCAAATCGATGATTCCCTAAAGATAGATCAGATGAAAGTGGGACTCTCTCGTTCGCCAGAAACAAATGACAAGACCACTTCTGTCAGCGGGGCTCATTCCCAGACTGACATGGAGCAAAGGGAGCAGCTGAAGGAGGAAGAGATGGTCCAGGACGCTGCAACTGTGACACACACAATCAGTGAAACCCCAAATCAAATCCTGACACCTGCAGAGACGAGCGGCAACAAGCTCGACCCAAAGCGAGCTGTGACGAGCAGACAGAAGGCAGAAGGCAGAGGCACCGGCTCGAAGGCTCCCTCTGGTGGAGCCTCTCCTGATGATGAAACGCTGCTGTCCGGCAACGAGTACGCCTTCATGGACCTGCTGCACGAGGTGGCGCAGAACAACGGCCGCTGGACCAGAGAGAGGTGGAGGCAGACGCATGCCAACAAGCAGCGGCATTAGGACGGCAAAGGAGCTTAGAGACAGGACTCGCACAAAGTTTAAAGTTATGTGCACAAAATATGAGATTGTAGTTAAAACTATCAAGAGTCAAATTTGGAGATATCCTGAATTCATTATAATGTTAAATGATTAAACATTGCTGTAAAGTGAAACCGCATGTAATTTTTAAATTTTTTTTATTAAATGTAGTAGAAAGCTTTAGAGTTGCTCAAAGGTGGGATTATCAGGCGAGCTGTTTTCCCCCAATTTTCTTATATTTCATATTTACCATGCATTACTGATGTATCTAACAAGGGCTGCAACTAGTGATTAATCCTCTGGTAATCTTTACAGATTAATCAATTGACATTTGGTCGAGAAAATGTCAGAAAATACGAAAAAATATCCAACTAAAATATTTTATAGTTTTATCCACAGTGAGGATCTGAAAACTGATTTTTCTGCCATTTTATTTTTCCCCATGAAAAAAATTCTCCGATTGATTGAGATTATTTTTATATCTACAAATCCATTAAATCAACTAATCGCTGCAGCTTTACAGCTGTCAGCAACAAAGCGATTAAGTAGATTTCCCAAAATGTCAGAATTTTCCTCATAAGGTTGTGATTTAGTGGCATCTAGTGGTAGAGGGGCAGATTGCGACCAACTGAATGCCCCTCGTCTCGTCACAAAAAATGCCTCTCTAGAACCAGCATTTGGTTGGTCCAATCTGAGCTGCTGTAGTTTAGCTACTTACACACTCAGATAAAAAACCCAACATTACTATTATTTTTCATTTCTGCCGGAAAATCCCCCTGAATGCTTCACACTGCATCTTCAGAAAATACACATTTCACCTGCCACTGCTGTGATGTAATCTTTATGACACTGTTATTGAGAAAATGAATACCTAATTGTAGGACAACAAAAGAAGCACAACTACATAAAAAAATATGATGAAATAGCAAATGTATCTACTTGTGATTTGTCAAAAGCCTTTGAGATGAAATAAAAGTCTTCTCGTAGGTTTTTCTCTGGCTGCATGCAGCATTTATTTGTCCATATTTTATACGTTGAGAAGTACACTCGCTTCTCATAAGAAATAGTACAAAATGGAAACAACCCCTTTTTTGACAATGACTGAGAAACAAAAAGTGGAGGTAAACATAATACGTAGGCTTTTGATAACACCTAGACAACATGCATGTTCCATTCATATAAATACACAGTATCAAATAATGGCTCCAACTCGCAAGCAGTTGACTTAATAATGTGTTTCTCTAGCCACGGGACATTGAACTAAATGTCCTGCTAAATGTACAAAAATTATCTTTTTCTTGGCAAGCTTGTATATCAAAACATGCTTTTTAAGTGTTAACATGCCCCTTGTGGTACTGTAAGTATGGACAGTAGGAGATCTGAGGTGAACTCGAGGTGGAGTGTGATTTGTCGGACGTGAGGACCAAAGACGATGTTACATGAACGGGACTTGACAACAATCGGATTCTCCGTCGTCGCTCACGCTTTTACTCCACAGGCTCTCCTGCCCTGTAAACTTCTGAGGGACCACTGAGCAAACATCAACAGTACTTCTCAATGGGACTCTTTGCAAAATACACGCACACGGTTTCCTCCCAAAAAACAGTCAAAAGATCTCAGACGGACAAAACTCCACCTGAGATCATACTCATCACTTCATATTTCTTTAACAGATAATGATAATGGCACCCTTCATTTAAGCTTCCCATGTAAATAAAAACAAAATGCATGACATGTTACTGCACATCTGACTGCCGCCCCATCACAGAAATGATTGAATACTGCCCGTTCGTATTGTACAGATTCAGATTAAAGGGTCATGCTATTATGCTCTCGACATCCCCGCAGAGCTTAGTGCAAAAATTGTTCAAGTCCTCTTTCACTCTCACCACACAGAAGAGATGAAAAACAAAAGCCGCGTTTCCACCAAAATGTACCTGAAGCTTTCTTTTACTCCCAGGAGCTAAAAGGTTCCTTCCGCCTGTTTTCTGTGTTTCCCCCCGCAGTAAAGACCTGGTGGATTAAAGACTTCTTTTTTCCCCCATCCGTTGCAAGCTTTCCTTTTTGTTTCTTGTTGTTTGTGCCTCACCACATCAACACGGAGTCAAACAAAAAAAAGAAAAAAGAAAAACGCTGCAAGTACTCGACCAATCAGAAATATTGAGCGCTTCAAACCCCACCTCCAAAGTTCCTGTGCTATTGGAAAGTACTACTCCACCCCCCAAAAGACTCTGATCCCTATCATGTAAACGCACTGACTCCCTCCAAAATAGTCCCTTGTTCCTGTGGTGGAAACGCCGCTAATGAATATATTAAGTTATTATTTACAGTGATTGAACAACAACATACCAAGAATGATAAACCGAGAATAAATACTGCACACTGACACTGGCGTATACACAAGGTGTGGTCTGTACACATTTGGAGAGGAGAGCACCTCATGTTCAGCTCAACTGCGTCCCAAATTTCAAATACTGATATTTGAGTCTAACCAGTTTGATCACAGTACGTCAAAAAGGATCAGACAATAATACTTTAAAGTAATAATTTTGTCCATTTGGAAAATACGTGCATCTTTTTCCTCTGTCAATTATGCAGCCACAGCCAGGGCACAGTTAGCTTAGCTTAGCATAAACACTACCCATTCCTCTTCAGCTTACCAAGTGACACCATCTGATTCACTCATACACCACACAAGTTTAAAAACAACAGCCAGTTGTCCCTTTGCCCCCGTTAGCTTAGCCTTTATGCTAAGCTAAGCCAATCACCGCTCGGCTCTGGGTTCATACTATATACGTCCGATGGCGAATAAGTGTATTCCCCCAAATTTTAAAAACTATTTCTTTAACTCTGGTCATTAAAGAGCTGAATAAAGTACTGAGTGAAACGTTTGGCATTGAAAGAAAAACACCACAGTGATAAATAAAAACTTGAAACAACACAACACAAGATTATGTTTAGGTTTAGCTTAGAAACTGAGGATTGATATAAATGTAGCCTATGAGACTGGAGAAATAACTGATAATTTATACTCAATTATAACAGACATTAATTGTAGTATGCACAATCAAGTATCTTTTTTTTTTTTTTTTTTAGAAATAGCCACCCGACTATTTCATCTTTTTAAATTAATTTATCCTTCATTTACTGATACTGTCTTGTTACGTATTGGCTGACAACATCTTTGATGAGCTCAAAAGCAGCTGATAACTTCGGTCTGGATCTGAAAAAAGAAAAAAAATATAACACTGATATGACAAAATGGCACATAATGTACAAATCATTTCAAAGATATTTACAAAGCAGAGTAAACAAATGAATGGCACATAGACGATAACAAATGTGATTCGGGGCACTTAAAATAGTCAAATAAATTAACAATATTCACAAACTATAACTAGAATCACAATGAAAATCAGTGTCCAAAACAACAACCATGAGAGAAACGCTCCTTATTCTAAACTGGCCGATAAAAGTGCCACTACAGTGTGTATATATTCACAGATGACAGTTTGTCGTAAAAAAGTTTGTGCTCATAAATCAGAAAGAGACAAAACCAAAAAGAAGACATTTTTATAATAAATTAAGAAAAGTGCTCATGTACTGTTATTTCATTGTAAATGCTTGAATTGCTGGAAATTCATGGCATTTACTGGTAGAAAAACAGGACTGTAGAGATGTGGAGGAGGGTGTAGTTGCCCCGAGATTCAGTTCTGTGTGAGTTTAGGTAGCAACAGGCGTACAAGGGAGTCGGCCTGAGTGGCGGCCCTGGGGCAACTTCACCCCTGAGTGAAGTGATGATTTGATATCCTGTACAGTGTGTGTGCACGATAACCTCATCTGACCGTCTCACAACATCCATCGAATCTCTCAGTCCTTTGGTTGGGAGGGAACGGGGTCATTTCCAGTGCCTGGTTCTCCGTTTCAGATTGTTTTTGTGAGGGCGACGCGTGTTGAGTACAGTAGAGGTGTGTGAGGGGAGTCGGGGTCGATGACGAGGCACTCTTCATGCATCCTCCTGTAGCAGCTCAGTGGGAAACAGCAGCTCTCTCTCTCTCTCTTTTTAAATGTTGATATTTTGGAGGTTGAGAGACACATAATGCACATTCACTATGGACCGCTGTTCTCGGCCCGAGACGAGCCTTCATCTGTGCGACACAAACGAGCTCGCGGAGGGGGGAGGGGGGAGGGGGAGGGGGTCGTAGACATTAAGGGTCAGGGTGTCAAGGACCGAGGAGGGTTTCAGAGGTGAGTCTCGTCCCTCGTCTCTGTGCCAAACTCCTGCTGCTGGTGCCTGCTGGTGCGGGCGTGACCCGGCTGCGAGTCCTCTGGCATGTGTGCCAGCGGGTCGGACCGTATAATGTACCTGTAGACACAAAATAAGCATTATCTGCCAGCGTGGAGCGAAACAAGAGGGTGGATTTTCACTTTAAATGTTAACATCTGGATTAAAGTCTCTGTGGGAATTTACTGTGACTGTAGCAACATCAATGGCGACACAAAGAAAGACACCTGCACCCGTGTAAACAAATGAAGTGGTCTCCATCTGAATCCTTAAGATCCTACTTAGACACCCTTTAAAATACTAAAATGACATAACGACACTAAAGTGATGTCTCCTGGAAAGATAAAGTGGGCTGCATCCTTTACTCCGATTCTTACACAATGTCATTGAGCTCCAGCATGGTGTCAGGAGGAGGATTGATGAGCACGTAGGACAGCGTGTTCTGGTGGTCGTTCATCTCGTCTGGAAAAAGAGACAGAAGAGACCTTCAGAGCCGCTCTGGAGCCCTCCCTCGCCCCCCTCCATCATTACACAGTGCATCAGCCAGGAAATGAGCCCTCCAACCACAGAGAAAAAAAATATGAGCCTCCCTCGTTTTCAACCTTTCACTGAGGACAAAGGCAAAAAAACCCACGCACAGAATCGGAGCGAGAGACTGTCAAACCAGTTGTGGGGACGCTCTTTCCATCATCTGGCTGTTTGTCAAAGATATGCTTGTTGCAACTGTTAACGATTACGATTTAACGGTTTTAAAAGTTGGGACTTATCTGTGCCAGTAGAGGAATTACTGTACATAAATTCATTCTTTTATTTCCCTTTAAAAATAGTATTGAAAAGTTTATATATTTTGACTGTAGCCCAACTGAGGCTGATACTGATAAAAATATTTGGTAGTCAAAAATAATAATAATAATAATAATAATCTACCGATCTGTTTTGATTGATCTAAAAAAAAAAAAAATGTTGCGTCACTCAGACTTACTCTCTTTTACTATTACCAATATATATACCAACAGTAGGATAACAGCCAGAGCTCTCTGCTGAATTAACTTTTGTGATGGCAAAAGTTTAATTATTTCTCTACTGCAATGTCTTTTTTTTTTTAATTGGTCAACATAAAGACTAAATTGATTTATTGGCTAGACCATCCATTTTGGTATTTCACAATTTTTACTCATAAATTCATATAATTATCACCCATTGTTCTTATTATTTACATTTTTTGTCAAATACATATTAATAACCATTTTTACAAGTTGATTTAAAGATGTTCTTATTTGTAGATTTTATAAATGAGCATTTGTTTATTTTACAACAAGTAAATTAGATTAATAGACAGGATATAATATAAAGCTTAAACATTAACAGTTGTAACAATATTCCTTTGTTGCTTCCACAATGTCATTAAGCTAACAGTGGAAACAGTTTTGCACTATTAAGGTCTTCTACTTTATCAAGAATCAATAAAGAGGAAAAAGATTTTCACATTACATCTCCAGATGAGTCATATCTCTGTGTGTGAGTGTGTATTTCAATGTGTGTCTGTATGTGTCTGTATGTGTGTTGAGTGCTGTCTGGCGGTGGCTCCTACTTGCGTGGTGGACAGAGGAAGGGAAAAGGAGGGCACATGTGACCACCCACCTGCTTGTGGCCCTTTATAAAGCCAGGCGGGGTGGAAGAGAGAGAAGGGCTAACCGTTACTGACAGGGCACTTTGTGAAACAAGGGGAGGCCCATGCTGCCTGCTGCTGACTCAAACAGCACCCCCATGCGCAGCTTAAAAAAACAGAGCCAGCATGCAGACAGCGTCCGCGGCTATGCCACAAGTCCATCTCCATCGCATTCATTTTTAACTTTTTTTTTTTTTTCTCCTGCGCATTCCACACTGGACCAGCAGGTTTGGTAAGGCCATGCCAAAAACGGACGACACTCAGCCCCCACAACCAAACAAGAGTGACATGTGACACACCCCACAGACACACGGGACATGCTCCAGCATCCGTCGGACCGGACCCAACGCAGAGAGCGACTCAAACCAAACTGAGAGTGAAGCAGAACGCATTGGGAGTGTGAGAGTGGAAGAGTACAACCTGCTGCCGCTCGATCAACGTCTGGAAGTTAAAATCAGACTATTGTAGTGTCAAAGAGTAAAGTGGAAAAGGAAACATGCAGGATTCATCAGAGTGTTAAAGACATTACCAATTCGTTTTCCCTCTAATCCACATTTTTGCTACTCAGTGTATTCGATATGGATTATACCATGGCCACCCACTTCTGAGAAGTAGACAGCTGAAAAGAAGAAACCTCTGTGTTACTGTCAGCGGTGGTTTTTGTGGTCGTAGCTCTGTAGTCCAGAACAATTCGACAATGACTACTACAGCGTATAGATGGAGGTCAGGTGACAGTGTTATGCAGCCTTGTTTTTTTCTGTCGCTTTCTGAAGATAGGACTGAAGCTCTCCAAACGAGCAAGAATTGAAGATGGTCTAGACTTCAGTCAGTCTTATATAAAATAAGGATGATTCCTACACTGAATATTTAATACTGATGCAATTCCTCATACTGTCTTCAAATCCCTCCCTTTATATTTGCACATAAATCATTCTACACAGCAGAAGATCAGAGTTTGAAAATAGCAGACTGTTTTCAAATGTAAAAATGACTCTGATCTGATTTTAAGAGGTGGGCGTACAAGCTTGATGTGCGGCAGCATAAATAGCCTGGAAGCCAATCCTGGTCTATTATTCAGCAGACACAAGTGTGATGTGTGCACACACACACACACACACACACACACACACACACACTGAGAACTGACTTTACAGTGAAGAAAGAGATAGCTCGTGTCCAGCAGCTAAACTTGAGAAATGAAAAATATTTGCATATTCATATATTCTGGAATTTGTGAGTGAGAAAGGTGAGAAGGAATGGGAACCATTTTAAGGATTATAATAAGGTAATTATACTTTTTATCATGCAAAACCATGTCGGACACACATTTAAGAAGGCTTACGTGGAGTGTGGAGGGGATCTTTGGTCTTATGTTTCTTAATCCTGCCATTCATGTTTGAAAGGTTCCCTACTCACACCTGATTCACATGATCAGCTCGTCATCAAGCTTGAAGGTTTGAAGAACACTGCTATAAATTTTATTTCAATATGCTAGACATCATTCCGCACAAGTAATTATATAAAACTCAATATTGCCACTTGTAGCACAAGCTGGAGGTTTTTACCATTCATTTACTCTTCCCTGTACATTTACACTTTATGTCTACCTGCTATCTAGCCTCCAACTCTCAGTCACTTCAGGTGGTGTTACATTTGACTCTAGCCTCTTAAGGCTGGTAGATTTTTACCCACCAAAATAATAATTAATATATTTTTTATTAGCTAAACAACTATGTGTTTTTCTACATACTTCCCGCACAAGTGTTTTAATGCCTCAAGTGCTCCTTTTCAGCACTGCAGCAGGGCGAGAAGTTGAACCGCATCATTTTGCTTGTTCTGTTAATTCATACTCGAGGTGATCACATGGCATCATAGTCATGTCTCATTTTAAATTAAATATGCTGGAGTACAGAGCCGGTGTTTTCCTGTCCTTATTTGCAGGTTAACCTCCACCCTAAGTCACTGCACAGGTTATATAACACTGCAGCTGTTGAAACTTTATTGGTTGAGAAATGAAGTAATGAGGGACGCTTACCAAATCATGCAATCAAGAGACGGTTCACCCTAAAGTCAGTCTTACCTGCAGTGCTCTTTAGCCATCTAGACTGTTTTGGTGCGAGTACACTGATGGACGAGAGGCTTGTGCTCTTGACAGCATGTGATGTAAACATTAATTACTTCCTCCTCAGCTGAGCTGTAAATGTAGCTAGCTTGGTTAGTCAGCCTCTCATCCATGAGTAGATAGACGTTTCCTACTGCGTGGTGGAGTGTAGTTTGGTGAGAGAGAAAATAGTTCTGACATGAAACGGCTGACAACCAAGTCTGTGGATTTTTAGGTACTTTGAGCACCACAAGCAGAGTGCCATCTAGTTCCATGAGAGAGGAAGCAGGCGTCTCTATGGACGAGATCTCCAAAGCTCAACAACTCTCACAAAAATCTAGATGGGTAAATAAAAAAACTGCATGTAAGAAGAAAATCATCTATTTTCGATTTTGGGTTGAACTCTCCCTTCAGACTAAAATCAAACCATAAGAAATGAATGAAAAACACTGTTTCTGTTGCCTGTCGTTAAGTGGCCATGGTATAAGTTTGAACATGTGTCCTGATATAAGGAAATAACAGACAGGTGGAGAAGGTTTTCCTCCACAGAGTTCTTTATTTTCTACACCTGGACACCTCCGATACACCTTCTTCTTGATGTGCCTAAAAGATGTACACATTAATTCTACGTCTAACCTTCCATCCACAGACATAATGCATTCCGCTCCACTCTTTTAAAGCCATACTCTGATGCCCTGCAGTACTCTAGCCATTTGGGACGTCACCTCACGGGAACACAATGCAGAAAAGACCAGATAGAAAGACAGAGAGAGAGAGATAGTAGGAGCGAGACAGTGAGAGGTTGGCTGCTGATCTACCACTCATTCTGACAAGAAACGCACACTCACACGCACTTAAAAACACACACACGCACACACTCATGCAGCAAAGTTGCAGAACTGTGATCAACCAGCTAACCTGACGGTCTGGTCCCCTCTGTATACTGGTGCTCTGAAATGTCCTGCAACTCTAAGCAACGGCATTCACTGTTAATGGCCTGATTTGTTCATTTATGATTAACTACAAATTTTAGATGAGTGACAAAAAAAAAAAACCAAGCATCTTCTAAAAATGGATTTATCTATCTCTGTGGGTAAATTCAATGCACTAATCTTCAATGGATGCTGGTGAAAGGACAAACTCCTTTCTTCACAAGATGGACGTAACCACTCACATGTTGTAAATGAGTTATAAACAGCACACAAATTACCTTGCAAATATCCTAGATTTACTCGATTCATGACATCGCTCGCAGTGAGATTAGAAACATCCTCTACAAGCCAAAGGAAGGAAGACAGAAGAGTCAGAGAGAGAAAGGAGTAGAGGAACAGAGGAGGGGGAGGGGAAAACAAGAAAAAAGAAAAAAATCAGGCAGGCAGCGAATGCATTTGCAGTTTCAAAAAGAACTTGTTTTTAAAGAAAAGGGTGAGAGCAATGCAAAGAAGCCATGCAGAAGTGTGTGCACAGAATCACTTCCAAATGATTCATCTGTCACAAGTTGCAGTATTCCTCACTGACATTCACGGTTCAAAAGAAGATCTTGAGCTTTTGAGGTTCTTCCTGAAACGTATTCAATCGACACGTTACATGAATGTTTATCAAGTGCAACACATCTGGAGCATGATTCTGCTTTGGTTTTGAAGCGTGAAGCTGGGAGAGAAACAACTGAAGAACAAAAGTAGAGAAGTGAGCAGGTAAGAGTGCAGGCAATTGCAGTCTGTGATCAAATGCAATTGAGTCGAGGTTTTGGTTTGCCCCTGCATCTTCATGCATGACGTGTTCACATCCACATGTTTTGTATGATCAGGATTATGGGATGGTTGGCGTGTGTTTGTTTCACGGAACATAGAGAAAGAGTTTGATGAGTGTCAAACTGATAAAATGGGATTTTCTGAAGGTTGTAGATGGTGTGGTGTGATGTTAATGATTAAGACCCACAATAACATATCATAACAGGTAATGAGATGAGATAATATGACTGGAACACAGGTGTGAGATTTTCAAATGCAGGTGTTCTCCTGGCTGAAATAATTTAACTGGTTGAGAGTGGGTGGAGCAAAAGCATCTCCTGAACTCTTTAGCACTTCCTTGTCTCTGGGAATTCATTTCATGGTGCTATGTAGGGAGAAGCTCTGCATTAGCTTTGCATCAATAAATGCAATGAAAGCAAAGTAAAGGCTCCTTATCCAGGCAATATGAAGGACATGATTTGCCTCTTCTTAGCAGCACTAAATCTCTGCATACACCAGTTAACTTGGAACTGAGTGACTTATTATCCAAGTGAAGCTCAGTGAACCGGACACATAGTCACACAGCAACAACAGTTACTGAGCCTGTCATAATGCTTGAAATTAATTTGGATTCTGTCCTCTCAGACTAATACAAGTATACTTTCTGCGACTCCCGAGTACCATGTCCATGTCCATACCATGTCTAATGGGAGAGGACTTCAAAATTTACTCCGAGAAAGTAGTAAAAACAGACACTGTTCTCAAAGTAGTACTCTACCAAACAAAAAGAAAACAAAAAATGTGACTTGATTAAAGTTTGAACAAGTCAAAGCTAAAATGTATCTTGGTAGCTGCTCTGCTGACCTTTCGTGATTGTGATAATAATGGGCTGCTAAAATTTTTATTTTCCCTTATGGTAATTCTGAGACTCTCAGGCTCTACCCACTGAGGTTCAACTCAACCAAATACATTATTTCTGCCTCCAGAGCTGCTGTGGACTTAAAGAAACGTTTATAGAACTCAGACTCCAATCTGCAAGACACATTATAATTTGTATTATTATTCAGTTACAGGTACATAACGTATGATAATGATTATCAATTCTATGAAAGTAAAAATAGATACTATATCAAATAATGTTAATAATCACTTATATTGTGCTTAATCTTGCTATACAATAAGTAATATATTGTGAGCTACTGCATTGAATTACAAGTCAAATTCTGTAACTCAACTTACTTAACAAAGTAAAAACATGGACTGTCTGTCACTTCTGTAAACATCATCAGCTGCTCTACTCACCGTATCCCACGGTGGGCAGGCCCAGGTGCTTCATGCGATTCTTCACCAGCTCAGACAGCTCCTGTCGCTCAGAGCGTCGGTACAAGTTGAGTCTCTGCTGCGAGATGCGCTCCGCTCTGCTCGACGGTTTGGCGCTCTTCCTGCTCAGCCGCCGTGCCCACTGCATGCTCTTCTTCCTCAGAAGCGGGTGCTCTGACTGGTCGCTCGTGGTAGAGTTTCTGTGGGCCGTCTTCTCCTTCCAGGACTCGCCGCGCTCGCGACGTTCCAGGCCCTCCCCCGCGTTGATGGACACCTGAGACTAGGGGAGCAAGGCGGCGGTATTAACGTTGGGTACTGTGTGTGTTTGTATAGGCTTGACTGTGACATCCTTTCGTTGATTTGTTTTTAAAACCTGTCCATGTGGCAATAGAAGCTGTTTCTAGAGGCCTGCATCATCAAGCCGTGATGCTTATGAACTTATTGATAAAAGCCAGAAAAATGTTGCATTTTTCATCTTTAAGCAAAGGGTGACTGAAATATCCAAATTAAAAACGATCACAATTGGATCTTACCTGTGCGTAACTGTCCTTGCACTGAAACAAAAGAAGGACAAAACGACATCCAAACAAAAAGAGGTGCAATGAAAGATGGGGGCATCCACATTCGAAGCAAAACAAAATCACCTAAAGCCTCTGAAGTCAGCACATGAAATAGTAAATATGGTGTATTTACTATTTAATCATTCTCTGTTAAAATGCAGGGAAATTAACACTAGACGGCAAATTGCACATTTTCTTGTTTATGGCTGGTGAGTTTGTCTCTTATGTAACCTCCAAATATTAGTTAGAGCTGAATCTATTTTCATAATCACACTAAAGTCGTGACAGTAATTGGGGACTTTGTGTCAGGAAAGCATCAAAAACTGTTGTGTTTGAGAACAAAATGTTAATTTCTTTCTCCTGCTTTGCATGAAATAAATAGAAGAGAGAAATGCATAAAGGTCTGAACAATAAGAGATGAGAAGTAAAAAACAAGGTGCTGAGACTTAAAAAGGCAGCTAGGTGGAGGATTAAAGGGAGAACAGACACAATCTTGAACAAGGACAAGACATTTTAAGAGAAAAATGAAAGCAGGAAAATGCAAAGCAAGGAAGGACATCCTGATAACTTGAAGAAGAAAGGGGGTCAGAAAGGAGGAGAAACGGAGGAAAGCACAAATGGGGGAATGAATAATGTATGGAAGCTAAAGCCGCAATAATGCCTCAGCTAAAGCCAAACCAGAAGCCACAGCAGGAAACAAATCCACATCTCAGGTGTTGGGTATGAAGCATCTGATCAAAACAAACTTACCTCTGAGGTTGAGAACATGTGCGACTCTGTGCGGTAGATCCCGATGGGGATCTCAGCGCTGGACGAACAAAGCTTCTGGAAGAGTCTCCCATAAGTCCTGATCCACAGGTCCTCTTCTGTGATCTTCATCTGAGGATGAGAGTCAAGTAGACACCGTCACACAACTACTTATTGAAACTTACAAATCACTTGATTAACTGTATGAACATTCCCACTTACAGCACACAGATACCCAGAGCCAGGCGTGGTGTCCAGACCGAGAAGTAGCCTCGCAATAGCGATCATATAGTCTTTGACAAATGACTGTCGGAGCAATACAAATGTGTCACACAAGAAAAAAATCAATCAACATCTGACATGGCAAAGAGAAGCCCATTGCATCTGCAAGTCATCTGTTTTATTCATTATTTGTAATGGGACTTTGGAAACTGTTAATGCTATTCATGACATAAAACTTCAATAATATTATACAAACCTTTCAGCTTAGCTCTAACATGCTTTGAGGCATGTAGCACGAAAACCTATGATTGATAACATCCTCACTTAAAATGTGTGGCTGACATCTACCTAAATTTATCTTGATGTTCAACCCCAAAAGTCAGCCTCTGGTTTTCCCACCTGGTAAAGCAGCGTATCCAACATGCTGATACTGAACACCCTGCCTGCAGCAAACGGCAGCCGGAACATGAAGGCCAAGTTGGAGCCCTTATCACGCTCTATCTGAAGACGGAAACACAAAAAATATAAAAAGAGATTCTGGGAAACAGAGTGAACAGATATTAAAATCTCACTTTCTCCTAGATGTCTGCTGAACTTTTGCTCTTTTCTCTTCATCTCCAAGACGACATGTGTGAAAAAAAAAAAAAGAAAAAGCCTGTCGGTTTTCACCCCTGAAAACTAACAAGTTGGTAGAGAGACAAGTTTTTAAAAAGCACTGTGAAGGTGAAAGCTGTCACTGTGGGTAGGAGAAAACACGATTCAGAGAAGAGGAAGCAAGAATCAAGATTCTACTAAAACTCAGGAACTTTATCAGCTCCTTCTGGGTGGTTTTTGTAAGTTTCTTCCTTCAATGCTCATAAACGTTACTTAGAAATACTGAAGTAAAAATAACACAAAGACACATGAAAAAGCACCAAGACTGCATAAAATAAGAACATGATTTTAGGAAGGTTAAATAGCTAAATTATTGTTCTGTTCATTTACACATGTATTTACGTTTGAATTTTCCGACATATTTACCATTGCATTAAGGGTTACTATTGAGAGCAAATGATGGGAATAAACTACTATTCCCGTAATTTCCAATTCTGGTCTCTCTGAGCGTGACTGAAATTCCGTGATCCAGAGACAGACGTCTAAACGTCTAACCAGGAAAGCGTCTAAACATGGCTCACCTTCTCCAGTTTGGAGAGAGCGAGTGAGTAGCAGTCCTTCGCTCTGAACTGCATGAACCTCATGTTGGACGGGTGTGTGAGCTCAGTGATGATGCTGAGACTTGGGAACAACCTGAGAGAGACAAGGAGAGAGGGATGTTAGTGGAGAGATGTAATGCTTAGAGCTGAGGGGAAGACCCAGCGTGGCAGTGATAAATGCCTTTAATTTTGTGTTGTTAAATAAAAGAGTAGCTTCAGAGTTCTGGCTACTGTAGCGTGTCCTTGGAGTAAACTCATTCAGCATTCTTGCAAACTCTGCAAAACAAGCATTCACTCTCCAGCATCTGACTGAGTACAAATAAAGGAGTTAGTCAAACAGAGTCTGGTGCATGTCCCATGATCACTGTTTGTTTCGTAGACAGTGAGTCGTTCTTTCTGGTTTACCTGAACATTGTCTGGACGTTGACGATGGTCTTGGCGTCTGCCATGTAGTCCTCCTCAGCGCTCATGGTGCTCTCCTTGTCCACGACCACCAGGTTGTCAGCGTAGATTATACCACACTGGAGCAGGTTGTCCAAGCTGATCCATTCACAAAGGCAAGGCATGTCATGTTACCACAGGGTATATCATTACAATATCAATCTGTATATATATTTAATCAATTACTCATATTATTAGAGTATACCTAATAAAATGCTGTGCCAATAAAATTACACTAGCACTGGTAAGGTTAGCATAAGTGGTATTTCTCATTTACATAAATACAACAAACTCTGAAACGCAAATATTTCCACGTTTGCAGACGGGCGTAAAGCAATTAAGACAGTTAATACATAATTTCTCCCCTTTTACCACCTTATTCCCCTTGTAGTAACATGTTTTAACATTGTGACGCTACAGTAACTTCCTGTTTACACATCTCGTCACCTCTGATTGGACGGCAAAACCAGATGACATAATATTGAAATCATTACTAACAAAGCTCTCTGTAGATTTGAAGGGAAAAACTGGGAAGGAGGTTACACACAAATGAAATGATGAATTTACAAACAGCTGGTGTAACGAAATCCGAGTGAAATCAAATGATCAAAGCATAATTTATCGTTTAAGTTTGAAGGAAATTGTTTGCTTTCAAACTCCAGTATAGCTGAACTGGGATTATCTTTGCCATTTTTAGCCAGTCAGAAAATCAATATAATGGAGTCTAAAATCAAAAGTACGTCACCAGTAGCTGATGCGTAATGGTGCGCATGTTTCATGTAATAAGAATTATAAACAGAAACTTCCCGCATCCTCTAAGTATAATGACGTATGATACATGATACTAGTGTTGTTGTAATAAAGCTGCATTGCTGGAAGCTGTATATAACGGTGCCTCTGAGATGAACATGATTAGCTAATCAAATGAACAGGTTATTATTCTCATACTTATCGATGGTGCCAGCCATGAAGTAAACCATTGGAAAGCAGCAAATGGCCTCTAAGAAGTGGTTGTCAGGCCTGCGGAAAACAGGAAACATCACAAATTAGCAATCACACACTAATTATCTTTGAAAAGCCACAGAGACACATTATAACATCATCGCTGTAAATTTCTGAATACGGGTGAGGCATGCACAGTTTAATCGTGCACAAGAGGGAAATACACATACAGTATGTCCAATCCTGCAAGCGCAATAGAAGGATTAAGCTGGTTGCTATGTAAACCCCTGGTGGTGTCACTCGGCCTGTGTAGTCTTTTTGTTTTGACAACCATAGAGACTTGGCAAAAGTTATTGAAACCCACAGTGAGTTAGAAGAAAAGGTGGATTGCTGCAACACACACAAATGTATACATAACCTCACCCACAAATTGGCTTTCTTATGTGGAGATAATTATTGTTTATGAATAATGCAAAAATCTTTTCCTTTCTTTTCTATTCTTCTTTTCTTCGCTAACCCCCACTTCCACCTGTCATGATGCCATCTCTAATGAAAACAATTTGTAAGCATTTTTAAGCCCACATGTGCCCGCAAACAAATGCAACCACACACTAACAAAAAAGATCCAATCCTTTACAGCTCTTGAACCATAATTCAACTTTCTGCATGGACAACTGTTTTTTTATTAATGATGTAAAACAGGGATTTTTTCTATATCTTGAGGTGAAGTTGACCCATATACTTCAAGCTTTAATTAACAACTCACTGCAGGCAATTCTTGCACTCTGAATATGTGCTCATATTAACGTTTATGGAGATATTGCATACCATCTTTGTTTTGTTATATTACGTTTTGAAGTCATTATAAAAATATTGGTAGTTTCACCTCACTGACAAAGTGTGAACTAACAAAAACAGGGTTGAAAAGGATAGTTGTAAGTCTTACTGGTAGTCCAGCAGCAGCACTATGGGGTTGAGCTCCTTCCTTGGCCGATAGTAAGCGCGCAGAGGGACGATGAAGTTGTAGAGGCCGTTTCCCGCCGTCTCCGCAGACACTATAATCAGCTTATTTTTGAAGCCGTACGCCTTGGCATCCTCAAAGCTGCTATGTGTACAGCCCTGGATGGAGAAAGGAAGCCAGTCAGGTTTTAGTTTGCTCTTAGGAGACACATCACAAAACAGTTTTTTTCAAAAAATAGTTTTAATTAAAAACGGGCGGAGTAAAGGTTTAGTTCTTCACCTTGTCGAGGCGGAGGCAGCAGAATGGAGCTTTCTGTGGTAGGAGGTGGCACAGAGTTGGAGAACTGCCGATGTAGGGTGAGTTGGGAGGGTAGCCCTTCACGAAACTGATGGAAAAGAAACGAGAAATGCACCTGAGGATACAATCTTATCAAACTTCTGTCTGAAGTTAAAATCTTAACTGATATGTTGTGCTGATATTGGCTTTTTATTATGTTTACCAGTATTGCTCTGAACTGGGATTTGCTACCCTCTACACAAATACTTAAAAACAGTCTGCTAAATCTGGTTCTTTCCACATTTGCTCCAGACGAGCCCACGCTCAAAGTAGGCTCTGCAGACTTTAATTAAAATATGCAGTGATACACAATGGTAGAAATGTTTCCAGCTCACGCAGAGTGATCGTCAAAAAGTGTTGCTGAATCATTCTTTATTATTCTCATCATTATTTCATGATATGAAATATAACCATGAATGACAATGTTCCTGCTTCCAGCTTCAATTCTGCAGCTGTTCAAATGACCAGCCTGAAGGACTCAGTGCTGCTCAATTAATCAACATCTACAATGTTTTTGTAACCCGTTTTGTTTTAATCATGTCCCGTTTTGTTTTGCAACAAGTCTGTGAATTTGGTTCTGTGTCCCCTGATTTGTAACGCGTCAGCTGCAATTACTCTAATCAGTTTCACGGTGCCCTCTAGATTGTCAATAATAGAGATTCTGACTTTGTTAAAAGATGCATCTACAGCTTCATCACCACATGGTGGCACTGTGGGACCTTAAGCTACTTGCTGTGTTTCCTGCAGACAATGCAGTACCGTTCAACTCCCCAACTACTGAGCTTGACGACTGTTAAAGAAGATATACTCCTTTCGTGTCATGAGGCACAGTAATAGACGCGCAGAGGTTAAGAAGACTATGTTATGTCCAACATTATAAGAGCCACTGAAGTCTGAGCGCACCTGTTGTTCATTCGTATGAGCTGAGGTGCAGATTCTTTCCATCTATATTACGCATATCTCCATAAAGGAGTAAGAGAAGTTGCTGAGATTAACTGATTCCTCTGACATGCTGAGCTGTTATCATGATGACTCATCCGTCTGGACGACTGATAGATGAGGGTCTCCGACACACAACATGAGCTCCAGTCAAGAGGAAAAGTGCTGACCTTCGTGTCACAGCATACACATCTATCACTGCCATGTACGCACCTTACTGCATTATGACATACAGATTACACGCCTATTACAAACCCATCCATCTCGTTCTACAACCACTGAGACATGACGTAAAGGAGGACAGGGTAGATCAATCATGTATAGAGCGTAAGACGGCCGCACTATGAGGACATTTCTCTTTTTTATTGC
The DNA here is from genome assembly GCF_900880675.1 of Sparus aurata. Taxonomy (NCBI): domain Eukaryota; kingdom Metazoa; phylum Chordata; class Actinopteri; order Spariformes; family Sparidae; genus Sparus; species Sparus aurata. Next base: position 22,459,995 of record NC_044191.1, on the reverse strand, counting down.
TGCATGACGATACATACTGTACAATACAAACGCACCAATTGTGTCAGTTACTTACTCTGACCCCACAGACCCCTCCTCATCTGATTGGGTGGTCTCGTCCTCTGATTGGTCGCTGAGGAGGTCGCAGGGCAGAATAGCAGAGGAGTCGGCAATCTCGAGGACAGGGGCGATGCTTGGCCTGCGGCTCCCGGCGCCGTTCTCCGTCGGCAAGGTCAGCTTGCTGGTTTCCTCAGGAGGATCGGGATTCTGGAGATCTATGGCTACAGTGCCTGAAAATCATATCAGTTTACTCTATGAGCCGCATTCTATGGGGCTATTTTAAAATTGCATGCACAGCAGTGGTAAGGCCACGACCATTTCATCTCAGAAAACCCTGTGGTCCTGGAAAACCGACATTCATATTGAACGTACAGTAGTAAGGCCCATGTGTAGCTGGCTCAGCATCTTAGCCACAATCAATCCCACCAGCCTCTTTAGCTCAGCTCAGTTTGACCTTGAGGAGAAAATGCATTGCTTTCTCAAGCTACCACAAACAACATGCAAACAGTATTGATGTTTCTTGTGTGTTAATAAATATGTCAGACATATTATCTGTAATAATATGATATGTGATATGATGTGTGATATATGCCCAATACATATATCAAACATATCAGAAACATGATACATGTACGGTACATATATCATCTAATATGCAAAAATCTTTATTTAAAAAAGAAAGACAAGTACTAACATTAATGAATATCACCATCTTGTACAGTGTATAACATACTATTAAGACTGACATTTAAAATTATTTTCATTGTTGATTAATCTGCTGATTATCATTTATGATTAACTGACAAGTCATTTAGTCTATAAAATGTCAGAAAAATTCAGAAAAATTCTCATCATCATTTTGCATCTTCTGTCCAACTATCATTCCAGAACTCAAATACTCTTTAATTACTTTGACAAATAACAAAGAACAGCAGCAAATCCTGACTTTAAGAAGCTCGAACCAAGAAATGTTCGACATTTTTGCTTGAAAAAAAGTCCATCAACTAATGGATTAATCAACTGCTGTTGCAACATTACATACTATCAGTTGTAAAAACTGTACTCCACTGAATTACAGGACTAGTAAACAAGTAAGTGAAGTGATGCATCATGCACAAACTTACCAAATGAAGTAGCCTGATCAACTTTTACAGATCAAAGAAAAAGCACAACACAATAATGTCAGCCAAGAAAGCAAAAAAGGCAAGAAAAAAAGTCATGCATCAGTCAGCGAAAGCATCACCAAGGCAGCCACCAGAAATGTTCAGTACAGAACATCAAAGCATCCATTTTCTCTTCTTACGTGGAAGCCAGTCTCTTTGGCTTACACACATTCTTTTCTCTACCAAATTTTCTACTTTCAAACTGATTTTTTTTTTCGGGCTCTCAGTCTCACCCATGCTGGCGATGATGCTGTGCACTGGCAGCCTTGAGGGGGCGTCGTAGAGGCCTGAGACAGGCAGACCCTTGTTGTGCTTCTCCTCCTGTTTGAAGATGAAGGCCGAGTTCTCCTCCTTGGTGATGTTGATGTAGTAGCAGGTGTCAGGGGCGGCCATGATGTGGCGAGGGCCGGGGTTCAGGAGGATGCTCTTGTTGTCCTCCCGCTTCACTCCGATCAAACACACACCATACCTGCCGAGATCAAAATGGACTTCAGCTCCAAAAGTTTTTCTCCGAAAGACATTAACAATTACACTAATGAGATCACATACTGATATAGATTGTCAAGATTAAGCTGGTTGAAGTTTTACTAACTTCTTATGAGCATGGAAAGAAGCGTAGGTGAAGCTCTTTCCATCATACTCTCCAAAAAACTTGCTGTCACACAAGCGGATGTGGTAGACCTCGTTTCCAGAGCAGCGTCCATATGTCCTCTGCCACTGCTCTGGTGATAACTGCCCCTCCCTGAAACAGCATAATAAGAATAGTTATTACTGTTTAGTTTGGTTCAAATGAGCTCAGGTCCATTTTCCCGGTTAGTTCCGTTTGTTTGGCGTGGACCAAAAACAATCGCACCAAGACTGACTGAAAAGGTGCTCGGTCTGCTGTCAAGCAGAATCTGGTGCGTCAGTTTGTTATGTGAATAAACCAACCGCAGTTTTTTTGTGATGGCACATGTGCAATACTAACATGATTTCGAAAGCTAAACTTATAATAAATCCATCTGTATACAGCATGTCTATAGGCTGTTTATGCAAATCATTCGGTAACCATGGCAACACGTCAGTGCAGATATTTCCCCCAATTAATAGGTAGAAAAGCTTTTAAAGCGGCTGTGCTTGTATTTTACTTGTTCAGTTCATTTAATCCATTATACTGGATGACAGCGATCCCACGGTATGAATCTCCAAATCATTACTATACACGACGCCTCCTTTTCATCCTGTTTGTAGCTGTTTTTAGACTGCAAATCAGCCACATGTTATGAATAATGACTGATAATGCTAATAATTAGAGCTGCATGATATTGGAAAAGGGCTCAGTTAATTTGCCGTACATGTGACTATTGTCATTTCCAAGTTGATGCTTAAGTGAAATATTGTGCAGCCCTACATAAAATCAGTTATATTTGTGAGCTATTTGTGACACTAAAGAACATAGATACACACGTCAGAATCACTGAATTTCTGTATAAACTTCTGTCCATCAGTAGAGTTTAATTTCCTCTCCTCATGTGGGTCCAAATGATCCACAATGACAATCACTGACAACTGTCCAATTAACGAGTTGCCTGCCAGTATAACTGTTAAAATGCAACAACATGTTTTTCCATTGGTCAGGACTAAATGAAGTGAAGGTGTGAATGGAACCCATATTATAAAAACAGGAAGTTTCAGACATTTTTAGTGGACTAGACACACTTGTCTTTTGGTTAAATCAAAAGTCAGATTTTCAAGTTTTAAGCAATGACTCATTTCAATTCACTGAAGAATATAGCTTTAAATCAAATTTGACTTTATTTGTAACTTATTTGCCTTCATTTCCCCACAGACTTAAAATCTGATCTTTCATGACCCTGTCCTCCCTGGCCTCCTAAATTATTTTCCAGAGGTTACAAACTAAATGGGAAAGGCTGAGAGGTCATTTTATTTAGGCAGTTTGTGTACTTCATCACTTTTAATCAATGTGATGATGTTTAAATTAACACCTGCCATGAAGAAATCCAATCCAATTCCTGTCACCTTCACAGCCCCAGGCCAGTACAAGATCCCATAAAGGAAATTGAAATTGCGTGTCAACTCTCTCCTGTGGATAGCAGTGAAAATATATATATGCCAGTCACCTTGCACATGATGTGAAAAACATGGCCAGATTTATTGCCCAACAAGAAGCAGGGTTATGTTTACTGACTTGAAAGTGACATGTTTCTGCATTTCTACAGTAGTCAGCTCTGCAGACAAAAAACAGGTACAATCTGTTTAACTGACAGACCTCTGCTGCAGCCATCTGCCTCTCATATTAATCTTGTGGGATTGAATCTGTCACTATGAATAATGACACAAAGGGATATCAAACATTAGCAGAGCACTCAAAGTTAAAAAGATTGAAAGTTTACTTAATAAAAACAGGTCTTAGAGGTTGAGCTGCTCTGGGAGTTAAATCTCAGCAGACAGAAACAGAGAACGGCCTTACGTTTGGATTAATAATGGAGGGGCGAGAGACAAATGAAAAGGAGACCAAGGATGTCAAGCTCTCTTGCTACCGTTTAAAAACAAACAGAAGTTATATAAGGTCATTTGGTAGCTTGGTTGACATTTCAAGAAGCAATAAACTCCACTTAGATTCGACTGATGACTGACTAACATCCTGAATAACCTTAAAGGAGTTCCCCATTTTTGGAAACGTGCCTTGAGCTAGTTATAACATGAAAAAGTCAAAATATTGACACAAATGAAGCTGGAGGAAGGAGACTGTTAGCTTAGAATAAAAACTGGAAAGGGGGGGAAACAGCCTGGCTCTGTTAGAAGCTACATCGCTTTAACATCATCTCTTCAACTTGTTACATCTTTTAAAAAAGTTGTTGGTTGTTTTAGGCAACTTTCTAATATGTGTTTAATCACCTCAAGAGTTAATGGCATGTACACTGATAGGCCACAACATTTAAACCACTGACAGGTAAAATGAATAACATAGATCATCTCGTTACAATGCAGTGTCCTGCCAGGAAACATTGTATCCTGGCATTCTCCCACCCAAACACTGCTGCAGGCTAATTAAACCCCCCTGGCAATGACACTGCCTGATGGCAGTGGGCTCCCTATCAGGACAATGCGCCCTGACACACTACAACACTACACTGTTCAGGAATGGCCGAAGGAATGTGACAAAGAGCTCAAGGTGTCGACATGGACACCGAAGTCCCCAGATCCCAATCCAATTAAGCATCTCTGGGACAAGCTAGACCAAGTCCAAACCATGGTGTGTGTCAAGTTCCAATACCCATGTTTCCCAGCAGAAAGTTCTGCTATAACGGGATGGTTAATGTAATTCACCCAGTGGATTTAATATTGTGGCTGATCAGTATTTATGACTTTGGTAAGAAATAGTAGCGTCTACTCACTGTCCTCTGGAGGTGTGAACCAGGAGTGTGACTAAGGTAGACGTGGCGGGACACACACAGTTCAGCGCCAACATGGCATATTTGAACTCCTCTTCACATACCACATGATCTGATCGAAATGGGAGAAAGTGCAGGAATACAGTATTTTAGATTTAGAAGGGTATGTGTCAGAAAACAAAGACAAGCCAACTGTGCTTACCTGCAAACTTAACGTGGAATTTATTTTCTGGTTTGAGAATCTGGACGTAAAGAGGGCAATTTGGAGCAAAGTCCTTCGCAGCCCAAGCCCTCAAAATAGTCTGGTGATCCTGTGAGAAAAGAAATGGTTCAATTGAGTTGATGCTGTGGCTCATTTGGAAACGCAATCTGAACTTCAGACCTCAGTGAGTCAATGTGCTCTCAATGCTTAATGGCATCTCTAATAGAACCACAATACACCTCCAAATTTCTCTGCTAGTTTATACAGGAAGTGTGAAGAGGGAATAGCTTGTGTAGTCAGCCAGTGTAATTTTTCTTATCGGGAGTGTTTATACTGGAAACTGGAGTTTGCTCGAGACTGCTTCGACTGATTTCTGTTGAAGTGACTCACAGCAGCAGTTCGGTCGACCTCGTTCCTGCTGCTGAGGATGAAGCATGCCTCGGCGTCATCCATCCTGAGGATTGATGGAGAGAAACAGATAGACATAAAGACAGGGAAGTTCACGGGTTGGTAACTGCGAGGAGGACATTCAACCAAACGTAAAATGTATTCTTTAAGAGGACCAGGGCTTAAAGAAAAGCTAAGCAGGGATGAGTGCTAATGTCCTGTGACAACGGCTGAAAAGGTTTACAGCCGCACTGTAGCATGAAAACAATTAGATGCTGTTTGATATAGTGCCCAGGGCTAGTGCCACATGAGGGGCAGAGATCATTCATTCATGACAGAAAACTCACATGTTCCGTGAACTTCAAGATAACTACAATATCAAATGATTACAAGAACATCTTTGAGCACAGCAGGGCTGATGTGTCTAAGAGGCTCATTCGGCTGGGTGATTTTATTTATTACGTATCAGTGCATAAAATTGCCACAGCAATCTATTCACCTACACAGCTTCACTTCAGATCATTATGTTCCTTGAGGGAACATTTGATTTCTAGAAGAGGACCAAAAAATGAACGCAACATAGAAGAGGACATGGGACATTTATCACACAGTTACAGCAAACAGCCAAATAAAAAAGATGCATCTTTTGATATAGATACCACTAGAACTGTAGCCAAGATCAAGTGAAGTTGAGAGGTGGCGTCAAGGCTTTAAGAGCATTTATTGCACTTGAAACAAAGGAACATTTTTAACTTTACTCCTTTTTACAATGGGGGACCTGTATCCTCGGTCAGTAGGTAGAAGACTGAATTCCTCCAAGAGTGGGAGGTCAGAGTTGCCCAAGATTGACAGTGTCTTCCACAAAACTTGTCCGTCATGGTTATCGTCTAAATATATCATTTTCTAAATTATTGCCAATTATTTTGCCGGCTACTTTAACAATGTTCTAGAAACTGACATGATAAAGGATTCGTAAAATGAGCCCATCAGTGTCTCATCCACATTAAAAGCATCGGTCTGAAGAGAGGGTGAACTCTCTCCCTTCTAAAGAAACTTTACCAATTTCAAACCAGATCTGTATCATTACAATATAATCAGTCTAAGCAAATGAGCAATGGAAAACTTCACCCTCCATGTTGCCTGCAACTAGAGCACCCCAACCATAAAAGTAATCTGATAGTCGACAGTCGTATCTTTAGTTTTGTTTCATGAAGAGGTCATCACGCCACCACAAAACTGGATCAGTTTCTTTTAAACTAGATGGGCTCCTGGGCAAATTCATGGTTTTGATTATATACTCTATTGTACTAGTGAGACACAATTAGACCTAATTTTACCCATATCACAACATATTACCACATCCAACAACAATAGCAACACTAGTGCTGCAATATTTTGGAGGGACGGGACATGCATACTCCAATCTATCACAGTTTCTTATGCTGTCTACGTCTGAGCCTTTTGATATCAGCAGATGATCAGTGTACTTTACTGTGAAATCCCATTACACTAATGTGCAAGCAGAGGGCAGCCAAGTGGACTTGTAACTATCAAATCCTCTAACTGCACTTCAAGGACTCTGATATGCTCGCAGAGGATTTAAAACTTCACATTTGCATTCTTATCCAGTTCTTGAAAATGAATCAAATGTAGATTATGTGCCCGAATTCAAACCTTTACACTCAGATATCAACACAGAGCCCAATTTCATGTAGCAATCAGATTGAATGCGGGCAGTAATTCAGAGGCTTTCACTCACTTTGCCCTCATCAGGTCCTGGTCTTTGAGGGCAGACCCTTGAAGGTAGATGACTCTCTGGGACCACAGAGGGATTTGGAGGATCCGGCGAACCTGAATGTCTATCTCCGTTGGACACAGGATCACCACATAGTAGTCCTTCAGAACAAAAGATAGGAATGCTTTAAATAATCCTATACGTTTTATATAGTATAGATACACTGCCTGGCCCAAAAAAAAAAGTCGCCACTGAAAAAAAAAGGTCTCACACTCTAATATTTCGTTGGACCACCTTTGATTGCGGCACGCGTTCGCTGTGGCATTGTTTCAATAAGCTTCTGCAAAGTTACAAGATTTATTTCAGTCCAGTGTTGCATTCATTTTTCACCAAGATCTTGTATTGATGATGGGTGAGTCGCACCACTGCGCAAAGCCTTCTCCAGCACATCCCAAAGATTCTCAGTGGGGTTAAGGTCTGGACTCTGTGTCATCTTGGAATATGCCCGTGCCATCAGGGAAAAAAAAAAAAATCCATTGATGGAATAACCTGGTCATTCAGTATATTCAGGTAGTCAGCTGACCTCATTCTTTGGGCACATAATGTTGTTGAGCCTAGACCTGACCAACTGCAGCAACCCCAGATCATAGCACTGCCCCCACAGGCTTGTACAATACGCACTAGGCATGATGGGTGCATCACTTAATCTGCCTCTCTTCTTACCCTGATGCACCCATCACTCTGGAACAGGGTAAATCTGGACTCATCAGACCACATGACCTTCTTCCATTGCTCCAGAGTCCAATCGTAATGCTCCTGAGCAAATTGAAGCCTTTTTTTCCGATCAGCCTCACTGATTAGTGGTTTTCTCAAGACTACACAGCTGTTCAGTCCAAATCCCTTGAGTTGCCTTCGCATTGTGCGTATGAAAATGTTCTTACTTTCACTATTAAACTATAGCTCTGAGTTCTACTGTTGTTTTTCTACGGTTTGATTTCACCAAACGTTTAAGTGATTGCCGATTTTTTCCAACCACATTTCTTCCTCAAGGACGATGGTTTCCCACTATCATTCCAGTTTTTAATAATCAATGGATAGTTCTTAACCCAATAGTTTCTGCAATCTCCTTAGATGTTTTCTCTGCTTGATGCATGCCACTGATTTGACCCTTCTCAAACAGACTAACATCTTTTCCACGACCACGGGATGTGTCTTTTAACATGGTTGTTTAAGAAATTAGAAACTACTCATTGCATCAGTTGGGGTTGAAATAACTTGTTGCCAGCTGAAAGATAATCGCCCATGCAGTAATTATCCAATAGGAGGCTCCTACCTACTTGCTTAGCTAAATCCAGGTGCCGACTTTTATTTTGGCCAGGCAGTGTATACTGAGTGTGTTATCTGTGCAGTAAATGTTTAAAATTAGATTTAAAAAAAGACAGTATAGCATTTACACTAACTGCATATTTGACTTTCTGATAATCATACATCTACAGCCCACTGTTTTGTTTTTGTACCTGCAGTCTGGGATGAGCGTAGAATTCGTTGAGGAAGTCCATCAGCAGATCAATCTTCAGCGAGCTGACACACAACACAACATGCTTCTCCGTCTGCGCCCGGTGGCGGCTGTAGTTCCCTCCTAACTTCTGGCTCTCCATCCACAGGTATGCCAGTTCTTCAAACTGACACAGAGACATAAAAAACATCAACATGATGTCAAACAAGAATGCAGAGACAGATTTGCTGTCTGGGCACTGATGGTGAGAGCACTGAAGTGAAAACTGCTGATGTAGCAGGTTGTAAGCAGCGGGAGTTCACTTCTATTTTGCATCACAAAGTTTAAGGGGGGCAAACTTAGATGCTTCTAAAAATTACAAATATATTCAATAGGCGAACAGTTAGATTTATACATGCAGCAAGTGTGAGTCTGCATTATCAGAATTTCGTGAGATTTGCAGACTCATCCTGCGGCCAAAATTCTCAGAAGAAAGCAACTTGTTAAATTTTAGTTTGCTACCTTGCCCTGCGATAGCTGCAAGAAAATGTTATTGAATATTTGATGATAACCTCATGAAAGTCAGCACTAGATGCAGAACATGAGCTGACTAACAGACAGGACTGAAAACAAAGTTTATAAAAGCGTGGATGCCGTTGATGACCTTGTAGAGTTAGTTTACCTGCAGTGGAAGCACCACCAGGGCAACACAGATGAGAATGACCACCAGCAGCTGGGACGGCCAAATCTGTGGCGTGACGTCACCGTAGCCCACAGTGGAGAAGGTGACGATGCAGAAGTAGAAGGAGTCAAACAGGGTCAGGTGCTTCCCGGCTCTCTCTAGATGCTGGATCCCACAAGCTCTGCAGAAACACGAGGAATTATATAAGGACTTGATGGTGTTACATCAGCCGTGTCTCCTGCAGGTAATTTAAATTAAACATGTGAAGAGATACTTCATGAGGGTAATCTTGCTAGCCTGCTGGATTGATATCAAATCCAATTTGCCCCAAATTAAAGGGCACCGGATTCAATACAGTTTAGGATACTGCTCAGTTGGTCAGTTAAAGGGACAATATTGATTGATCTGTCAGTTCCCCTTTACTGCTTGAGTCAATTCATTTGGGTTTTTTCATTGACAAGTTGGCAATTTAATGAAACCCCAAGGCAGAGGGGCATGAGGAGATCGGAGTGGACAGTAAATGCAAGGTAATGGCCAAGGCACAAGTAGGCTGCCAAAGAGCTAAGCTTTAATCAGTGATAGCTCTGATTAAAATAAATGGCTGTAATAAAAGTGGAAAACCACGAGACAAAGGGAATAAAGAAGGAAGGTTGACAAGCAGTGTGTTTTCTTCTTAGTCTCTTCTTAGTCTCTCACTGACTGCCTGCATTTGGGGCATGTGACCTGACATTCGACAAGTGTTTTTGCACGTTTCCCTCCTGCTCATCGAAAGTACTTCAAGATATCAAATGCCAGGGTGTTTAAAATTATCATTTGCTCTTGCCAGTATGGTGTGGAAACAGGCTTCCTAAAATTAGCAAACTCCAACTGTTTTGTTGCTTTTTCATGGTCTCTTTCAGTCGAATTTCACCTAGCTGGGAAAACTGTGCACCTTTGGCCTCACTACTGTGCCAACAGCTCACTGTGTCTTCTAACAAGATATGTTTGCATAAATTCCTCCAATGAATGCCTCTTATCCAATAAATAGCACACAACAACTGTACTGTGGAGAAGAGACGATTTATCTGGGTCATGTGGCACACAGTTCAGGAAACAGATTCTGCTATAAGGGCCAGTAAAGAGGGCCTCACAGATTCAGTGGTCAGAGATGCAACAGAGGTTCACTTACCCAGTGAAAACCAGACACAGTAAGGTGCAGATGAGGATGAACACCTGGTTGAACATGGCAGAGTGGGTCCTCTGGATGGCACGATGGAAGTCATTCTAGACAAATGGAAAGAGATTATTAGAAAGGCAGGTTTTGAATCTACAGACCTACTAAACTGTTTTTCCAGTCTAGTTAACTGAATACACTATATATTTTAACAACATAAATTCTATTAGATCCTACAGCACATTCTCGATTCGAGAATGCACAGCATTCGGGCATTCAGCTTTCTGGGTAACAGCCACAAATCGATAGATCACTCTGCTTGACAAGGAGCTTGTGTGTTGTCTTTTCTTTGCACTGTTTATATTTCTGTTGAATCTCTGCACTAACCTGCCAAGGGAAAACAGATGCAAGCTAGCTTGAAGCTATAGTCTGGTTTGGCGCATCAAATTGTGACTCTAATGTTTGAGCTGTCGGTAACGGAACTGTTCGGTAAAACAATTTTTTTTACAACACACCATATTGGTGGAGAAAACAAGGATTGTCTAAATACAAATCAAAACTGTGGCCAACTTCACATTCCTCTCCTCTCTAGTGGAACATTTCAGTATTGTGTTTTCTGCTACATAAGTATACTGTCCTGAAATGGAGGAGCTCACGACTCATTTTCAGTGGCACCTTGTTAACATGTTCTGCCTACCACCGCCTCCCCGCCACTGCCTGTCCGAGCTGTCACTGCTTTCTCTCCATGTGCTGGTCTGCTTGGCCACAGATTCTACCATCTGCCCAACTACCGCTTTGGCATGAGGCTCTTACTCTGTCATGGCTTCATCTGAGCACACACACACTACACCAGCTGGATATCATCTAATTGCTTTCAATTCCCTGTACCAGTCACTTTGCACCTATGGCAAATCCTGGACAATATTGATACGACAACAACAGCCTTGTGTGCAGCAGGCATCTTAATCCTATCTATGTTTCCATGTTGCACTGCAGTGTTCTGCCCTGTTGCTTTGGCTTGTCTTGCTCTTTTGTCAGCTCTTGCTATTGTCTCAATACAAATATAATGCATCATTTTCATTTACAGTATGAAACTTCAGTATGTAAAGAACTGCTCCTTTATTTCAATATTAACAATTTTAGTATTGATCTGAGCTTATCAAGGCTCAAATGGAGTTGGGCAGTGATTCATGTTGGGTTGAGACACAGCCCATAGACTTGTTCCTACAACATACAAAGCATACATTTGTTTGTGGCGTTGCTTTGTTTTTGTATGCAACCATTTTCATTAACAATAGGTTTCCAGTCCGTATCCAGTAGCATTTGCTTCAATAACCCCCAGCTATGGAGGACCAAAACTGTTCAAATTAAATTAATGTGACATTCAATGGGCCAAAAGTAATATAAAAAATAAATGTAGCCATTAATTAGTTACTAAATGTGTTATTAACTGATTTTTTTATTTTAGAATGAGTGCAAGTAATAGCTTGAGGTTTTTTATGTAACCATTCATACAAGAAACAGAATTTGGGGTCTGTTAAGTCCTAAACTAAAAGTAAACAGTCGGAGTAAATCTTTCTAATAGCCGTACTTTCTAATAGGCAATTGGGAAAGAGTATCCATCCTTAGCCCCTCTAAATGCTGTGCTGATGTAAGATTTGATACAAAACTAATTAGCCAGCAGGCTAAATAATCAGTAGAGTAACCAGCATCACAGCTATTTAACCCGAGACTTAATGACTGATAAATTAGACAGTGCACAGTTCGCAAAAACACTGCATCAGCTAAAAAATTATTTGTTCAATTGAATTCTGTTCAGACTAAAATCATATAAAGCCACTTTGGCCTAATAGTCATACTCATAAGCTCACAGGATGGATAATGTACCTTCAAAATGCTGAGTGGCTTTCATGCACAACAGCTACAGCTTGTACAGAACAATTATTAGATTATTGAAAATACTTACAATCATGTTTTCCAGGGCACCTTTGGCAAGCCAGCAGTTAAGAAATACTGGGACGAATATGTTTCTCAATGGTTCCCAGAAGATCTTAAGAAAGATGATTGAGAAAAAAGGTCAAATACTAATCAGTTGACATACCTGAGACATCATATCATTAAATACAGTTAAAATGCTCCTGGGATTTTTTTTATTGAAGGTAAAATGCTTAGTCTGAGTTCAGGAGCACACATGATAGGGTCATTAACTTTGGTATTACATTATTCTGAGACATTCAGCAATCCAAACTGACCACAAGTCTAAATGAAGATGCCTTTTGATTGACTGATGGACTGATTAAGATAATTACTCACAGTGATTATAAATGGCACTGTGTTGATCATCTCCAATATGAAGGATATCTGGAACATCTGCTCCCAAATGTTCCCCTAGAAAGGAAATAGATGGGACATAATTGAATAAACCAGTGAAAGTTCTTCTGGAGGAAGTCGGCTGTGAACAATACAAAAACAGTTCTGTGTAAGTGACAGCAAAACAACCATTCTTTAGATTGTGAGGTGTATGTCCATGTTACAGTCTAATGGATAAGATCAATAGCATTAATAATGCATCTTTCTTTGGTATAATCAATTTCAGTATTGATTGCAGGTTAATACCAGTGCCCAGTGGTGCAGTAATTAAAATTGGTTCAAGAAACTGCACATTCGAATTATGTTCTTGTTTGTAGGGACCATTAATAATGCTCGGCTACTCAGTTATTTAATACAGAAACTTAATTATCATTAAAAAAAACGTAACCCTTTGAAATTAAATTTCTTTTTATAATTCATATACACATTTAAGGAAATTTTTAAGACCGAATTTAATAAATTACTCATCGCTGCATTTTCTGCTGCTGCTTTTAGACATGCATTATGTAAATTAAGTTTAAAAATATCCTTGCCTTATTACATGCTGAATCATGTATTCAAAAAGGCCTTGGCAGTAGGAAAGCTTAACTATTTCCAGACAAGATAAGAAAAATATGTTTAAACTTATAGATGTAGACTAGTAATATGTAGGCTTTAACTTCAAAAGGCCAGAATATACTATATACTATATATAATATACTGAATACTATTGGCAAAAAAGAGAGCAGCAGAGTTTTCATGGTGCAGTTCAGTCGTGGATTCTCTTCATGATGGAGCCATTAAAAAGCTTACCGAAGAAAACTGAAAGGCACTTAACGAGGCTACATTTCACAAACAACTGAATTTAATACAATCTGGGATTTTGGTCCTCATAAGATAAACACAAAGTCCCCAAACAACCTTCTGAGGAAAGAAAAAAGATATGGCTGTACATAAAAGGATCAACAAACGCACAAAGAGTGCCACTACAAGGGAAGGAGCAACATCTTTAAGAGACACTACCAGTTTTCATAGCACTAAAGCTAAAACAAATAATTCTGAGCAAACATTAATGTATGAGACTGGAAGTACCTTGAGGAGCCTGGTGCGATGCAACAAACTTGATATTTAGGTGTTAATATAGCAGGTGCTATTGGCTGTCATATCCCCAAATCCCAGTGTAATTAGCCTACAAATTCGGTGAGCCTTTCTTTGATGCCTTCCAGTTGAAATAAGGCAAGTAACCACAAAACAGAAACACATGGTGTTTTTAACATGCTGTCCACCACATTTGCATACTGTATGTTACTGTATAAGGGCCAAAAACCCCTCGGCTTATCCCTGCTCATTAGCAGTGAAGAAATCTAACGCAAAGACTCACCCTTTCAACCCGTGGGAGCTTGACTTATTTCCATAGAAGACATAATGCGGATTTCTTCACTCCCTGCTAATGGGTTGCTGTTGATTTACTGAATGTCTACAGTTATCTTATTTATTTACTGATCTCACCGCATGGTTTATATTGCGCATGTTATTCTTACTGATACTGCTCTATTTGAATTTGTGTTTATTTGTGATGGTTATGTTTGTATGGAGAAGACAATGGGTAGACAAGCAACCATTGGAAACTAATGGGAATCAAACAAAGAGTACTTGCATAATCCTCCCTTTAAATGAAGTCGTGGGCCAGGAGAGAACAAGCTGGCAGTGCTTGACCGTAACAGCTGTAAGACATCTGCACGGTTAAAATAGAGAAACTAAACTCTGTGGACCCGTTCCTTACCTTGTAGCTGAGATATGTGATAAGCATGGTCTCCAAGAAACTGATTAAGGCCACTGTCACCTGGAGCGTAAGGAGAAAGGGAGATATATGAAGCCAACAACTGCAAACTCATCTCTTCTGGCTGCTCAACCTACACTGAGGAACAACTGCACTCTGCAATGCTTTTATCTAATAAATGGCTGAAAGGGTGTTTGGGATGAATCGCGCATTGAGATTCAGTTCATGCAGTGGAATTTGATTTATGCGCACTTCCATTGGAGTGTTATTACTCTCACCTGTATCGCCCATACAGGATCCTTTCTGTGAACCCAGAAAATCACTTCCCTGTAAAATCCAGAATACAGATTTTACTCATATTTAAATACATGTACATTAACACAAAACAAAGGTAATGAACATGCTTCAGTTTGCAATGAAATGCCAGACACGTACCAATTGATATCTGTCGACTGTGTGGTATTAGTCCAACTGTTGTTCCGACAAGATGTACCATTACTGAAAAACAGTAACAAGGGAAACATAAGAAGAGTGTGAAAGTGTTTGTGAATGTGTGTGCCTGAGAAGAAACATGCCCACTGGGAAGCATTTCCATCAGTTGGTAATGTTGCCGTAAAAGCTAAAAGCTGCTGATAGTGAGCACAAAGCAGACTGCATCTACAGCCTGCATATCTTTCTGCATTTATCACCCACAAAATGACCTGTATTAGGCTCAAGTTCATAGTTTTATTTTGGGTGTCTGCTAGAAAATGTTTACATGTCTGTTGAAAAAAACACTTTATTTTTTGGAGCTCTATTCAGTCTTTGTGTGGCTGTTCCGTTTTAATGTCTGACTCTTTAACGCCCCCCACCCTGAAAAGCCTTGCCTACTCTGATTGGTCAACTGTGACTGTATAATTGTGACACCATACACTTATGGAAGCCCTAATGGCATGTTTGATGGGACAGCTCCTGAATACTGGCAGGGAGCATTTCTCAGATGATTGCGCATATAGAAAAAAAAAAGAAATGAAAACCTCCTTTTCTAAGATACGGGACCTTTTATGTTGTCAAAACGTTCGACCTAAATGTTGGGTGTACATTTAAAGTTTTTAGTTCTAGGATTGATTCTCACAAGTGAAAAAAAGTATTCAAACTGTTGAAACCCAAAACATTTCCATATAAATGCGTTCTTCTCTCAAGATGTCTTTTATTATTTGTTGCCTTGTGCACATGGCAACTGGAAAATATTGAGGGAAAAATCTTCTGGCATATGGCAAGTCATCTTGTGGGCTTGGAATCAACAGCGTAGAAAGATGATAGATGGTATTAAAAAGTAGGAGGATTGAGAAAAAAGAGCTGTATCTACAAAAACAGTTTCTGCACAGTAACAATTTTTCTGAGGGAAAACACGTCACATTGCCTTTACTCAGCATCCAAGATGCTGCCAAATATAAACCCAAACAAAAAAGACAACAGCAAATCATAACAAAAAAATAAATATCCAGAAAATATAGACATCTGGAAAAGAGAATATCTGAAGATTTGATTGCGACTCTCACCATGAGCCACCACTGCTGTCCCCGGGATTATCCAGACTGACTCTCACTATGTAGAGGACACAGGTGAGGATCTTCAGGGAGAAGTTGAACAGGCGGATTCTCAAGCCTGTGGATCAACAAAGACATATCATCTGGCTCAAAAACTGGTCTGGAAATAAGTTTATTTAGATGTTTTGTTCAAAGGCTTCACTGCTTGAACACCAGTTGTTTGGGTGCCCAAAATGCCTTTTCGTGATAGGCCTAAAGAGACTTTATCTGTTGAAGCCCTGAAGCGTGACTGATGCAGTTCCATGCTGCTCTGGCTGCCTGTCAGAACTAATTTCCTCTCACGCATAACTTTCAAATCCTCCAAGAATAACATAACACCAGCACTTTGATGGGCTTCTAATGAGATGAAGGACCCAACAGCACGATAAATGACTGGTGGGATTGCATAGAAATAGCTGAGAGGGATATTAATGTTTGTTACATTCATGGTTTCCTGTTTGGGTAAGCGCAGGCATATGGTGATAAAAACACACACACAACCTAACACCACCCGGAGTGCAAAACAGGAACTTGCCTGCAGGTATGCTTGCAAACCAGAGGGTGGTGCTAGTCGTATTCCCCATTTCTAATCAGCATCTGAAGCTACCTAAACACCCATGACACGACCTCTTCACATTAAGCCAGCATCAATGTTAATATGATTTGAAACCAGACAAACAGTGTAGTGACGGAGTAGAGCAAGAGACCCCTGAAGCCGAGTGTGACATTTTCATTAGACTCTGTTTTTTTTCTGTCAAATGCTGTGGTGGCTTAGTGACAGACTCTTCAGTGACAAGTTGAAGAGAAAAAAACAGAGCCTTGTCAGTGTCGTGGATCTGTCAACAACTTATATTTCACCAGATAAACAGGGCTACCATAGTTTGAGTTTTTACAGCGTGCTGCAAATGAATGGCTTCCAGACACAATGCACCAAACTGCACCAATGTCTCTTTCAGCAATGTGTTGGTGTTTTCCGTCTTATCTCCTATTGAGAGACACACTGCAGCCCTGCTTCGTCTTTCAGCAAATGAGCCGTACTCTTTCAGTCCATGCTGGGCCACAAAAGTACAGGGTTTTTCAACGAGGCAGTCAATGTTATAATGACACCCCAACTGAGACAGAAATTGGATATGCGTCATCATGGGCTGCCATTTCCTATGTAATGCTTTTATATATTCATTTAGCTCTGAGCATTATTGGTGGTGGCAGGCCCATTTGCATTATGGGAAGAGAGGAAAATGGCATGACACTCCCTGTCAGCTATACTTACTTGACCTTTGGTTTTTGATGAAGAAAAGCTTCAGCCTCTCCTTGAAGGTGTTTTCATTCACGTAGAACTCCACTTGCACCCTGTGGGGAGCAGTAACAGGATGTCAGTGTAAATGTTTATAGGTACACATGCACACAGCACCTCCTGCCAAAACAAATACACGCAGAAATGACCAAAAAATATTTGTAAATCTTTTCATGGGACAAAATATTCAGGTGTGAGAAAAAGCAGTGGATTTGCAGGGTCACAGTAAATTGTGACAATTGTTGTGGTCCTAAAGATTCAGATATGCAATCATGTTTGCACTCAGCCTGCAGGTGTCAAGATAATACCAGAGTTTCACCACCAACACCAAGAAGATATTGGTTTGAGGAATATAAACACGTGGCTGAAAGTAGTCCCCAACAAATACGATGATCTATTCCCGTCCGAGCAGGGTTTGCTAAAATGTACCGTGACTGGCTGTTTTGGGAAATTACTAAGCCTCTCTTAAAATATAAAGGTATTTTGTCATGATGTTGCAAATTGCAAAATTGCAAAATAGCAAATTGGCTGTGTGAGTGCAACAGAGGCTGGGGGGCTAGGCAAGTAATGAGAGACAAACTTACAGTTGATTTTGCTGATTACAAAAACAAAACGAAAACAAGAATACCATCATCCCTCTACTTTAAAAGGAGACATTATGCTCAATTTCAAGGTTGTTTTTTTTTTTAATTTTGGGTTATTACAATAGATTCACCTGCTTTAATGCCCAAAAAAATGCAACTGTTTTCTCATCCTCTCGAGTGCAGCAGCATTGTTTTAGCTCTGGTCTCTTTAAGGCCCCCCTCCAAAATACTCAGTCTGCTCTGATTAGTCAGTCCACACATGCCTGAGCCAGCACCACATTTGCAGACCTGTGTCTCAGGCCTCTGTTTTGTTTTATCATTGAATATAGGCATAAATTGTGTAAAAAAAAAAAAAAAAAAAAAAAAAAGTCAGCCGTGCAAGAACTTTGCCAACATAAGAGGCTAAAGCTGACAAAAGTTTGGATTTAGAGAATAAAAAACAAGAGAATCTGAGCAAGCATTCATTATCAACTTCTGATGCAAATGATACATTTCAGTCCGTACATAAAAAAGGTACTGAGTTTAGTTTGTATCCTGCTATTGTACAACTATTCTTCCCAATGGCACATCCTTTTTATTTTTTAGATGGTTTTATGCAAAAGATATGCCAATAGTGTCATTGCCATAATTGTGTTTGGTAAATGTTTCCAGTAAAAAAGGACTATCAAAGCGTGAGCTTTGTGCAAATCCAGTGGAGGGAAAAAGCTACTTCCCTCCTGACTAATTCTGTTACCATCCATTTACCGTCAGTCATTATGCTCAGCTCCCCCTCACAATACAACAAAAACTGCAACAAATGCATATGAGATTGAATCTTGATGTGAATCCCTGCTACTTTGATCAATAATGCTCATTATTAAATAAATTAAGCCCTATTTTTTCATATACTGACATTCCGTATTAGTGCACTTGCTGTGATGCGCATTCTGTAGAGTCATGACACATACTGAGTGTGAACTAAGGTGAGGGGGTTTTAATTGATCTACCTAGACAATAATCTACATTAATCATGGTGGGTTTATTAATGCATAGTTGCTCTTAATATTTAATTTACACATTTAGTAGAAAACCACATAATCTGTAATACTGTTCCCCTTTTCTTTTTCATAGACTATTTTCTTCAGATAAATAAATGACAGTCTGGTTTATATTGAGCACCAATAAAAAAGCTTCCATTAATAATTGACACCCATCTCCTAATTAAAAGAACGATAAATAAAACAGCCACGTTTTCTCACTTATGATGCCAACAGTGACACATTTTAAGCTATTAACAGCTTGAGCAGAAATAATGGACCTTAACAGGCTTCAGGTCTTGACCAAAATTATCGCTTAAACACCAATGATGATGTCGCTACTGCAGGTAGGCAAGATGAATGGTGGTGTTAAGACAGGCATATTAACAGTTTCTGTAATGTAGAGGGCTTGTTGTCACTAATGACCGTGGAAGGGAAGAAATAATGACCTCGCGGTTCCAGAATGTACCCTTATAGCCTTCTACTATGTTTGACAAGATGAGTACAGTAAAGGGTGGAAAAAGACATGGGAGGAGAGTGCAGGAAGGCAATTACTGCAACCAAGTCCTGAGGGAGGTATGTATGTGTAGATAAAGAGTGTGGGTGGGAGAAAGAACAGGAGATATGCACCATCCTGAATATATTCCCCCCCTCTCCCTCTTACCACTGTATCGCCATGGAGACAGCTTCTATGGAAGAAAATGTTCACTCATGTGTCCGTGTGTTATGTGTTTCCAGTACAATGAATTAGCCATAACTACACACATACGCACACACTATGTTATTTCCTTGTCTATAGGCACCTACCACACAATCCCATCCCGCGCAACTCCATCCTACCGGGTATATTAACTATTCTATCACCTGACAAACAATGAAAGACTGCCATAAAGATGGATGGTGGTGAATCTTGCGATCAATGACAAAGCTGTGATCTAAGCTCCATGTTTACTCAGCTTGTCTACTGGTACCTGTAATTACACTTCACATTAGAAACGGAGCACATCAAAAGCTGAAATGTAACTCAAACATAAACTCAATTCTGATGATTCAATTCTGAATGTTATATCTTACATAAGAATTGCATTAGCATTTTCTTGATATCACGGTGATAAAAAAGCCTACTATGTTTGTATAGGTGGGGGGTGACGATCATTAATGTGAGGGTTTCCCTGCTCAGCTGAATGTAAGGTGAGACACCTGCAGTTCAGATGGTAAATGTTTGAACAGAGACATTTTTTCCTGTTGTGTTGGCTCTGTACTTCTTCACATTTTAGTTTAAATTAAACAAAGACTACAAGGTTTTGATGCCGTATTTTAGAACCATATTCCATGAACCGTGTGGTACAGCAATCTTAGCATTTTTTGGCATGCTAGCAGCATGGCTCTAGGGGCTGCAATGTCTGCATTGTTCCAGAGAAAAAGAGTAAATTCCCCCAAACACTTTTCACCTCTGCATTGATTAACTTAAAGTGCGTGTGGGCATTCACTAAATTTGCTGGAATTTGATCTTTAAGTGGATTTGATTTCCTGCAACACAAAGAGAAAGAAAATATGTGGTGCTCACGTTGGCTTCGAATCATAAATGTCTCCAACTTCGCCAACTTAATAACTTTTTCTCTTGGCTCTGATTTTTAACTCAGAATGGACTCTGTGGAACGTCTGTGTTGCACTGGAAGCCAGTCATTAGTTTATGTTAGCAGACTCCATTTCTAATCTTACGTTAGTTGCTGTTGCTCTCCGTAAGTGGAGCAGAGAGAGGCTCTGACACAGAGCACTGGAAAATGTTCAGTCCAGCAGCATTAAACAACTTTAACAAATCATCCCCAGGCTTGTATAGTAGAGACAGGTAAGGACTATTTTCACATCATGTTACGATCCACTTACATATGGCCAATAAAAAGTGATAAATACACGCAAATGATCTTTAAAAGACCTGAATACTGTATGTACGGTACCGTTTGATATAATCTAGCATCATCCAGAGTTTTTTTTAAGAGGCTTTAGCTTTTACATTAAAAAGGGTGAAACTAATGGGCAAATGTTAGCATGCTAAAATAACAAACAAACAAACAACAACATAGTCTACATGATAAACTGTTAAACAACAGCATGTCCCATTGTCATTGTTTGCATGGCGATGTTAGCATTTGACTCAGAGCATCGCTGTGCCCAAGTATAGGAATTGGAATTTCAAGGGGCCAAATTGCATATTATCAATTAAAGTCAACATCAATACAAGTCATTACAATAACTCATCATGCATATTAGTTTGCTAGCCTGATTTAATTTAAAAAAAGGTTATCAGTTAGGTTCTAAAAATAACTTGCTTTAGTAGTTTGTAGATCATTGTCTGCACTTTAATTACATGGTCTCTTTAACACTGTGGTCCATTAGTATTTGACAGAGACAGAGTTTAAGTGTGTGTGTAAAGCCCTTACTGCACTAACATTTATTTATGTTCACATAATTAAAAGGTCTGTAACATAAACAATGATGTAAGAAGCTACCAGGCACTCTGATGACGACTGCCAGGAACTGTAGACCCACTGCAATACCTTTTCAGTACTTAAGGTCTTCTCTTTGGTATGTCTGCAAAACTTCACCACCAATCTATGGAAGTTAGCCAGGCTGTCAAATATAAACATGAGCAGTTTAAATATCCAAGAAGCCAGACAGCACCTGCAAGGGGTTAATTCTTTACCTCAAGATGAAACGTTCCCTTTACTTCCCTTAAGTTTAAAGAAGGTGGGCAAGGCATAAGGCAGAAAGGTTTACACAGTTACAATAGATGGCGCATGACCTTATGTCCCCAACTCACAGGCCTGCATAGTATGTAGAGCCTTTTGTGTAGATTACAGCTTCAGAACATGTGACACTATTCATGATTATAGTGGAAGTGATGAGGGGTAAAAGTGCAACCCCAGAGAAAGTAGTCTGGTGGGAATGACCCGGGATGAAGCTATAAGTCTCAAAAGCTAGTGGCGCACACACACCCAAGGAGAACACCATGACCATTGCCAGTTATAGGATTACAATTGGATGCACCCTTGCCTGAGACACAGAGGACCTATTTGTAGCCTCTGTAAACAAAACATCAAACAGCTTGTTGACCTCGGGATAATTTAGGTCACAGAACAGAGCTGTTCAAATGTTTGCGTTCATTTTGGTGATGGAAAAGAAAAAAACATTGTCAAACAGCTGCCAGATGCTCTGTGCCATATGGACTATTTGTCAGAGTGTAGCAGGAGCAAGCATGGGTGAACTACAGTATCAGCTAGCCAGACGCAACATCACCCGGGGCCAAAAATTACTGCGGGGAACTCTGTAAGGAAGCCGCAACATAAGTCTGTCCTAAGATCTTACACTAATGCTTCTGTGTGCTCTGTGACAGCAGATAAGACCAGCCCCTCATTTCCTTTAGAGACTTGTTGCATACAGTCTTGTGCAAGGAATTATAATGTATATTTGGTAGAAGATAATGCGATGCAGATGTGAGAGATTTTGCATTGATGCATTGACAGAAAAGGTAGAAAGTTTTCAGCCTACAGAAAATTATAGCCTGTTAATTGTTGTTTTTGCAGCCTTACAAATGTTACAAAATTACGATGTTGCTCTTTTGTATTGAATTGTGGGTAAACGTTTGCAAATGTTAATTTTATATGATCGGAGATGAGGCGGAGCGATTAAGAAAAAAAAAAAAAAAACACCAAGCATTTTGAAAGTGCAATCGACCCTCAATCTGACTCTGAAGCAGATATGTGAAACAAGGTCATGGTTTTGATGTCTGCCTCATTCAGGTAGCGCCCTATTTTAGATCTTTCTATTTGAAAACCTCATAATAGAAGATTACAGCACACTTGGATACTTAAATATAATGTCTATTGAAAGGTTTTAATGTTGCTCTTATATATTTTGTTTTATCTCTCTTTTTTGTGTTGTTCTTAAATGCTCTGATTTTACTGCATTTTATTTTGTTGTATTTCTCTATTGTTGCATCAACATTATATGGCATTGCATTCTGGGAAAAAACCTTGCAACTCTGATTTTGAAAGGTGCTTTAGAAAAACAGTCTATTATTATAATTGAATGTAATACAAACTGATTCATGTCTTGTTTTTGTAATGTTCATGTTGTGAGATGGGTCACACAGATACTGGTATTGAAAATATGCAGCTCTTTATATTGCAGACTGCAACAGTCAGATTTTTTGAAAGGACTTTCTTAAAACTGGAGTTCAGATTTACCAGACAGCTTGTATTAATTGATGAAAAAAGTAGCCATGTGCACTTACAAAGAAGATGTATGATGCAATACATCGAGATGCGTCAAGACGCACCAAGCAACATTGTGCATTTGAATAATTGATGGGCGAATCATGATCTAATTTTGAGGCCAGTGAAGATTCACACGTCTAACATCAGGCAGGGCCAACACCAGCATAAAGAACCCATGCCTACATTATTAAATTACCACAAGCGTTGGCATAGCAACAAACGCGGAAATTATAAACCCAGTTATCTCTGACAAATGAGGTTGCCAGAGTTCAACTACATGCATTTGTTGTTTATGATAAGATCCAGGCTTTGGGGCACAGAAGCAGCACACACATCAATGCTTCTTGTCTAATAAGCAGTATGATAACAGTCTGTCCCATCACAGCCTGAACAATGTTTTCCAGATCTCAGGTTTGCTCTGCCCCCTCTCTTACAAAGGAAAAAGTCTAAAATAGAACATTTCCCTTGCACTGCCCTCAGACGTGTGCCCGATATAAAAGCTGCAGGGATGCTAAAAATATTACTTTTGGACGTGAATATTCAAAAGTGCAGGTATCTTTGTTGGCCTCTGCCCTTTGTTCCACCAAGATGCGTCTGAAACTTCCCGTAGTGGATGTAGTTGTCTATGACCTCTTACAGTTATCATAGCCCATGTCTGGCCTGAAGCCCATTCAGCTATCTGAACACTATAAAAAGTGCTTTGTCAAATGAATGCTGAAGGAAGGAACCTCACGAGGGAGATCTAACAGCTTCTGTTATAATCAGTAGTCAGAGGTTAATCACCTTAAAGGAGCTTGGTGGCCTGTGGACAGACGAGATGTACAAGAAAGAAGTACAGGTCATTTCTGGTCCTCTGAGGCATCCATAAACTCTGTGAGGCTCTATATGTGTGTGTGTGTGTGTGTGTGGGAGTTGTGGAGAGGGTCCAAACTACTCTGTATGTGCACATGATGTGTTCAAGGACCCAGGCAACCCTGAAGCATTTTGTTCTTAAACACTTGGTTCAATGTTAAGTGCACCACAGCAGAATTCAACATAGTTTAGCCCCGAATCAGCATCTCAAAATGTGCTGATTCAAAGCAGTTGTCAAACGTCATTCAAGGTCTGTCAAAGAGGTCTGCCTCAATAATGTGCAGATATAATAAAAATGCTGCTCACTTTGGTGTTGACTACACTGTCTGTGTAAGAAAAATTAATCTTACTGTTGACTGAAGTGGAGATTTCAAGAGCACTCAAGCTGAACTGCCAAACAGTTGGATAACACGCTTAGCAGTCCCTGAAAAAGGCAAATTCACATAAGAGAGTTGTTCCCCATTTCCAGAAAACGCAGAGGCAGCAAAACCTTCAACATGACTGACCCAGAAAACCCTTCAAAACTTTAAGAGGATGCTGGTTGATTTGAAAGAAAACGAAAGTAAACTCTACACAGGGTTATTGGGAAGTTTCTGATGATCCATATCATTTGCAGAACTTCGTTGAGGTTAGGGTTAGGGTTAGGGCTTTACCATGCTGCCCTAGGGCTCAGCATGGTAAAAAACACTGACACCTCGGTGCCTGATGGGGCTGTAATATTAGACGATGACATCTTTGGGGCCTAGTAAAAAAGCTGCTTGCTTGGCATTAGCTTTTCTCTGAAACTTCTATCAAAGACAGATCCCAACATACTGTGTATCAAACTATAAATAGCAGAGCTCAGAGAATGACAGACTGTCAGAGAAATGGGACATTAGACTAAAAAAAAAGGATATTAACCCTAAGAAAAAACGTTAGAAAACCCGGGAGGCCTTGTACTTGTGTAGGAAAATGACAAAGCGTGTGGCAGTGACAAGAGCCAAAACACTCCAGGACATGGGCCTGATCTCCAAACTCTAAGATGAGTGAGAACATTGAGAGTGAGAAAGATTAATAGGAAACTCGATGAAATAACACCAATGTTGAAAGACGCTTTTGAAATTCTCTACTCCCTCCCCTACATACAGTCCTCTGTTTTCAAGATGATGGCAGTGATCCTCCCCTGAAAGCGAAATTTCATAACCAAAAGAGAGTACTTTAAAAGGAGGTTGAAATGGTTCATTACCAACCAACAGTAACCACCAGAAAAAAAAAAGATATATCAAAGCTGTGCTCTGTTATCAGGCAGAATAGAGACTTTTATCAGCCTTTTATGCTTAAACTTCAACCAAAATGAAAGTAAAGCATAGCAGTTTAATGTGAATGAGAATTGGAAAGACATGTAAGAAAGAGTACAGACAAATAAATGCAGATAAACAAGACAGACAGGCTCGTTAAAAAAGAAAGACTGCAAAAATATGAATGTGATTTAGTTTGAATGCCTCACAAGAGAGCATAATTAAACTGTGATGATGCTCTACAACTGCCCAATTACCAATACTTTTCTATCAACTGTCAAGAAAGAATCTTCTCTCTTCACACAGTACCATTTTCAGAAAAAAAGAGTGCTCATTACACAACAGCCTATTTGCAAAAAAAAAAAAGACACTACTGCACAGTGTGTGTCACCATTCTGATGGACATGCTTGTTTTCAACCTGTTACCTACCTTAAGCAGCTATCCGGGGACATCACTTTAACAAGCTCCTCCATATTAAAAGGAACCAGCTGAAGTGTTTCAAGCACCCACTGTGAATGCACCTACAGTATACACTGCTGACACCAAACGCTGTGGTTTTCTGAACGTGCAACGATGAACACTGAAACCAAAACATGATACTTCCTGTGCCAATGGGAGGCAGATAACTTTTTTTTCTCTCACTGCCACAGGAAACACCTCAATGCTGTCTCAGAGATTTTGTATTTGGGTAGTTCATGATACTTATTCCCTTTAACAACATGTCAAGATGTGGTGCCTTGAGATTAGAGCCTTTGTGCATGTTTGCAGGATTCAACTAGTGCTTACACAAAATGCAATATGCTTGGTCAGCCCCAATTTCCACTTACTGAATCACCACAAAAGAGAGAACCACAAACACTCACATGTCAACACATGTTTATAGCTCTCCACTTAGCACATCCCTAAGGACCACAATCCATTTTCCAACAGTAGCACAGTCCAAAACAACACTACAGCCGAGTGATGAAATTTCTGTAGAAGGTCTGCTGATGACATCAATAACTGTAAGCATGGATTCACTGCATGCTGGTCGAAAAGAAATCATAGACTCAACCACAAGGAGACTATTCAAAAAGGTCCAGAGTAAAATCCTGCACATCTTTTTAGAGAAGGAGTTAGGCTCTTCATAGTAAATTTGAATGTGTTTTATGCATGTCTTGGCACCAGTTCTGAGGAATAATGTTTCACTGAGAGATACATCGCAGATTCAAGAGGTATGTTTTACGACATGTGTCCTTAATTGACTTTCTCAACCTGTCACAGTCAGCCATAATTCAGATTTTTTGGCTCCATTAGCAGTTAAGACCTCCGCATGCCATAAAGCCCAATAAACACCTGAAAATGTGGTTTGAAAAAGAGATGTCTTATTTTTCCTACCCCATCGTTTAATCCACTGCACTTACACACTTATTAAGACCAGAGCACCTAGGGGTGCACCAATAAAATGAAATACACATTAAAGGGATATTCCGGTGTAAATTTAATCCATGTTCTAACACACCGTGACACCGAGTAGGACTCCTCCTCGAGAGATAAAGTTTGCAGACTGCTAACTAACGTAGTTTTAGCATCCTCAGAAACGACCGCACGGCAACAATACACTGCAGTAAATGGGTCCAAGTATAAAACCGCCATCAAAAAGCCACAAATAATGCTCAGCACAGCACCAAACTTCAGCAACATTACAAATAGGGTCCCAGCACATATTTCGTTGCCGGATTTGTTGGAAAAGATAAACAAAACTCCCCTCCAGCTGCAGTTCCACAGCTCAATGATTATCATTACTGCTGGACTCTACTGCACTCGGTAATCGACTCACAGGGCTTCCCCACAACAAGGAGGCTTCTCGGGTGGTGAGTTTTGTTGATCTTTTCCAACAAATCCGGCAACTATATCAAATGTTTGATGCCTCAAAATACTTGCTGGGACCCTATTTGTAATGTTGCTGAAGTTTGGTGCTGTTCTGAGCATTATTTGTGGCTTTTTGATGGCGGTTTTATACTTGGACCCATTTACTGCAATGTATTGTTGTCATGCGGTCGTTTCTGAGGATGCTAAAACTATGTTAGCTAGCGGTCCGCAAACTTTATCTCTCGAGGGGGGGTCCTACTCGGTGTCATGGTGTGTTAGAACATGGATTAAACTTACACCGGAATATCCCTTTAAACATGTAGTAAGGCAAAACATTTTGGCCAAAAGGTGACAAATATATTTATAATTATTTCGACAAATTTCGAATAAATTATATTTTACTGTGTAGCTTGATGTACATGTACAAACAGATGTAGCTTCCATGCTTCACCTCTTTTATGACCACATCTCAGCAGCTTGGGGATTGTAGAAAATTCTGTTTCCCAAAGTGATTGTATTAAAACTTGAGACTCCATGTGTCACATCAACCAGAACTGCATTATAAACTCAGTAGCATGCACACTGCACAGCACAAACAATCGACATGTTTGTTTTCAGCACCTATTCACCAATATAACCAGCAGTTTTTAGAATGTCTAGAGGCTCTCATCTCTGCTTACATGAACATTGCTTCAAGGCTTGACCTTACATCGAGTGCAGATTCATTCAAGGGACAAAGGATACACCTGGAGTATGTTGATAAAAAACACAGAAGCTGCCTTTTCACCATTTCCTGTGGTGTGATCGAATGTGAGCAAAATCTGTGTAAATCTAAATGTTTACTTGGCGTCTTTGCCACAAAGAAATCTTGAAAAGGTAGCCACAAATGCATCATTTACTCGCAGCATTCTGCACCATTACCACAACATTGTCATTGCCCACTTTACAGATAGGTGTAATGGTAATACAACTTCTAAACACGATCAAGGCATCATATTCACAACCAGTAAATGCAAAATCCAAAGTTAACAGTGCTTCGTATGTGCTTGGTGCTCAAAAGAGTCCAGAAACTCCATGCCATGCAAGCATGATGCTGCCAGGGACTTACTGGGCATTGGTTGAGTCCATACTGTACTCCTCTTGATACCTGGATACAGTAAGCATGGACACAGATAGGTACAGGTTAGGAGAGAGTGGGATCAAGGAAGCAGGAAAGGGAAGGAGAGGGGAAGGAGCAAGAAAAGGATGCCACTCAGGATGCCTCTGCAGTTTTCTTTTTTTTTTTTTTTTTTTTAAATTGCATCACTTGCATCTTGAGACAGAAAGCAACCATTTCCTAACTTTGGGGAAGAATATGAACACAGTTTGTGCAGCAAGAAGAACCAAGATGGAATCTGACACTTGATGTAAACTAGTTGTAGGGATGGGTGATCTGACTGAAAAATAGAATTATGATCCATTTAATCATACTCATTCAATCCACAATCCAAATTTCACAGTTTTGAAATAGAAGTAAGAGGACATTAAATCCTGCAGTCTCAAAGACTTGATCACCGGCCCCTAGCTAGTTAATACACCTTTTGGAATAACATAAAACATAGAAAATACTCAGGACATTGGTTCAATCCATTTTGAATGTCTCCAAAAGTTTTACCAAATCCCATTTGAGCAGTTGCTTCTTACTGCACATGGCCTACTGTGAAAACAGTTCCACCAAGGAAGTAAATATAAACATTTACAGTTGAAACTGTATCTAAACTTGATTGGAAATACAAAATGTATTTCTGAGCTATTAATTCACAGGGCACATGCAAGAAGAACCCTACACATTGAGTTCATAAAAAAGAAAAATGCGTCAGCTGATAAAGGAACAGATGGGACACTTAATGCAAACCACAGGGAATCAGTGGACACACCCTCTGGGTCACTCTCAATGGTTGCCATATTGAGATGACCGGGGAGAAAATGGAAGTGTGTAACACTGAGGGGACTGACGGACAGAGAGACATACCCAGATATTGATTTTAATGACTGACAGGAGAATAGTTTAGGAGGTCAAAGGTTTAACACACACACACACACACACAAACACACGCGCGCGCGCGCAGAACAAATTGACTTGTGCACTCTATGGCTATGACTTCCTTTGGAAACCAATTACTGAAGCTGAACCACAGATTTGTTCTGTTGCAAAGAATAAAATAGACCATAATGTAAACACGTTCATTTGAAATATTCTAAAAATTGCAAATGAAATCAACCTCAGAGGAACAGATAACACAGCACAAAGAAGAGGGCTGAGTCAGAAGCACACACAGACATTGTGATTCAGGCAGTAGACTTTTATCACAGTGGACAGTTTAACTTGTTATGACTAATAACATAATGGCTGCCTTCCCTTTAAGAGGCCTGGTGGGGCCATCACTGAGGTTACTAGTTACATTAGTGCCTTTCCTGCTGTAATGAATGCAACATCTGCCGTGTAAAGGTCCAGTAAATACGGCAAAGGGATGAACCAAGATACAAGAGGGCGCAAGAACAAAGCTTTTGCACCAGCGGTTCTTGTTTTGTGCACTATTCTTCAGAAAACATCTTATCTGACCCTGTAGTGTAATAATTCAGTTCGGATAGAGTATTATTTATTGATTTTACCTTTATCCCAGTATCCTTAAAAGCCAATTGATTAAAATGACCATCTTATCATCTTTGTTTGGGATTCAGTTAAACAATGTATGAAAGTTTGATCTTGCCAATGCCCTTAACAGTGCTTCATAGTTAGTTGCCATTAAATTTGGTCTAGTATTACAACACTCATTAAGGTTTATATTTATTTCAACCGGATTGACAAACATTGACAACATGTGTCTAATACAGAACATTTGCATTTACTGTATAAGTTTTGATCCAAATTCTTCAAAAGCTATGACTCATACTGTCTTTTTCATATATTCTATGACATTCTGACATGACTGCATAAATTGAGCATCTCAACTTTAAATGTAACCTACAGTAATGCTTTCCGAAGCTTAAAATCATTGTAAACTGACTAATTAATTCATTTAGTATTTTGTCTATTGGTTTCTGTATTGTTCTTTTTATTTCTTGTGAGTACACTGTAAGTCTGGGGAGTAAAACGCCTTCAGTCTCCAATGTAAAGCACATCTAAAAGTATCAGCAAAAGTAGGTTGAAATCCCTTTAAAGCTAATAAATGATCAAAACCCCTCAAGAGTGCAAAGAAGAAAAGCTGACGGAGTCTGCGTTGTAAGAATGTCATTACTTTGCAGTTTCGGGCATAGTAGAAACGTTTCTGACATACACTGATTGTGTCATCCCATCTATGCCTTTCGAAATGGACTGGTGGAGCGTCCATTAAATGCAGGAAGTTGCTTGGTCACAAGAGACGACCTGTGCAATTCCTGTAATTAATCAACAACCATTTGCCATCTCAACAACAGAGCACAGCTGATTATTGCAGTCTCCAGCACCAAATCAAATCCTCAGCTCCATGACCGTCAAATTGCTTGTTGGCACTAGAAGAAAGACCACGGTGTTCATTCAGATTCAACTTTGTAATGTCACTGGATTCACGACAATCTATATTGATGTTTTCGAAACTGACATTTGTCATTCACTAGAGGCTCTTGCCTGTGAATGAATTTCATTTTATATGAGGTTTTTTAGTTGTTGAATGAAAGAGTTTCACAATTTTAGAAGCCAGATTCAATTTTTAATTCATTTCACTGTAAAGATAAAACAGAAAAAAAAGATGGGTTGCCAGGCACTTTGGACATTTATTTGTGTGGAAACAGCCACCTCCATTAGGGAATATCTAACAGACTGATTTACTATTCGTGGCAGAGCAACGCATCACATATTTTCCAACCAATTCACTTGTAATGACCATTCACTACCCACCAAATGTCACTAAAAGTTATTTCAGAGGTGAAATAAAGCAATTAGGAGATGATTAGTCTGCTAATCAGGGTTACTGTACATAACAACAACAAGACCAGCTCCTCTGCTGTGATCTCACTGTCCGTTTAGTGGCTCTTTGACAACACTTTAATGAGCAATAAAGATGCTATCTGACTGCTAAGAGCTTCAGCAGAATAAAAGCTAAGATAAACAAGGGCTCACTTTGCCTCCATTAGCTTACAAGCCAACTCTGATCCTTCCTCTGCATCTTCATCAAAAACCAGAAGAAACGAAGAGTCCATATTTTAGTTAGCAGCGGTTAGCATCAGGTTACCCTTCACGTCTTAGCCCAACTGTGAAATACACACAATAAAGAAGTAAATAGAGTCTCACCTCTTTGCAGCAGATCTGGAATGACACCCATGAGCTGAGCTCCGGAGACAAGAAGTGCAAAATGACCAAAGGATGCTTTCAATCACATTCCCTGATCTGCCTCAAGGACTGACTGATATACAGTGGGAGGGCCTTCTGCACATGCTCCATCGCTGCAGCAATTTCAAGGACAAATGGGATTTGTAGTTTCCGATCTCTCTCTCACCTGCATCGGGAAGCATGCCAACATTTCCTTCCATACCTCAGTTGACATACTCACATGCCACAGAGGCAGCTCAAGTTCTGTCCAAAAATACGACTACTCAGTTCTAGCACAGTAACTTAACACCTTGTTAGGAAGCCACTCTAACAGCACACATACAACAAGAACAAGTATACAACAACAGAACCCTGCCCTGTTGCTTAATTATTCTGGCCACATTACTGATCTGTACATACACAACAACATCAACACCTACATATGGTATTCTTCCATTCTCACAGAAAATATCTGTTCCTGACTGGCTGGCAAGTGTCCATTAAAAACTTATAATAGATCACCTCACACACAGTTTTGGTCGACGGCTTAACCCCCGTTCTAAACCGGTCTGCAGGTATATTAAACTTCAGGTAACCATAGCAACAGCAACTCTGTACCTCTTGTGCTATGCTACATACTCTTACTTCTGAAACATGACCCAATCAGGTGTTGAAATAAGCAAACATTTAAGGACTTTTTCTTTTTGCCTCTGGCCAAGACAAAAACATTATAGAACATAGTTGACTTGTACTGGCAGATCACACGTCACACATTATTTTTGTACATCAGAATTCCTCATTATATATTATTTATTTACCACTAATTACTTATTTCTTACTTAATACTAATTATTTAATTTCAACTTTAACTTATGACATAAATGTAACATAAATGTCTCAATCAGAATTTAACATTAACACTACAGTTTTAACACATTTGTAATAAGTACAGGACTGCTTGAGTAATACACCAATATATATCACGAAACAATAAAACTCAGCTATGTCTTTTGTATCTCTGGTTGTATCAGATCATTATGGCCAATGTTGCAAACCAATGAGCAGAACTGTTTTGTGGCTACTAGACTTTCCATATAAATGTTTGCATCGGTGTAACTACGTTCCATTTTTTGTCAGGTATTTAATTCACTGGATGGGCTACAAACATTGTGTTCCTTCTGCCTGTTAATGCTCGAATTCCTGCACAAAATGAGAAATGTACTTTCTTTTTAGTTTTCTAGATCCCATTCAAATCAATATGATTATGAGAACTTTTGGATATGTTACAATCTCATGAAATATGTTGATAGAAAACTATACTGATGCACTTTGTTAATGCTCTAATCGTGTGCATGTTACTGATGACGTAATTGTGTACCAGGGATTCATCAGAAATATTACAGGCTCACTGGTAACAGCCTTATAATTAGCTATCTAGTGAGAATATTATCCAATTAGAGTGCAGTCCTTCCTTTCCCTGCATTCCACTCAGATTTGAAGGTCTGTGTTGGAGCTAATCGGCTCTCTGCACAGCCCTGGTTGTGAGTCTTTTCTTGAGCATGAGTTAGATTTAGTTCAGTTGACATCCAGAACCTACTGTGTGAGCTCCTTGGTTCGGTGTCTTTGCTCATTTTATCCCTCATTCTCACATTCTTAAAGCCCCCTAATTGATTCTCTGCTAACTGATGCTCTCAAGAAGCAGGAGAAGGAGTGTAAGGCGATGGGTTTGATTGATTTTTTGGCCTCTGCATGGACTCAAGTGCTACATAAATACAGTATACACTTGCTATATACAACACACAGCCAAACATAATCACAGTATCTCAGTGTTACAGAGACTTAATTAAAGGCCTCTAGGATTCCCTTAGATCGATTCTCCTGATGTCTTTTTAAAAGTTCATTTTGTTTGAGTGCAAGCATTGCAACCAGAGCACTCGTTATTTTCGAGTTTCTTCTCTCGAGTGCACTGCTGACAGATTTCATCTTCCTGGTTTAATGAACAATAACGATGGACAACATGTAATTTACCTCAAGGACCACATTAAAACCCCTCATTAAACCGCTGGTGCTCAAATCAAAATGAAAGCATAATTGTTCTGTGAAAACGGGGTGCTATGAATAAACAGATGAAGGGGAGGAGGACTTTGGCTGTAATTGTAGAACATTTCACTTTCTTGTTGCACATACTGCTAGTATGTAATTGAGCAGTAATCGATTTGAAAAGAATGTGTAGAAGAAATTAACTGGAAAGCTGATGGATAAAACATCCACTGATAAAAAGCATACACAATATCATGCATTAACAAACAATAATAAGGCCAACAGCATCAGACTAGAGATGATGAAAGAGGAGTAATCTACATTCATCCTTGTCTTTGACTACTGCTGACAAGAAAACAAATTCTAATGTACAGTATTGGGGAACCTCAACTTTGTGATAAAGACTTTACAGGATATTCACAGTTTTATTTTTCACCCTTAAATCTAAATTATGGCATGCGATGCATCATGCACTGCACCATTTGAAGAGAACAACTGCTTCAAAGAGTCTGCAGTGGGATAACAAAAAGGCGTGTGGGAGTAGAGTAACCTAAATAAGATGCCTTTGATGCACAGAAGAATTAACCAGCAAATTCAGCAAAGAGTATTTTCATAAAATCTGTGTGAAGGCTCAATTGGTTTAATAAGGTTTCTTTTTTAAACGTTAAAACAATTTTGAAGGAATTGCTGTACCGGTCTTGAGGAGAACTACTATATAAATGAATAAAGCAGTACAAAGCCTTTTGTGGCTCCAGAGGAAGCTGCATGTAATCTGACAAAGCGCATCCAGCACACTGTAGGCAGTGAAGGTGCCAAGTTCTGAAAAGGAAGAATGTGTGGAATTATAAAGTTGACAACAATGTTATAAGAGTAAAATACTAGATTTGTGGACTGCTTGTCAAAACCTGGAGCCCACAATGCAACAATGACACTGAGTGACATCACTGGAGGCAATTTGTCATATTACATGCAGCTTCCTCAGGATCCACAACAAACTAAATTGTTTAAAATTGGTGGAGTTACCCTTTAATTTACCAGTAACTGATATTCTGGGCTGAGGAGAGGTGCCTTTAAATATGACTGCAGATAAATCGCAGAGACTCCTCCCGATCTCTCCTAAAAAACCTACACTAATCCACTCCTCTGCTTGATCTAGTGGCTAATTGTCTAAAGCACATATCATGTACCCATTATAGCTTGGCTTCACATCCTTAAGCAGGCTTTTGATACATGATATCTCCCTCGGTGTCGCAGATTTTCCTAATCCATTTAATTTAAATTAAAGGAAGAATTAAAGATAAAAACATAAATAAAAAAAAATGAATTATTCAATCAATCCATTAAAGCTTCAATCAAACAGTGGACAACATGAATGGCCTATGACAAAGTCTGCTGTGTAGCTTTGACACTGAGATGGCGTTGCTGACTGCACAAGACTTAAGGATAAAAAAACACAAGTTCTACAACCAGAAGTGGTTCTGACTGACATGTGTTAAGCTCTGTGGAAAGCTCAGTGTTGCTGAAACATCAGCAAATATGAAGTCTCTGTTGCATATCAATCACATAATCAATCCAGAATCCCAGTTTTTATAAAGTGGCTACTCTGTTGGCCTGTATCCAAAAAATCATCCTGTGTAATAAACTGGTGATGCCTCAATGAGAATGTGGCTAACACTTCCAACTTCACTGCACACCAAGAGGCAAAACCAAATGTCTGTTACTCAAACAGATTTTCCTCAGACAGGCAATGTGGTGGCATGGCTGTATGAAGCCAAAATAAATCTGCATGAATCTGTCTGTTTTGACCACATCCTGTGTTTAAAAGATGGTCAATCCCTCTGTTCTTGACAATCCTCCAAGTCTCATTTGGCCTCTTTACTGCCTTCAGTCAATAGTGTATAGACGATCCTGTATACACAATTATAAAAAGGGATTCCCAAGTGGTGTAAATTATTCAGAAATAGATTAACTCTTTATAGGCCGCTTTGCACGATGGGTCAGACTATTGATTCTGTCACTCCTCCCCTCCACATCTTCTTATTCTCTCAAGCCAGCTGGACACAAATCCCACGCTGATCACATTTCAAAACCAAGAAAGCGCTCCGATTCCCGACAACATCCTCTCAGCCTGCAGGGGACAAGCAGGAGATTGGTGTGGACTTCAGAAATATAACAAAACCTGTTATTTTGTTGTTTCTGTAAGCAGAGTGACAAGAGTGACAACCCAAGGCAAGCCTTTTTATTTAAACTTCTTATCAAAAGTGCCAATCTAACCCTTCTTAAAAGGTCAAAGTGTTCAAGTCTGGATGCATTAGGTTTAACTGCCTCATCCATTTGCAGACATTGTGCATTAGATCCTCATACAAACAGTCTGGACTGGCAGTAAAGCCTCAGTCAACATAATTCAGCTTCTTAAAAGCGATCAGCGGCCAACCTGCTCTCAGTTGTCAACTGACTAAGATATGATCACTCTAACAGATCTGCAATCATCATTAAAACAAACTACAGTTTACCAGCAACACCATGAGCTTCGTCACCTCCGTCACTGTCATCACTGCACCTGTCACAGTGAATGTTCGTTATTCCTTATTTTTTGATGAGATCTTTGAGCTGCGCTGGCTTCTTTGCCAGCATCATCACTTATTGTTTTAATGTCAGTGTCTTCCCTGTACAATGTTTTCATGATCGCTGTCTAATGCTGATATTTGATGGCATTTATATAGCATTTTGAATGAAAACAGATAACCGATGAGCACCTGCTTCTCAAGGCCAATACGTAAGGGACAATGTATAGAATGGCGGTCACTATCGGGAAAATAAGTCCTGACAGAAAGAACCGGACCCCGACGCGAAGTGTTCTATACATTATCCCGCTTATTACACGGTTACTTGCCAACACGAAAAAAAACCTTGACACTGTGTGTCTTTTTACAATTTATTTGTCATGCCGTTTCGCTTCTCCCTCTTTGCTGCTTTCCTCTCTTTTTCTTTTCTTGACCGGTCACGACAACTCAGCCTTTTGCCAAGAGTTGAAATCACCGCATTTCCAAGAATATTAAAGTTAATGTGAAACTCATTAAAACTAGTGGCCTAGCAGTACGTTTTTTCGATATTAAGTAGACTATAGATCAGCTGATGTTGCTTAGCGACCGAGGACGCTGGGGTGAAAAGTGACCGGACTACTTGCGGAGCAAAGATTTTAGAGCGCGGAGTGCTACGAAATACGTGAATCAGAGGCAAAAAGGCCACTTTCCTTGACAACGGTCAAATATGCTTAGCAGTAATTGACCATCGAACATTGGGGAGGCCTATTCATGTGAATAGAGCATTCTACAGCATTAACAAGAGCCGTGTAATAATGTTTAGATAACTGATGACCCGACAGTTTCGCATTTTAATGAAAAAGTACTTTCTTTTCTTACCTGAGGGTAAGAAACTCTACGAAGAAGTAAGGAAAGGTGAATGATTTAATATCTCCTACAATTTTTCCCTCCTCTTGGAACCCTTGCGGATGCATATCCTGCTATGCTTGTTTATTGGCGGATCGCAAACCAACTGTATAGGCCTGTACCGCCACCTGCTGCAGTTTCTCCTCGGTGGCAGTTTTCCATCATCGCTGACAGGTGGCATTTGCTCCACGTCCATCCCTGTTGAGTGTTTGTTCTAGTGCTTTAATGATTTCAGCACTGATATTTGGTTTACTTTGTTCTCATTGTGGTGGTCCACGACTCCCGAAAATTAATGTAGAGGAAACACTGTATTGTATCAGAGTACGTAGATGCTGTGCCTCTTAAGTCCATAGAAGCAATGTGGCAAAGTATTATTGTCTCTATTCACTG
This sequence comes from Sparus aurata, assembly GCF_900880675.1. NCBI lineage: Eukaryota > Metazoa > Chordata > Actinopteri > Spariformes > Sparidae > Sparus > Sparus aurata. Next base: position 22,422,689 of record NC_044191.1, on the reverse strand, counting down.
GATATAATTTCACAGATACCAATAATCAGCAGGTAACATACATTTTCCAATATCAGGCCAATAAATTAGAGGTGCACTGCTTGTGTTGATGTTTAACCTTGTTAATCTATTTGCCTGATATCTACTGTGCATACCTAAAATTTAATGTTCCATCCTCAGATAATACATACCTATCATGAATAATCGACTAATCTATCCTATGAGTCAATGGCTAATAATTAGCTACAAAAACCTGACTGTTTTGTCCTGTAAAGCTCAAATCTACATTTATCATTAGCAATGATGCAAACATCAAGTCAAGAGTCAAGAAAAGGCAACTCAATATGTCTTGAAATCTTTGTTTTTGCATTTTTAACTGAACAATTACAGTAATTGCATTGAATAGAACAGTAGGATTTGCATAGTAGGATGAACAACATTTGAGAAGTGACAGCTTTGCATTCCAATTATCATCATCATCTTATAGGTGCACGTGATGAAAAGTAGTAATTACGAACCTTCATCACATTATTGCAATTTCAAACTTTACATTTATTGGCAAAAGTGCAGGATATTTCTTTTATTTCCTCCTAACTATTTCCTAAAGAAGAAGAAAAAAATCAATATGACCTCTGTGCTATGAGTATAGGCTAGCACTGTCATCTCTGTAACACATAATCCTGGCAGGTCTTTCATCCACAATATAGCAGCTAAGATCAAGACAATTTGCCCCAGGAGAAAGTCTTTCAGGCGTCTGCATCCAGTTTGCTGTTGGATTGTGTTGATAGATACATACATACGTATACCATTTAAAAGTGCTTGTGTATTTGTGTTGGACAGTTCTCTCAATGGGTCTCTATTATTGATGGGAAATTTGAGCTGCTCATGAGGAAGGAAGCAAGCATGTTATTAATATTTAAATCGACTTTAGAGGGAAGAGCCTCGGAGCTATGATTTAAGTAATAATCCCTTGTAATTAGCCAGATTATTCGACTACATTTTTGCATCACGTATAATAATAAGACTATTTTTGACAACTCGACATTCTGTATGGCAAAGATGTGTCACATTTCCCCCCCCTTGCCATTGTTGTCGATTTTGTTATTGAGTGTGATAACTAAAGAAAAACAAATCAAAGATAAATGCAACAGCAGACGTTCAAAGATTCCAGATTTCTGTTCATACCAAAAAAGATCAATTCCCTCAAGTAACTACTGACATGAAAAATGTGTGCTGTAAATACTGAGGGGTGAGAACACACTGCACCACCATCGTATTGGCTGTGCAGTGGTGTCTGAAACACTGCCAAAGAAGCGAATCTCTCTTTTTTCGGCCAAACCAACCTCATATAACCTGCGGGTAAGAGTCCCAATCTGAGCTTCAATGCCAGCGTTTCTGCAGAGTGCTTCTGTCTCACTGAGAGGGGGAAGAAAAACATTAAGTCTCCCTCAGTTGTTATAGGTTGAGCCCATTTTGCTCACACCACAATCTAATTTGTCTACCAAATGATGGGAGAGTGTCCTGACGATGAAGGCATTTTCTATTAAGTGATGCAGACGTGCTGAAATACAATGTAGCCTTTTTTTTTAAACACACACACACACACACACACACACACACATATAAATACATAAACGTACGTCAACATAATCTCTCCTGTGGTTTGCATTTAAATTCCATCCATCAATCTGTTCATTTCATGTCTAAAATAACTTCAGCCTTGAATGCAGTCCTATAATAAGACTGTTGCCACCTTAATGAAAACATCAGGATTCGTAAAATTGTAATGGGAATGCAGCATGCTCTGAATTATGTAATCACTATACACTGCAGCCATAAATTGAATCCCAGTGATGCTGAGAGAAGAAATGATTGACGGCAGAGGCAATCATTCAGCTATCTGTCGTGAAACTGAGTCATAAAGAGGCACACTGCTGGTGTTAATGTTTAACCCCGATGGAGAAAATATAGCCTGTATCACCCGACGCTAAACGATCATGTTACAATTCACAGGTGGACAGATTCAATGCTAATGATTTATCGCGGAGCAACTTTTGAGTATCATTACAAGCCAAGTTATCAGGAAGACTTCGTGCACCCTGCGCTCGAGGCATCATGTTATTTTCTCGGATGCTGCATGTGCGCAAGGCGAGCTGCGTTCAGAAAACATGCGACTTCGTTGCGGATCTGCGGCGGCTACCTTTGGCCGGCATCGCTCCCGAAAGAGCCCATGGTCCGGAGAGGACTGGAGGGGTTGACCCAGGTGGGTTCGGGGGTTTTCTGCACCTCGGTCTTCACGTCTGGGTCGATCTCCGAGGGAGAAGGCGTCAGCTTAGCGCCCGCCATGGCTCTCTGCCTCCCCGGGTGCTACCTCCAGAAGAGAGCGGCCAATACGCGTCCTTCTCTTGCTGTCAGAACACGGCGGGCTCACTCAGCGACCGACGCCGCCGGAGAAAACCGCATCCCCGGTTCTGTCACTGGTGTTGCGCGAAGGCGGAGGGGGGGCGTCTCCCTCCCTGCCGCATCACGGGGTCCTCAGACACAGTGAAAGGAGCATCAGCTCGTCCTCCTGCTTATCGAGAGCTCCTCCATCCCTGATGGAGATGTGAGGTCCCCGTGCGTCTTAGATTCACGCGTCGTCACGATGCAACGTCAAGCGCTTGGCCAACCCAACGGGCTCCCCAACTGCTTACATAACCGAGGATGGACAAATGTAATGATCCGCGATTCCTATCGATCAGACAGACGCGCCACTCATCATTTTCATCACCTGCTCATCATGTGGTTTGTGAAGATGTGGACGGCTCAGATAATTCAAAAAGTTGCTGGATGGAAGATCATGTCAATCAAGCCGACAGCACGGTCTAGAGAGCTTCACTACTCAGCTCCCTTGAACAATCGTTACCCACACACATCGAGTGATGAGACGCCACAGACAAATGAGCAGGTGGCTTTTAGACAAACAAACAGCTCATGGCATGATCACACCTGTTTGCATGGAAACACACGTGACTCTGGGTGTACAGCCTGCATGAGACATAATGTTACACCTGCCAATTAATGTCAGTTCTTCAGGGACATATCATGTCAAGGACTGCAACACAAGAACATTTGTTTCTTCTTCCTTAAATGTAAGGATTTGCCACTTTTTTGTTGTTGTTGCATTAAAGTCTTTTTTAAATAAAGTATTTTAGATCGTTGGTTGGACAACAAGTAATTTGTAGATGTCACTTAATAATTGTGAAAATAATCAGTGGGTTAAAGCTGCTGTAAGCCTCATTTTCTTTAGAAAATAAATCTTAAGTAGCTCTATATTCCAGTAATAATGATGATTATATAGTGTTTGGTCAGTTCCCCATGTCTCTCCTCCTGCTCATGCAGTAAAGGAGAAAGGCAGTTCTCTGGTACCCCTGTCCACTTTATCCAATCTGGACAGAGCACTCCACAAAGAGGTGGTTTTGTCTGCTTGTGGGTAAGGGGGGGTGGCGCAACACCACTAAGAGCAGTGTTAAGCAATAAAGGAAACAATCATTAGTTGCAGCCCTAATCTACTCTCATAAATGTATTAAATAATCGTAGGAATTCTGCATATTTCCAATCCAGCACATTTCTAAAGCGGCCGTTACACTTTCTATCTATGAAGTGAATGCAAACTGTAACAGGCAAAGATACACAATGAAACATGTGGGACAGTCCCTTTTACAAAACACAAAATCCTCTTTCAATTGTACTTTTCAAAAAGCCTGTTTGGTTTTAGTGATTCACTGTGACAAAGAGCTGCAGCATGTCACAGCACACATCAGACAGAGGGTGGGAAACAGCCCTCTACCAGGCTACCGCTAACATAACAGTCAGTTCAACTTAGGGTGCATCCATTAGCCGTGGGTCATCTGTTTTCTATTCTGTCTGACGTGCAGGCGTTTGGAAAGTGGGAGAAAGTGGAGCACCATAACGATCATGCAATTTGAGGAGAATATCAAAGAAACTGGATCACGAGGAATACCTCCCTACTGTAAGTTGCCATGATGTATAAGCTGTTGGCAGCACACGCGTTAAAGAACTTCTGAATTTAACTCAACATGAGATGGGTCAGTAGCCTTGCAGCTGATTTTTTTTACATTAGCAACCAGGAAGCAGATTGTAAAACAGGTCAAAAGACAATGCATGGATTCTCCGAATGTGTCTCCCGCTGTTTCTTAGTTAGAATATTTTTGCCAGCTTATAACATTTGAGCCCGACATGAATTCAGAGCAGCGATTTGAAAAGGCCAGCTCATATTTCTCATCTCCTGTTTATGATCCAGATCTACAGATAGGCATGTGCTTACACAGGATGCAGTTTATTTCTAATGTAGCCAGAGCAGCCACATGAGCTGAGCTCCCATTAGTAATGCATTTAGGAAACACATAATACAATCTACATTCAGTGCACATGGCATTTTGAGTTCAGCTCCAGGAAACACATTAAATTATCTGTTGATAGAAACCTTGGGATTAGAGAGGTGGACCTGTGAAGAGCGAGTTGCATAATTAATCCTGAAAACAGTCAGGGTTAGTAGCTTGCTCAAATGTATCTTTATTTTCTATTACTATCTTTTATATTTTTGGGGTTTTTTTTTGACCTCCTGGGAAGAAGCAGCTCCTGATATAAAACAGACTCTAGTTGTAGTGATTATCCCCAAGTTGTCAATGTGTGTGCAACAACATGGTTGTAAAAACATTGATGATAATATTGTGTATGCTTTAAGTCAACTTTCTCTGTTTAAAATAACTATACTGGTATTCTGCACCCTCCCTTCTACCCTAATTGCAAAAAAAACATTCTCCAGCAGTTAAAACTGTAATGCATTTTATTGGTCGGGCAGATTGGGATTGCTTTAATTCAAGATTAATAACGGTTACCAATATTAAAGGGGCTCTGTGGAACTCTTGCATTGTGCTGGAAGCCGGTCATTAGTTTATGCACTGAATATGTCAGCCAGGCAACCGAGAGAAACAGGGAAGGTCTAATTTTTCATGCCACGGTACAATTCGTTCACACAGGGCCAATAAAAAGTGATAAATACATGTAAATTGTTGCAAAGAGCCCCTTTAAGGAGTAAACTATTCTGATATCGATATATTGGCCGAAGTACTCCAATTCTTTGCCGTGATCCTTCAAATGTGGTTAGGCCTTGCAACAAAGATATTTAACAGACTCAGGATATTTGACGGTTTAACAATGACTTACTGTCTAAAATGACATTTTTGCATTGAAGCAGTGAACTTAAATTACCCCAAGCATCTTTATCTGCACCCTTATTTCTTGAAAATATTTTTTTTTAACATTGGCACATATCAAACAACATTTATGCAGATACGGGTTTATATGAGAGGCCAATATCGACTGAAATATCAACAAACCATTATATTTAAAGTATTTAAGAAAAGAACATTTAAAAAGTGCTCATCACAATTTCCCCGAGTTCAAAGAGACGTTTTCACATCGTTTCTTCTGTCCAAACAACAGTCCAAAACCTAAAGACTCTTCATTAAGCTATCCTAAATGACAGAAGGATAGAAGAAAAGCAGAACATTTTTGCATTTAAGAAAGTGGAACCAGCCAATGTTTGACATTATTGCTTGAAAAATTAGTGAAACCAGTGTTCTGCAATTCTGCATGTTTTAGAAGTTTCCCATCACATTCAATTAAAAATGATGAACTCGTCACAAAGCTCTGCTGAAATCTGATAGTTACACATTCATTTGAATCAGGTGTGCTTGAACAAGGAACCACCTAAAAGCAGGTTGAAGAAGGCTGACTTAAACAATTAGGCCTAATCCATTGTAAAAAAATAGTAGGCAACCAGTTTCTTTTAATCAACAAATCAATCAAGTCAATCAAATTTGCCACTGTATTTATGGCAAAAAACAATATGCTGATCAAAGTACAATTTGGTATTATTTAATGATGAAAAAACAGATTTCTTGAGGAGACAATGTCTGTTCTGTAAGTGCTTGCGGGGGTATGGACCGGGTTCAGTTGAGTGCACACAATATCAAAGTCATAAAAAAGAAGCAAATTAATGCACTGAGGTGGAAAGATGACATATGCCAGAGAATGATAGCAGAAAACAGGTGCTGAGGCACATATTTGAGCACAGAGACACTGTGTGGTGAAGTAGAGAACTGCAGCCCGTGTGAGTCTGATCTGATAACAGCAGCAGTAAGAAAACACAATGTGCTACAAGAAACGAGCACCAGCCAGTTCCGACCTATTGCACTGTAGAGCTAATGACACAGATGGCAGTATAGCCCTCGGTTTTCTATCCAGTGAATGAGGTCGTACTAATGTAGCACCCTTGAGCAAGCTTCTCAACCTTTGCACTAGCTTCAAGTACATTAAAACAAGATGTGAGGAACCTGCAACCTCCCACCCAGAGACAATTTTGACAAATTATGGTATAATGAGGCAAAAAATAAGTGTAAATCAGTGACAGTGATTTCACATTTCTGTCTATTTTTCAGTTGAAATAACCAAGACTGAATCCAGGGATCTGCATTGATTTTCAGCTTTAAAACATGATTAAAATTTACATTAATTAAACACTGGCTCAATATTAGTTGCCAGCTCATACTTCATCTTGCCAGACATGAATTTAGAATACATTTAGCTATTTAGAGCTGGTTAATATTTCTCAGCTCTGGTGAATGATTCTGATCTTTAAGGCATGTTCTTACAGGATGCAGCTTATTTCTTTTGTAGCCAGAGCGCTGGAACCTTTGCAGAAACCCCCAGCTTCCAACTGACTGACTCCAGCTTCACATTAGGCATTTAGATTCATTATTTCAGGCTCAAGCTGGAATTTGAGGGGGGCAGTAATATGCAGGGATGTAACACACAAAGAAAGAGCACTGCAGTGAAGCCTATTAGCTGAGCTTGGGGTATAGATGGTGAAGCATTCCTCTCTGAAATGCTTGGCACATACACTTGAATAGATTCCAGATTCTGCAAGATGTGTAACTTCAAGCCAGGAGAAGAGAGAAAAAAAGGAATCTGAGTTTTGAGAGCTGACAAATGCTACACTGTGTCATAGAGCCACTGGTGTCACACTGAAAATTGTAGGAAGAGGCGGTGAGGACATTTCTCAAATATATATGATCATATTGCTGTATGAAAAATATATAAGAGCTAATTTACATAGGTTTGACATAGAGACGTACATGAGAAGTGACAGATTTCCTTTTCTTTGACTATAATTTGTGAACTTAATGTGCCACGTAATTTTTAAATTCTTGGTGAGCAACCAGGCCTCTCCTCCACAGCAAGAAGCACCACCATCATTGGGCGCGCCTCAGCTTCATGCTCCGTGCTGCAGATGGGCATCGAGAGCTGTGATAAAGCTTCCTCTGTCAAAACAAATTAAGGCAGTGAGCTGGTGCTGCTGTGGGCGAGCTGTCTGTCTGAGCACAGCATAGCCAGGGAGGAGGAAGAAGTCTAGCCGATGCCACTGGCAGGCTACACACAGGAGTGTACACACGCACTCCATCAGCGCGCACGCACACACGCGGGGATGCTTTTGCTCGACGACTGCGGTTTTGCCAAAGGCTGTTTTGTGCAAAAGGTTTCAACTACTCATTTAATGGTCACAACCTTGTTGTTATCTGCCAAAAATGAACATATCTGGGTGAATGTTCACTTGTGAACAATGAAACTGGAACAGCAAATGTTTTATTCAGAACAAAAGAAAACAAAATGTAGTCTAATTTTCTGAGGGCATTAAATAATTCCTTTCGATCTCTTACATGTACCTAGATCAGAGAGTCTCTGTTGAAGCCTGACAAAATAGTACTTCAGTGTGTGCAGAAAAATGTGCAGCACTTATACGCTTTGCCTTCCAATGGGCTCTTTTTCGGTGGTTTCAGACACAAATACCATTTCCCTCTGAAACTTCTCAGGAAATATGTAGTCTTTTTTATTAGGCCATGTTCAACAGCTTCATGAATAAAAGAACAGTTCCCAGCATTACACTGCACCAGAAAGCAGTGATGTTGTTCTCTTTATTTGCATTAACAAAAGGACAATCAGCTGTTATTTGCCAGCCCGTGAATATAGACGTCGACAGGAAGTTGGTTTTTCTAACTATGTCTACAACTGCACACATTTTTAATACAGCAGCAGAAACTTTATATCTCTTCTCCAGTAATAACTCACAGAGAGCCCAGTCTGGACAGTATTGATCCTTTGCACCTCAACTGTTTGAATAATGGCCTCCTTACTCACTATCTCCCAAAATTGCAGATTTTCTTTCATAAATCAGCAGTGATATACAATGTTTTTGCAAAACTATTTTATCATTTGACTTGACAAAAAAGTAAATCAGGCTTATGAATTTTGATGTTTCATTTAAATTGAAAGTCAAGATCTGTTTTTCTGTTTATCGGTTTTGGGGTCCTTGACACGGTTTGAACACAGAAAAATATTAGTAAAGTTGTGACAATGACCAATGGAGTCAGTCCCTTTCACTTAGCTCAAACAGCCAGGTAAGCTGTACTTGTATTACATTTGTGTTTTTCTGGTCTAAAAAAACTGTATGAAATACTGTGCTTATCTTTCAACATCAAGACAGTATAGTGTATATAGTCTAGCTCGGATTTTAGGGAATTCAAAGGCCTGTAAGAATTATACAAGAGCAATTTTACAATAATGTGCATTAATCTCTTAAAATAAGAAATACAAAAAGGCATGCAAAGATTAATAATTTTGTAAACCTTTACAATGCTTTGCATTTACAACTCATATTAGGGAAATGAACTAAAATAATTGCTAGCAGTGCTGAAGTAAACGGACAGTAGGTGGTGAAATAGCACATCACTTGACAGGCAGTCAGTTGTGTTATTAGAAAAGGCTGCTGATGGGCTCTTTTTTAAATCCCTGATCAGTGAACCAGAGCAGCTACATTGATTATGAAACATTTTGCAGATTACCTTGGCCAGGCAAAAATCAAACGGGTTCAGCACTGCGGATAAAATCATCTCACAGCTTTTAGGACTATACATATGCAAATAAGAGACAGTAGTGAGTCATAATTAGTTACCATTTAAGACGATTATAATCAAGGCAGAAACTGTGTAACTAACCAAGTGAATATTTTACAATTCAAATGCAGCTTCAGTATTTAGGTCTTGCATATTTCACTAAATCTCTTTTGATCTCATGGAATGAATTGTTTTATGTGATACGCGAATGATCCTCTGTGTGATGCTGCACATCTGGCCGCAACACTGGAATCCCCTCTACACAGCTGAAAACCTCACCCAAATGCCTCCATCATCACTGCTGCTTATTAAAGTCTGACAAGCCAACTCCACCAAGTTAATTAAGTTGGCACGGCAGAGCATGGTGGGGTTTAAACAGCCAATGCACCAGAGATTTCCAGGCACAAAGATGCAATGGCCCAGAAGAGGAACAAATTCTAATGGGTATAATAAATGGTACTTTTCTCGGAGCAAACCCCATCACATTCGTTCTCCCTTTGCTGCCTACCTTTAATCATCTGTCCCATTTGATCTACCCCTCTGAGTGTGCTGAGGTACTGAAATGCTCCCAATCATTTGATTTGAAGGCTAATAAAAGCAAGCTAGTTCCTTCCAGCTTACACATGTTGTGCCGCTTTCAGATTTATTTCCCCTTAACGCTGTGGAGGAATCACTGAGAGGAAATTACTGAAATGGAGCACTGTCCAGATTAAGCTTTTCAGGAATGCAATGCCTCGGCTGTCCCCTTATTTTCACTATTTACTTGTTCCAGTTTCTATTCACTGGCTGCACAAATCCCCATAGAATGTGACAAAACAGAGAACATGTTTGGGGCCTCTGCCTCATTCTGATAACAATGGGCCTTAAACCAACAGCACGTCAAAGAGACACTGCCACTCTGGTGTTGATGAGAACATGAGAACAAGACTAGAGGCCCTTAAGTGTCACCCACCCACTCTTTGCTGATTATGGTGACTAATGCCACCTATGGTCTGAAATTGCGAGCTCCGGTTGCTAAGTGGAGACGTGCATGTCACCAGCAACAACACTCTGCTTTTCAAGCACATCAGATTTCTACATGAGATGGCGTTTGGAAACTGTGGGGTCACAACTTGAGATGTAAAATGTCTCATAGTCCAAGCTGTTCTTTCTCCTATAACCGAGATAACTGAGGTTATCTTCACAAATTTAATTAAACACAGATTGGCATTGGTGTTTTTTATGAAAGTAGGTATATAAGTGAAAAGATATTGATATTTTTTCAGGTAAGCACCCAAATAGGGATATGTTAGAACAAAAAGACTCTGACAGTACATTACTGTAGTCTTTATCAACAATTCTAGGAATTAATAGCGACAATAGTAAGTAGTAATAGTAATAGTAACAATAGCGGAGCCATTCCACAACGTACATGCAACCAGTGGAATTCCAGGGTTGCATTAAGCCTTTCCATTAAGTCCACCATGTTGCATCACCATGTTTCTACAGTAGCCCAGAACGGACGAACCAAGTACTGTCTTTAGAGACACCTTCCATTTTGGCAGGGTCATCATAGGGGAGTGAAAGATGAGGGGTATTCAGTTTGTTACAATCTGCAACCACACAAATAGATGCTGCTAAATCCAACACACACTGGACCTTTAAGCTACTTTTACAAGATCATTGCACTTTGGACCCAAAAACTTGCAAACAGGATGGAAAGGCATGAAAATAACTAAAAACAGATAAATTGTCAGATTTAAACATTTTGGACTGTCTTTGAAAAAAGTTACGTGAGTTGAAATGCCTCTGTCACGCACTAAAACCAAATATTTGTTGAAAATAGTGACGTTTCACCAAAATCCATTTCTACATTTTTATTTAATTCTACCAAAAATAAAACTTTTGCACAAACCAGATTCTGAAAAAAACATTAAATTATGCTCAACTGGGATCCGGCAAAGACCAACAGCTACCTCCTAATACTGGGATGGGCAACAATATAGCATTGTTCGCTCTCTAATCTGAGGACAAGATTTGTACACCAGGTTATATATAAAAATGTAAAAAATAAAAATAAAAGCTTCAGTGATATAGATATTGCATCTGGCCATATTCCAATTTCAATGATATATGGATAATTTGTGCAGCCCTATATACAACTGTATATGTGACTCTTTGTGACATTGCTCTCCGTTTCAATGTATGATAAATATGAATTTCCTCCTCTAAAATTAGCTTGATTTTGATATGAAGCTACAGTGTGTCCATATCCTGCAGCACTCAGACTGTTAGTCCTCCGTGACTTATTGGAACTAATCACCCGCATCATCATCTTCATATCAGTGCCACTCATCACTCAACTGCCTCCTTTCTCCTCCTATCCATCACCTCCTCCATCTTACTCTTCCCTTTTTGTGCCCCTTTTGCTCTATCATATCATCAGGCTCTAAAAACTCGCTCAAATCATCCAGGCATATAATCCCAGCAGTCACTTCTGCCACAGATCCGTAAAAACAAACAGCTGCTGTCGTTATCAGTGCACAATTATTGTCACAGGACATTTAATTCTACTTGAAGCTTAATTCTATAATGTCTATCTGGACCGAAAAAAAATTATATAAGAGACCTCTAAGAGATGTAACTCATCTCCTTATATCAATAGATGATATACCTGAAGTAAATGATCAGGGAAAAACCTAGAGCTAATGAAATCTATCACAATCGATCTAGATCCACTCAGAAATAGAGGATTACCGAGCTAAAACTGAGGACCCTTCTGTGCTGCTGTAAAGCTGTCAAACAGAAGATTTTCACAGCAAAGAGAGAGTGATGCATGTCCGAGGCTAGCTGTTGCTTGACAGCAGAACATGCGTCAGTGCTGGAGTCACCAGTCCAAGAGCTGCTATTTGACACACAAGTAGTGTTAGAAGTTGATTTATTAACCAATTAACACTCTGCATTATGTCGACATTACTCCCACCAGCCTCCCGCCTTGATTAGAGGAGAAAACGTCTCAACAAGATTAAACAGGAAAGATATATGGAACCAATTCTCTCCCTGCTGCTCTTTCTGTTTCCAACCCTGTCGGCATGTAGAAAACTGTTTGGTGGGTTTGTTTCTATTTCTGACGTTGACTGAGGCTGCTTCCCCCCCATCCCACCCTCCCCCGTCCACTGGCTGACAGACTGAGAAACAAGCCCACGTATGTACACTCGGATATGTATAATCAGACACTCACAGGTGCAAACGCCGGTGTGTCCGCGCTCATACATGAGCACCTGCATAGACAATACACACACGCACACATAAAAAACAGAGACACACAGACAGACCAAATGCTTGTCAGACCAATGACTTCAGCGTGATTGCTCCTCTTCAGCACCCACACAGCCAAGCGGCCCTCTGACACCCAACCCTGGAGATAATGACAGCTCTAGAGGGAGACCCCCCTCCCTCCCTCGCTCCCTTCAGCTCCCCACCACACTGTACGCCCACATCCACAGAGGGAACAGAGCGAAAACACAGGGACTCACACACTCAGCACGACAGCATTGAAGGGCTTATTGCCTTAATACTGTGACACACAGCAACAATCTTGCATTCACAGGGACTGGCTCTCCTTCACATTTAATAAGGGCGTTTATTCTAAATTGTTGCAAAGGACAATTATGTTTGTTGTTTTGTTGGGATATGGGGACTTCAAAATAACAGCTTCATAATAATTTTGATGGTACGCAGACTTTTAATACGGAGAATAGTGCCTCTGTCATTCTCACTCTGTGCCCTGAACACGTATTCTTGCACTATGTGACTTGGCTGAGTAGGTATGATCTCCAGCGAGAGGTGCGCCACACTTTATGGTACCAACTCGCACACCATCAAATACGTTGGTTAAACTGGATCATATATAATCAGCAACCTCTACAGTCATCATGACCAGTTCTATTTTTGCACAATGTTGCTTTAAGACATCACTTCTCATGAAACAGGGTTAGGTAACAACCAAGTATCAGTTTAGCCATATTACCCAGCTATGTATTTGGAAGTAGGCTCGGTTTACAATTACAATATATATCCTGAGACGAATTCATGGACCTCGAGAGATGGTCCTGTGTGTGCTGAGTGTGTAGTGTTTATGCTATCTCATAAACCAAGATGATTGCCACCACAGGAAATAAGAGAAGATTCTGCTGCACAATGTTAGTTTCAAATCAGCTGGTCTTTAAAGTCACTATGGGCAATGTTGCAAAGGAACAACTTTATAGAACAAAGGAATAGATCAATGTCAAGAAGTACAATGTGACTGTTTTTTTTTTTTTTTATTTGCTGCATAAGGGTCTGTCTGTCTGTTTTTTTTAATCGATAAACGGCCTCTTAATTGATTTTCTAGAAAATTCACTATCACAGTCCTGCAATCTAAAGTTACATATACCATGTTGGCCCACTCCTTTGTTGAAGTGGAAACAAAGGTTTCGGGAAAGGCTGCTGTAAATGTTTGTTTTTGCAGGGCTCTGTACCGAACAAATATGTGTACAGTGGTAATGGAGTGCAGACCTATATTTTCAACTGTAAAGTTCAAGCTACTTTATCAGTAGTAATTATATATGGTTAAGATAACCAGGTCAAAATGTCTTTGTTACTGCTTGCTTGAGCATTAGACTGCTCTTGTTGCTGCCTCACGATCCTCCCCTCTAGCTATGTTAATATGTTTTGTGAATGCCTGGGTCCTTCAACCTTAATCTCATAGCCCCCTTAGACGGATGCAAGAAAACAGATGCAAAAGGCCATCGAGGGAAATGGCGGTGCAGAGGCTATAAGACTCCCTCTGGGGGTTAATTTGTTTTGAGGCTTTACACTCGACAAGGCATAAGCACGGGAAATAATCAACATCACAAACCATGAGCATGCAAAAGGATCATCAACCAAGAAATACAGCGTCCCCAAAGCCCAGTGACAGGGTCTGCTTCCGTTTCCACTCCAGAGCTCGGAAACGAGCAATTACAGAGCAGCACCATAACATGCTATCAATAATGGTGTTTGCTCCATTTGCATCTTCATTCACTTTCTTCCATGCACATTGTGTAGAGGTGTGTGTGTGTGTATGTGTGAGGAGCTGTAGTTTTCAGCGGCTATTTGTTTTGAACAAACAAGGGCTGCTGTGTTTTTCATGGCAGGATTTGTAAATTACTGTCAAGGTCTGTTACAAGACCTACCGTGTGCATTTACAATAAACTCTAATTACTAGAGATGTGGAAATTTCTCGCTTATGAAGATGCATCGCAAGGCAAACGTGTAAGATTCTGCATCGATGCAGAGACAGAGTATAAACGAGAGTCTGCAGCTTATGTTGATTGTCTGGCCTTAGTCGGACAATACAGTCACGTTGCGACATTGCTCCCGTGATTTCAATTGTGGGCAGACATTAAGCTAATGTTACTTATGTAGGAGGTACGTCACAGATTATCTGTGAGTAAAAGTAAATATTCACAGAGTGTTTTCTTAAACAGACAACTTGGGGAGAATGTCGGATTTTATGAACTTCCTGGTAATCACCAACTAGACAAGGCCTATGCTGAGCATGACACCTGCCACACAGCAATTACAAGTCATGTTACCCATTTTCACCTGAAGCTAACATCTGCAGCCATAAATAATAACAGCGAGCCCAGCTAATCAGCCAAGATCTGAGGAAGTGCTGTCAACTTTGCCATTCAACTCTGAGAGAGGCGTGTGCAGCAGAGTCAATAGATGCCTTATCTTAAAGCTGCTATGTGAAAACAATATTATCGTAGATTACAAAAAATGTTCAAGGCACCCCAGATAGATTCATGTTTTCGTTTTGTAATGTTTATGTAGCGAAAAGATGCAGCTTTCATTTTGCAGACTGCTGTCTGATCATTGGAGTACTCACTGAATGCCATGTGCAGCAATATAGAGGATTGAGGTTGCCATACACTGAGATGCATCGAGAATCATTTTGCATTCAAAGTGTTATAGAATCATGAGGCCTGTGAAGAATCACACAGACACACAAAAAATATGGCAAACGGTCTGATCTCAAGGTCTGCTGGAGGCAGAATTCATGTGAACAGTCTCTTCAAAGATAAAGCTCATGTTACTTTGTGCTGACTGTATTTCACATGGTAATTAGGTAGTGTTATCTAGTCAGTGTTGCTTTATTTGTCTTTGGCTCAATAACAAAGCTATAAGCATCTGCAGTTGATTACCGAGAATTCACTAGGGACCAACGTGCAAGGAGGAAATAGTCAAATACTGAACCTCTGGTCTAAATGTTATGTGTTGACGCTGATATAAAACACACTGACAGCAATTTACTGCAGGGAGGCCACGAGACAGAGGTCGAGTCACCAGGAACATAAAGAATGCGAAGCAGAGGATGGTGGCAAAGCTGAATGTAATATTTACTTTCACACAAAGTTCTTGGTTCAAAATGAAATTTTACAAGTGATGACATTCGCTGCCCATTCATACAAGATACAGATCAATGAGCTCATTTCAAAACACAAAAGGGATCCACAAAAGGTCATCTACTCATTGCTGAAACACGGCTGACAGCCTGGAGTCCAGAGATAACGCACACACAATGTGCAGTCTGTCACATTCGCCCAATGTTATTATTATAAATCAACAGTATTGTTACAGGCGGGAGTAGCTATGCAAATTAACACAAACAAGTCAATACGATGTTTGCTAAGTAACAGATACCTGATTCTGATTGAAACACTGATTGAAAGAAAAGAGTGTAACAATACTGTCAGATCATGGTTCTGTCTTTTATGTGAATCAAGGTTCACAGGTTGAAAAATTAGGGATAGCTTCAATTTTTGGGAGGTGAACTGACAGTTATGGTGCAACCACCGTCTTTTCCTTCATCTTCCTTCCGTTTCTTTATAAAGAAGCTCTCTAACCCGGCCCCTCAGGATACAGTCTTGGCTGATCATAAATCAACCGTGTTTCATATGTCAAACACCCTCAGGCGGCTGCTGATATTGATGGACTACAATAGTTAGTGGTCTCAAGAGGATCATTTCAACTAACAAACTAAAGTGGATTTGACAATGTGCTAAAGTTCATGGAATGGTTCACATGTTAACTCTCGATTTAAGGCCACAGGAAATTAAGGTACAAAGCAGTGCTCTCCATTTGCTCTTTGCAAGCCAATACTGATGTGTCTGCTGATCCTTTCGTGAGATGGCTTCATTTCAGCACCATGGAGAGCTCCACAGTACTCAGCCGAGGCTCATGCTCAGCTAATTCCTCCCCTCTTGGGCAGCAAACTGCATCTGTTGGTCTGCCTCTTCAACCGCAGCAGTAATTGAACTCCCAAACACTCCAGCGCTCGAGTCAATCTAGCACCCGTCAAGGGCCAAGGGACAGGCTATTTTATGCTAAGTTCAGAGCAAAATTCATTTTCAAACAAACCATTCTTGGATTAAAATACAAATATAGTGAACACTGTCATTCAACACCTATTTTCAGAGTGTTTTTCTTAATTCTGTGGATAACTGGCCAAACGCAGCATCAGCGGCTTTAGTGCCAATCCTCATAAATCCTAACCCTGTTAAACAAGGTCAAATCCAACACTGAGGAGTAGTCCAAAGTCTGAGCAAGTGGCAAGACTCTTACTTTTTACACTAGAAAACCTTTCACATCATGGTTTCTATTTCCATGGCTGTATCCACCTACACATCGCTCTGGAGATGTCGTAAGAATCAATTCTGGGAAATGTAGGAAAACAGTAACCCAAGTGGAATTAGATGAGGCAGCTCAAGGAAAACCACTGTTATCTACAACACTCGGGACAAAGTAACTCCTGCATTGTATGGATAATTAATACTGTGTGATGTATAGATGCACACTCACATACACACACAGACCCTTCGAGGAATAGCCCTCGGCAGCTCCTCATATACTGTAGAACATAAACTGTGTTTTTCATGCTACCTGTCATCATTCTGAAATGTCTGGTCCCCCAGCAGCAAGTCCCTGAAGCGATAGCGAGGTGGAAGAGGAGGCACCTCTGTATCCACCTCGAGAGGGGCCATCTTGAGAGCTGAGATGTCCAGAATAACGCCAGAGTTGCTGCTGTTGTTCTTCTGCAGGGTCTCAGTGGAGGTCCTGAAGGGAGAAAAGGGGAGCTCATCAAGCTGTCAGGTATGGTAAACATATTCACCATTGATTAGCTGCTCATTAGCATGCACACGTGTAGCACATTATTAGTCATCATAAGGACTTACTAATGAATGACCATATTCTACAGTCACTGGGCCATTAACTAAAGAGTTTTCTTTCATAACCTTCTAATTACTGCTAATTGCACGTGCGCACACACACACACGCACACAGCAGCCTAGCAATAATCCCTAATTACTAGAGGTGTGGAAATTTCTCCATTGTAAGATGCATCGCGATGCAGATGTGGAACATTCTGCATTGATGCAGAGACAGAATATAATCAAGAGTCTGCACTGAAGATGGATATATGTTTTGCTTTTGTTATGTTTGTGTAGCGCAAAGATGCAGCTTTTATTTTATAAACTGCTGTAGTCTTATTACGACTAATTGATAGTAGCTGTTGTGCAGAAATTACAATCTTCAAATGCTTTGCTCAGTATGTGCTCATGAAGTGCTTAGGCCACCAGAATGAGCGAGGCATATCAAGATGGTAAAGGGCCATCCACACAAGGAACAGCCACTATAATGAAAACTAATCATACCAATGTGAGTGTCCACACTGATGAAAGATAATGTTCTGTGAACAGTGGGACCAAGCATGCACTGCAGTGGGACCAAGCATGCACTGCATGCTCCAGCTGTGATGACAGCTTAGAAAAAAATTAATAAGATGACCTGCAGTAGGCTACAATGAACAGATAAATGAACAAACAAACAAAAACCCCAGAGGGATATGGTTTAATGAAATTCTTCAAAGATAAAGAGTTAGGAGAAGGAGTTGTTGTGTTTTGACAACAAATGTATTAATACTTTTGTACAAGTGTCAATTATCATATCAATTATCCAAGCGATCATTAAAGAGGACATCCGTACAGGCAAAAAAAGAACTTCAGACATGCCATCAACACCAAAGGCAGTATGTCTCAGGTAAAATGGTGTCTTTTATGTGTAATTTGCGGTCTAATATGTTATACTTTTACTATGTTTTATATATAAACAAGGCTCAGTTGTTGTATCAAACCATCTAAAAAGTACTTCCTGAATGCCATCAATTGGCTTACATAAAACAGGTTGACTACAGTTAAAAAACATTATTATAAGTACCAGGAATATCGGCTGTGAGTGTTTCTCTTGTTCATATGGCACTGGAAGTGATCCCAAGATTAGCTGGCCACTGCTGTTGTCGTTGTGATAAAATCCACCATCAACATTTTTATATACAGTATCTCATACAGTGAGTACACCCCTTACATTTTTGTAAATATTTTATTATATCTTTTCATGGGACAACACTGAAGAAATGACACTTTTATAAAATGTAAAGTAGTCAGTGTACATCTTGTATAACAGTGTAAATTTAGTGTCCCCTCAAAATAACTCAACACACAGCCATTAATGTCTGAACCGCTGGCAACAAAAGTGAGTACACTCCTAAGTGAAAATGTCCAAATTGGGCCCAATTAGCCATTTTCCTCCCTGGTGTCATGTGACTCGATAGTGCTACAAGATCTCAGGTGTGAATGGGGAGAAGGTGTGTTAAATTTGGCGTCATCACCCTCACACTCTCTCATACTGGTCACTGGAAGTTTAACATGGCACCTAATGAATATCTGAAGAAAGAATTGTCGCTCCACAGAAAGATGGCCTAGGCTATACGAAGATTGCCAACACCCTGAAACTGAGCTGCAGCACGGTGGCCATGACCATACAGCGGTTTAACGGGACAGGTTCTACTCAGAACAAGCCTCGACAAGGTCGACCAAAGACGTTGAGTGCACATGCTCAGCGTCATATCCAGAAGTTGTCTTTGGAAAATAGATGTATGAGTGTTGCCAGCATTGCTGCAGAGGTTGAAGGGGTTGAGAGTCAGCCTGTCAGTGCTCAGACCATATGCCGCACACTGCATCAAATTGGTCGGCATGGCTGTTGTCCCAGAAGGAAGCTTCTTCCTCTCTTTAAAGATGATGCATGGATTACTGGAACCATGTCCTGTGGTCTGATGAGACCAAGATAAACGTATTTAGTTCAGATGGTGTCAAGCATGTGTGGCGGCAACCAGGGGCCTCATTTATAAACAGAAGGCTTATGCCACTCTCTACGCACACCGTGGGATTTATAAAAAGAGAACTTGACGGGAAAATGTGCAGTCCTCCACGCAAACTCTGACTCATGCGTACGCACATAACTGGGGTAAAGAGAAACTGCGCCACTGATGGCAGAAGAAAGAAACGGGAGAAACTGTGTGAAAATGTATTCAAAAAAAATATTTCTACAATGAATAAACAAACATACTCCCTGGAGTGCACACGGGAAACATATGATTTAGAACAATAGTAAGACAACAGTAGAGCAAATTACGTTTACACTGATATGAATGCAGTTTAATATATTAATATCCTATATCATATAGACCATTTCGTTTCATCTCCGTTTTCAATGCATAACGCATAAAACACTTCGTAACTGTGTTTGGTTGCCATACTAATAAAGACTATAATTATCTTGTGATGTTAATCAATTAGATTATTCTCACATGTGTAGCAGATATTACTTAATCGATGGGTATATAAAGGCATGTATTCACAATGCGTTATGGCGCACAATGGCTGCTTTGGCACTGTTGGAGGATGTGGCAAACGGAAGGATATGGAGGGAGCGGAACTTCAGAGACCAGCAAGATCCACTGGCCAACAGTGATGAGTGGCTGATGGGCCCAGTGTTGGAGAGAAGCACCCGCAGACCATGCCGTGCCAGTCCCGCTTCAAGTGCTCACAACACTCGGGTTTCAACCGGCACATTCCAGAGGGAATTGGCTGACAGGTCAGGGATATCCCAGCCAACCTTTAGCCGTGTTATGCCAGACGTAGGACAGTGGTTCCCAACCTGGAGGCCGCTCCCGCCCCCTAGGGGGGCGCCAGAGATCACATGGGGGCGCACAACTTTGTCTGTTCTGAGGTTGTGAGGTTAAAGTTATATTTGTGCAACCCTCTGAGGTCGATTGATGCACCGGCACGTCAAAATGACGTGACCTATTTAAGATGACGTAGCAGCAAGACGGAGCCTCAGTGAGTCTCGGTCCGACTTATGTGTTGGAGCAGCCTTCAAGCTGTGTACCAGTTTTTAAATTGTGTTGATAGGCAAAGTAAAGCCCGACTTATGATAAATAATGTACGGCACGCTTTTTTGTCAACATTACCGTCACGTTTGCTGCGCGAGTGGTGCAGGAAGAGACGGTCAAAATGGACTCCTCTCACGAAAGTGTCGGCAAGCAGGAAAAGTTTGCGAGCGAAAAAACACGTTCCTATTGGTGGAAAAAGGCACCACACCAGCAATCACAAAATGACATGGCAAGACACGTGATTTGGTTGCTGGGGGACAGGAGGAAGTTGTGGAGGGACCGACAGTGACGGTGAGAGAGTTGAGAGATGTGTGTCAAAATGAAAAAATAACTGTACAGTTACACATGTGAAGTTGTGCTGAAAATAATGACACCAAACAAGGCAAGGTAAATAGTTTTTAAGGTGAAATATAATGGTAAAATCAAAAATAGTCAAAATGGCCAATTATACCCTGGACTGCATAAAATCCCAGTAACACACCCAATCAAAACTCTCTGTAATCCAAATTGAAACATATTTCTTGGTCCACATTTAAATTCATTAAGCTATTTATTACCAACACCCCTATGAGGTAGGCCTATTCTGCTCTCTGGTAGGCCTATTCTGGTCGTGTGTGTGTGTGTGTTTGTGTGTGATACACCTGATGACACAAAAAGGAAGAAATGTATCTATATCCATTGTAAAACTAGGAGAATATAGCTGTTGTTTATTTTTTTCAAATAAAAGTTTGTAATTAACCACTTTATTCTTTTAGTGCATGCGGGTTGGGGGGGCCTGGCTTGTCTTGGACACAGGCAAGGAAAGGGCTTCAAGGAAAAAAGGTGGGGAACCACTGTGTTAGGAGGTATAATTGGTTTGTCGCAGCAGTACATAAAGTTTCTGAGGCAACAGTATTTACATTGTCTGCCACAAGCTGCCACTCTAGAGCCTTTTTGGCATTGGTGACCCAACCCAACGCTGTGTCCACCAAATAATACAGCCTTCCTCTTCTCCACCTCCCCGACAAGAATTTCCACCTCACACTGGGTGAGATTGCGCTTCTTCGCCTTTCTCTCTGCTTTCGGCATGGTTTCAGTCATGAATGAATATTAATTGGGGGCGTTTTTCTGAATATTCATAGGCGACTATGGGCGTGGTATGACCCGCACACAGGTGCGCCACATTTAGAGTGGATTGTGAGTTATAAAGGGAAATCAGTGTAGGACGTGCGTGCGCACTGTTTTATAAATCAGGATATTTTTGTGCTTACGCACTTTCTGTGTTTTGTGCGTACGCAACATTTTGACGTCAATCCTACGCACAGTTTTATAAATGAGGCCCCAGGTGAGGAGTACAAAGACAAGTGTGTCTTGCCTTCAGTCAAGCATGGTGGTGGGAGTGTCATGGTCTGGGGCTGCATGAGTGCTGCTGGCACTGGGGAGCTACAGTTCATTGGGGGAACCATGAATGCCAACATGTACTGTGACATACTGAAGCAGAGCATGATCCCTCCCTTCGGAAAATGGGCTGCAGGGCAGTATTTCAACATGATAACGACCCCAAACACACCTCCAAGACGACCACTGCCTTGCTAAAGAAGCTGAAGGTAAAGGTGATGGACTGGCCAAGCATTTCTCCAGACCTAAACCCCATTTAGCATCTGTGGGGCTTTCCCAAACGGAAGGTGGAGGAGCGCAAGGTCTCTAACTTCCACCAGCTCTGTGATGTCGTCATGCACAAAAGGGTTAAGGCAGTGCTGAAAAAATAATGGTGGCCACACAAAATATTGACACTTTGGGTACAATTTGGACATTTTCACTCACTTCTACTCACTTTTGTTGCCAGCGGTTTAGACATTAATGGCTGTGTGTTGAGTTATTTTGAGGGGACAGCAAATTTACACTGTTATACAAGATGAACACTCACTACTTTAAATTGTATCAAAGTGTCATTTCTTCAGTGTTGTCCCATGAAAAGATATAATAAAATATTTGCAGAAATGTTGAGGGGTGTACTCACATGTGTGAGACACTGTACATTCTTGTTTTTGTGGCCTTTGTATGGCTTTATGAGATGGGACAGCTTAGATAGTTGAAATGGGTAGAGAGAAAGCAGCAAAGGGCCACAGGTTGGACACAGCCTTCGTTCATGGGGGCACACGCTCTGCCAAGTGAGCCACCAAGGTACCTCACTCCACCATCCACTAGAGAAATAATTATTTTTGAAACAATATATTCATAGCTGCTGTTAGTTATAATTCTTGGTGTGAAAAACCCTTAATTCATGTACAACAACATCTTTATTACCAATAAGCAGTAAGTTGGATGTTATTCAGGGGAAAACTCTTGGTGAATGGCCTGGTAGTTCAAGAATATGGTCATACAGAATAAGACATTGACTGGGGCTTTATAGTGGCAAATAGAGCAACAGTAGCCTCATAATATGCATACGTACAAGCAAGTACTTAATGATGAATGTGTGTACCCTATTATAAGTGTTACTATGCACTGTTGCGCCAAGAAAGATATTTCACTACAATTTAGGGTGGCAGCTACAATAACACACCTCCGATTGCTTGTATATATGGTGATGGCCATGACTGAAGGGGCCCAATTATAGGGGAGGGGATCAATGTGATGGGAAATCTGAAGGCAATTTCAGGGTTGTATTATAAGTGTAACAGATAGATGGTCATCAAAATAATCAATGTTCCGCAGAGAATGTCTACTTTGAATTGAAGTCCCCAGAGGCCAATTTACCCATCAGGGACAAAAACAAATGTGCAAAGGAAAACCACAGTGAGGAAAAAAAGGCTTGTTTTGTATCTGTTCCATGAAGGGTAATTCCATGTAGGCTTGGCATGAATTTAAGAAGGAATAAAAAAAAAGCCAAACTCCTACCTACAGTGTTGAACACAGCTGAGCAAACAGCTTTAACATAAATGTTTTTTGGTCCTGATTGTGTAAGTCAAAGCAAGTCATGCATGAAAGACTGGACCAGATAATTTGATGCAACTGTCCTTTCTCACATGCATCATGTATTATTAAACTAAATAAAATAAACATATCCAACATGCATTCATTATTCAAAAAGAAAAAAAAAACTGACATTTCACTTAAGGAGAAGGTCAATGCAGAGACAAAAATAAAACCCCAACTACTTGTACACAAGAGTATACATGCATGTATTTGTATGCTTCTTGAGCATACAGTACTGGTTGTATATCGGCGTGTTTGTGTTTGCATTATGTGCTCCCTCCATGTCACTCAATGTCACATGTAGAGGAATGAAGTGCTTTGGGAGATTACCTGTCACCATGGGAACTCGATGATCGGCGTGGAGGACTCATGACTGCCTCTGGTGGGGGTTGGAGTGACGAATAAGGAAAGGAGTGAGAGGGCAGGGACAGAGAGGGAGAGCAAAGACAAGGAGGGAGTTAAAACACACTTATTAAGAATTCACCTCATTAAGACTTAGAGAGGATGTAACATGATTACACTCGCTGCCTGTGTCGCAGCTTAACTCCGCTTAGAGTTCAGCGAGACCTCGGAAATGTGCTGCTCCTTATACAGAGAGGGATTACATCGACACACTTTAATGCAGCTGTGCTGTTCAATACTAATGTGCTAACTTTCTCACACATTCCCAATAGATAGTGTTTTATTATTTATAGGGTATATTTTGATAAAGTGTAGCATTTCAGATGGGTCATCAGCTATCATCTGCATTATTCAGGGCACATGCCATGCTGAGGAGGGATCCCCTTATCAAGGTTGAGTTAAACCTTTTTTCTGCCTATGAAGCAACACAAGGAGAGGGAAATTATTTCAGAAATAGGACACAGACATTTGTTCCACACTTACAACAGATGTGCAATGTATGAATGTGTGTTCTTTGTGGCTGAACATGAGGTGCATTCATGTGTGTGAATCAATGTTGAGCTTATTTCATAAATGCCTTACGTGTTCAGCCGCATGACTGATCTGTGTATCCCACTGAGATTGTTTGATTTCCGTCTGAAGCCTCTAAGGGGGGGGGGGTCAGTAAGTGGGTACTACCGAGCAATGTGTTTGTGTGTGGTCATCATAGTACAGTTCAGGCAGCCTCAAGTTGGGTCATAGCACCCAGGGACATGCTCTCCCTGATTAACAGTGAAAGCACAGACCATGAAGATGAATGTGAAGACAGTGGGATGACGAACTGAGTGTGCTCTTAAGTTGACGAGTGCGAGGTGAGTAAGACCGGACAAAAAGGAGATTTTGGTCAGGAGCATAAAGAACACATTGAAGACAATGATTTGACTTAAGGCTGTAAGATAAGTTAAGGCATACTGTATGACCAGAAAAAAAAAAAAGATGATGGCTGTAAGTCAACCATGAAAGTAAATTGCCTTCAAAAACAGAATATGCAGTCTTTGTGAGCTGGCTTAATGGATGAGGCAAAGTAACCACAATAATAGGAAATGGAGTTGCTCCCGGTTAGACAGACTCCACTTAATGGAGAGAAAACCACAGATTTAGAAGGGGGGGAGGGGGGTAGAGTTAAAATAAGATGGGGGCCTAGGGAAGAAGGAGGATCATTAAAATCTGCAGTCTTCTTCAAAAACATGTATCACAGAAGGCTGAAGGTGGATGTTGTGCTTACTGTCATGAGATTACAAATACCAGTTATCATTGGCAGCATTACGCTTTAATTGGAATACCAACATTGCAAGTTTCCCTCATAAATAGGCTACAGAACAATAGATGTGACAAGGGTTCACCTATTGAAACACAGCCAGCATATTCAAGGAAAAGTGTGTGAGTGACACTACGAAGCTTAACTTCTCTGGTGCATAAAACAGGGAAAATGGTCACGAGAGCTTGAAATCTGCAATGAAGTCAACCATAAGTATTAGGATGACGGAATAGAGTAAGACAGCTGAGGGATAGAAAGGGTACTGAACTCACAGCACCAGTGTAAAGGAGAATAATATAGTTATAGCTATAGTTTAGAGCTTTAAAAACATATTAGATACAATTAGCTTATTGGTGTCATTTAACTTTCACAGCATTAGGCAGTAGAGGTTCACCTCAGATTAAACCCAAAACACCCAATGTTTAAGCCTGAAGATACAACATTAAACAAATACACAAGAGTGAGTGACTTACAAATGAGCACCACAGTCTCTGGGAGTAAATTCAGGCTTCCTGAGGGAACTAACTTCGTTAGTCAGCTGTATTGTCGTTTCTGACCGACGTCCCATCATCGTAAACATAAGCTCGGTAAAGATAACCTCCGCACACAGCTCATACTGTGACAGAGAGGATGTTTCCCATCAACGCGCCTCTGCGAAGATCCTTTCATGACGGAGAGAAATGGTACTTTTAAAGCGGTCAGGGGGTGAAGAAGAGTTAGCTTGAGCGTTTAATCAAAGCACCTCAGCGACAGGAGCTAGCTGTTTGAAGGCTCGCTTTGTTATTCAGGTTTTTGTAATAACAAAACAAGTCCCGGACCTCGGCGCTGATTGGCTGACCCGCGGAGCACGAAAGCGCCTTTTTAATTTATCGTACACCTGACGGTCAATTTACATATCAATGCGCGAGTCCCACACCGGCACCCTTACTTGTCGCCTTTTCAACAACTTTGTCTGCTCGCGTTGACGAACTACATCGCTCGGCGGAGGGAGGCTAAACTGTTATTTTTAGAACGCTGACATTCATTCTGGCTGCTTCTGTTTTTATTTAACCGGCATCCTCGAGT
Organism: Sparus aurata; assembly: GCF_900880675.1. Classification (NCBI taxonomy): domain Eukaryota; kingdom Metazoa; phylum Chordata; class Actinopteri; order Spariformes; family Sparidae; genus Sparus; species Sparus aurata. The sequence continues at coordinate 22,396,675 of NC_044191.1, read as the reverse complement.
TACCGCTCTCAGCTGCAGTTACGTCGCAACGGTCAATGTAAGTACCGCTTCTCGTGTCTTTCTCCGGTGCTGTCATGTGCTGCGGTAACACTGCCAAACTATCACAAGGACATCATGTAGCCGAGCGCTGTAGCGTAACCTTACTCCCTGTCGGTCCCCCGTGCTTTCCCGTCAGCATCAGCATCAACATCATGCCCCCCTCCCCCCGGAGGGGGACGCTCATTTTCCAAACCTGGAGCCACCTACGGGTGCTTCGCCATCTGCCGGACAATGATGAGATGAGGAGGAAACTGATGCTGACAGGAAACTCCTAATGAAAAAAAAACCGCTTGCAACGAGCGTTAAATGAACTACCCCAGTAATAGGTTATTAAATGGTGCGTTGTCATGATTTTAACCACACATTGTGCCGACAATGTGTCAAGCTTTTCTGTGTTTTAAAGGTCTAAGACTGTGGCTTCTTATGTCGAGACAAATAGGATTGTTTCTCCTGTCGTATAAGCTGTGTAATAGTGTGAAATGCCAGTGTATGTCTTCATCAGTCAGAGGCATCTGGTGGTAAAAGGTGGAAAGTGCAACTTTGCTATTGTATCGTGAAATTAATAAATATGCCAGTAAAAGCATGAGTACGTCTGTCAATCCATGGGCTCAGATTGCTGGTATGGACATGTCTAAATAGGAAAATTAAAAAAAATTAAAAATTATAAAACATTGCAATGGAATTAGACCACACCAGTCTTTATTAATTATCTGATCATTTCCCACTATCCAACATCAATAATGGAGCACACACAGTACATGCAAAGTCCGGGCAACTTGTAGAAAAATCCCCAACAGTAGGTTAAACATACCTGGAACAGATCTCTCCTCTGCTATTTGCCTCACCACAGATCCCCTCAAATTGAAAAAAATATTCATTCTGGTGCGCAAAGAGCAACGGTAGGGAGACACCGCTGGCTGGCTCGTGTGTCTCCGGGAGAAAAAAAGACGTGTTGCTCTGTGTGCGTTCCTTGTGCTCAGCCTCTCCACATTTCAGCCCATTATTCTCCAAGGGAAAGAGCTCTGAGCGTCATCATTTTAAAGCCCACACAGCCACTTATGCTTTCCCATGCCAGCAGTCAGAACTCATTCTCGCGCTTATCTCGCTCAGGATCTTGATTCCCACATATTTCTTTTTCCATAACTTGATCCAGCTGATTTTTGTTATTGCACAATCCATCCTGTGTTTTTGCATTGATTGCTGGGTATTTACACAAGCTAAATAATGAAACGTGACGGAGAGATTGTGTTTACAGTCTGTGCTGAGGGGTTATTTACAAGGCATAGCAGATATTCACATAAGCCGATGTACACATAAAATGTAGTCATACAGTTGACATAAACATTTCAAAGAAAAAAATATATTCGAAGATGTTTCCAGTGGATTGAAGCAATTCAGAAAAAACTCATGAGAAAACAAACACATCACCATCTTTATCATTATCATTATCATTTCTCCAGACCATATCACTGTTGCTGTGAAAACATTCAGAACACTTTCTCCACATCCAACAACCACCCAATGTTTCGCCTTCAAAGCATCCTTTGTGTCATACATCAAGGTTTAAGTTACAACTTCCATCTTAAGATATCAAGTAGTTTGTCACCTGCGAATTGCTTTTTCAACCAAACACCTGCTTTATTTCACCTCCATCTTGTTCGGCACATGTCTGTTACTCTGCATCAAGAAAGAATCCAATCCAATCTGTAAAATTTGTCCAATTTGTAACATTTTATACCCTTTTTTTGTCTATGGCAACTAAAAATCAAACAAAACAACATTGTTTTAGAGCCCAACCGATACTGGCAATTTTGGGACCGATATATTGGCTGATATTGCTAAATACAAAGACTGTATGCAGAAACACAGTTCTTGCAATGGTCCCTCAAATGCAGAGATATGTATAGATTCTTTTTTCAGTGTAACAATTAACGTTACTGTCCAGAAATGACATAACCTTAACTGGGAATTGATAGGTTACCCCAAGTATCTTATTCTGCATTATGTAAGAAACCCACTCTGTAACAACAAACAACATATGAAGTGTTGGCTGACTGTCATATTAGCATTTATCCAATTATCGGTATCTGTGATTTTTCTGTCAGATCGCTGATTAAAGAAAGTGGTTTAAGAATGTGCTACTCTGGCTCTGGTGCAGCATCCTCTCATGCAATGTCCCGCCCACAACAATTGATAGCCTATAAACACCTAATAATCTAATTCTGCAGAGTTACTAGTAACTAAAAATTTCAAATAAACGTAGTAGAGAGGAAGAATAAAGTAGCAGAAAATCAAAGTACTCAAGTAAAGTCCAAGAAATTGTACTTAAGAGCAGTACTTGAGTAAATTGTCCCAAATATCGATTTTCATTCTCCCTGATTTCTAATAATCGGTATCAGTACAAGCCCTGAAAAAGCCAGTCAAACCCTACAACATATACACTGATACCATTACCAATTTATCTGTGATAAGCCAATATCTGTTAGGCTCTGGGTTGTTTATGTTATGTGTTTTTGTTAATGACATTACTACTGACTTACATATCTTTATTAGATTTTCTCCAAAATCAAATAAATCTGTCAGTATTAGACTCTCACACCTGTTCGGAGGGAAAAGAATCCAAGCTGAAATGTATTTGCCACTGACTCATCGCTATAAAAGAGATCTGTTTTTTAAGCTGGAGACATAAAAGGACCCGCAACTTTAATGGTAACCCAGTAGCCTATAATGTGCTTTAATTTAATGCTCGCAGTCATTTTGCAACAGCAGTTACCAGCGTTTACTAATGCAGCACTGTCTCATTTTGGAGTGAACTCTTCAATTATTCAGTCATTACACTGCCTTACTTGAACATATCACAATGCGTCCTGGACGCTGGTGCACATCCATTAGACTATATCTCTCCAACACCTCTGTCCTGTTCATATAATGTGAGCATTGTTGAGCCTCAGCACAGCACAGCCACTCTCCCTCCTGGATGCTTGCTCTTCATGCTTCCAAAGTGTCTAAAAACAGATGGAGAGGGAAAGACTCAGACAGTGGAGCACTCAGATTCAGTACGCAGCCTGAAGGCATATATAATATATAGGAGCCTTACATGGTGCATGAATCACAAAGTGACTCTGTGTATTTGTCTGGCTGGACTTTCTTGATGTGCAGTATTTTTGTCTTGAGCTTCATTTGACAACTGTATCATAACGGCAAGACAGACAGTAATCTGCAACATTCATTAATGTAATGTTGCATTTAGATTATGATGAGTAGGTGTAATTGCTTAGGATGATGAGGCTTTTCTCTTTTTCTTTATTCATCATATCCCTTTTTGACAAAATTCAGAGTAGAATTTTGTTTTTCCCTTTTACAGTGTTTGTGTGCAGTGTAATTTCAAACTAAGTATTATTGTAATTAATTTAAACTCTTTTAAACCCATCTCTTTCCTAACCCCTCTCTCTAACAACGTAGACCCCAAGACCCTTAAAATATTGACAGTAAGATACAGTATTGACTGTTACATACGACTGTTCTTAAAGGTACAGTTCACCCCAAAATCAAAAATGCTTATTCTTCCTCTGCACTGTAGTGCTATTTATACATTGATTAGATTAGATTGTTATGGTGTGAGTTGCCAAGTTTTGGAGATGTTGGCCGCAGTGACTTAGCCTCCTCTTGAATAAAATGGCACTTGACCGCACAAGGCCTGATTACTCAAAGATCCACTATTCTCAGACTGTGGTGCGAGAACCACTGGCAGTATGCAAGCTCCCTCTAGGGGTACACAGAGGAATTCCAGGTATGTTTTTTTTGAAAATAAATACATTTAGAAAAATACAAGTAATACTATCATGAAAAAAAAAAATAAGTATGCTGAATTAAAATTTAAGATAAGTTTTGTCTTACTTGTAATGCCTTTGTTTCTGCCTGCTACATAGTCTTGTTCACGCACGTCACACGCTCATACATTATTGATGATTAGTTAGGAGCTTAACATAAACTGCGTTAAACTGTGTCCCTGTGCTGCATTCTGTTGAAACTGAAGTTGACGACAGTGAACCAAGCACTACTCATGCAGCGCCACTGAAGAGTTCACAGCGTATACGTTACAGCAAATAGTACAAAACAGTAAGTTAAGCTACATGGAGAAGGCCTATGCTACTGTATCATGACATATTTTACATGGTGATAATACTTGGAAAACCTGATATTATCTGAGGAGTAGAACGTCTGAGAGCCCCTGCTCAAGATTATCTGCAGAACTTGTTGCAAGCAGTTTCATGTAGGATCTATTTTCTTTCTACCAAATTATCACAGAACAGAGGAAAGGTTCATTAATTCAAGAATGAAAGGCTTGTACTCAGAGCGCAACAATAAAAAAAATAAGAATGGCATCCTCTTGGCTGAACTGTTACGTTAAATAACTTGATGACCTAGCTTTTTTTTTCATGAGCAGATGCACGCTTTCTTTTCTGAAAAGATTTAGAAAGAAAATAGTCCCTACATTAAACTGCCCACAGCAAGATCTGTGGATTATGATTTATTAATGGTTTCTAGAAAGGGACCATTACCGCGTACCACTAGAGGGAGCTTGCATACCAAAGCTTCAGAATAGTGGATCTTGAGTAGCCGGGTCGTGATTACTGTAAAGACACCTTGCTGTTAAGTTTTTCAGATGTACTTTTTTGGTGCTTGGAGCACCACAAGCCAAGTTGCCGAGTTTCATCATATTTGAGAGAAGCTGCAATCTCTTTCAAAACCCTGCAACTCACACCCAGACAACCTAGATGTTTCAACGGCACAGTTCAGAGGAACAATACGTATTTTAGATTTTAGGGTGAACTGTCCCTTTTGAATACAGACTTATAGAAACACATCCGAGCTAAGGCTTTATTTGAATGATGAATAATCTCTGGGAATCCCAGTGGAAGCATTGGTTTTCATCTTACCTCCATGAGTTGGTTTCATGACAGTAAACTTCTATTGTTTTCAGAGTGGTGAGACCGTCGGAGCCTCCCACAGCCAGCAAGGCTCCACTGAAGACAACAAGGGACATCTGAGGCACGATAGAGTGGGTGTAAGAGAATGATATTAAATTACATTTGTAAATTAGTTGAATGAAATCGATTTGACATGCTTTTTGTCTTTTAAATCCATAACCAAAAGCATTTTTCATTCCTGTTAGCTCCATGCATGGCATTGTTGGTCAGCTGGTCCACCATTATGGTCCAAAATGAAAGACTTTTCCTCTAGTGCCACCAACAGGTCAAACTTTCCAATTACTAGATAGATTTTGATCCCCTGACTTTTCCATAGGCACCACCATGAGTGACATGTCTTGATAGCTGTTGGATGGATTGGCATGATAATTGGTACATACATTCATGTCTCCTTTAGCGGTCCCTTTATGTCTCATCAAGATCCAGCAGCAGGTTTAAATTGGGATAAATACATGGTTTATGACTAAATGCCTGTGAAAATAACGACAGTCCTCATCTGTACAGATAAACTAATATGATTACCATTAAACCTGCCGATACATCCATGGCATGCCAGAAACGAGCAAGTCACCACTGTTTCCTTTATTATCATATTCTTGTGTAAAGAAAGTTTTGAAAAACAAAAGATAACATTTAGACTATTGGATCCAAACATAGTATCGGACCCTAAATGTCTTCTGAAGGCAATCTGTAATGGAACTTCTCAGTTGGAGTCAGTCCTGTTTCTTCTCTCCATCTTTTCTGTTCTAATAGTTTTGTTGTAAAAAAAATCACATGCGCCTTAGATCAGCAGGGAGACCTTGTGTCATAGTGATCAGTTACTCACATTGTCCCTCTTGCTCCTCAACCGTTTGACAGGAGTCCACCTCATTGTGTCTGGGTTAAACCGCTCGGCAGCACAGAGCTCCAGGCTGAGCTCGTCTTTGCCCCCAGCCACATAGATGTGTCCCAGGTACACAGTGCAGCCGGCATTCTCCCTTGGACTCAGCATGTGGGCGCATATCGACCAAGTACCGTCTACAGGGTTGTAACGCTCCACTGAGGGACATTTAGAGGATAGCAGAAGTCAGAAGAGGCCATATATACTATATGATACATAACTACACACATTGAATGAGTAACACTGCCATACAGACAAGTATTTTTAATATTTATTTTCAAAAATATCCAGGTTATATTGATCTATTGCAGTTTTAGATGTACATAAAAAGCTAAAAAAAAAATGTCTGCCGGAAACCTCATCACCAAGGAGGCTTATATCTATTTTATTATCTGTTCAATGGAAATTCTTAAAAAATAATGTAATTTCCAGCCATTCACGTAAGCACTGACTGTGAACTTGATGGGAATGAAAAAGGGTTGTGGGAATTTTACTGACGTGCACTTCTCATGGACTGAAATAGTGGCAGGACAACATAACCCTTGTTTATCTTTGGCAAGGTCAGGGGGCTGTGTGTGTGTGTGTCTAAGTGTGTGTGTATGTCTGAGTGGGGAGAAAATAGTTACGTGTGACTGAAATCCTGCCACACGTCAGAAAGCTGTCAAAGAAAGCTGAGCTTTTTTCAAATAGTGGTGGGAAAATGTCAATTCACAAAATGCCTCCAAGCATCAAATAACAGTTAACTATTTATATGTTAATAAATGATCAGTATGACTGTATCAGTATAAGCTTGATCAAAACAAAGTGCCTGACAAAATTTCGTACTGCCTGAGGTTTGATGTCAACGACAGCCTCACCTGAGCTTAGTGCCATATCACCATCATTCCCTCCAATCACATACAGGTGACCCTCCAGCACAGCAGCCGCTGCTCTGGTGCGTCTGGTCAGCATCGCTGCCTGCTTGCTCCACATGTTCATTTTCGGATCGTACCTAGAACAGTGAAACAAAGGTTAGCGGCAGCAATTTAACAAATGGTCTGCCAATCACTAATGTTTTTGCATAACTCAGTTTATCACTTCTTTGTTCCTTCCTCTGAGTCAGCCACTTTAGATTCCTTTAAAAGTAATGTGAGATGTCAGGTAAGTAAGATCATTATTACTTTCACTCTGGATATATGTAAGACACAGCCCACTCCTTTCAATTTCATTTAATGCTCATTTTTAAAATGTGGCTGTGTGTTTGTTTCTTCACAGGAGACTTAGCTTAAGCTTTTCTGATGTACCAGATGGTGTTAGGAATAAAGATGTGCTTTGAAAGTGTTTATTTTCTTTACTAAATCTAAAGTGAAATCTTTTGGCAGCAGAACTTTTTAGGAAAAATAATAAAGCATAGTGCCACTTAATGTCTTACAGTATGTTTTAAGAAGATTCAAAATGAATTCTGTAAGATATTGATCTCTTGTGCGACTCATGCTGCAGTACCTCTCCACAGTATTTATGGCAGTAATGCCATCATGTCCTCCAATAGCATACAGGTATCCGTCCATTGCCACCAGACATACTCCGCTGCGTGGGCTGCTCAAGGGTGCTACATCTGTACTCCAGCTGTCTGTGTCTGGGTTGTACCTGCCGTGATGGTGGTCAAAGAAGCAGGGATGTCAAAGTGCATGACAACAATTAGATACTGGTAATAAAAAACTTGAAAAGAACCAACACAGCTTTCATAGAGTGTTTAATATTTTGCAATTGTGTGCGATTGTGATTGTGACAAACATTCACACTGAGCGAGAGTAATTGAGTCGTGTGGGCATCCATGTAAACATCTGCCACAGTGCCTCCTCTCTGCTGGAAGGCTATTAAAATGTCTTTCTCTCCGTTCAGGGCCATTACATGAAAGCCCACATCCCCCAAAACAGCACTTTCACCTGATTGGCAAGTCTTTGCTCAAGTAGGACGTCAGACATTATCTTCAAATGTCTCAACAGCACTGTAACAACCCCTTAGAGATTAGGTAACCTAAATGGGAGGCCATTAAAAGCTGATCAGTTTGAAGTGGGTCTTTCCCCATCGGTCTGCCAGGCAGCCCTGGGATGATCTGTACAGGGTCAGCTTGATGGTACTCTGTAAAGGAGTGGCTGTCTGTGGGAATAGGGAACAGAGCCAGCTCCTTTGAGCCATCTGATAGAGTGGGAGGAGAGGAAGTGGGAGAAAATGTGCATGTGTGTTTGACAGTTTATATTTTGACTTTCTCTGCCTGTGAGGAAAAGATATGCTGGCAACATAATAAGATTTGGGAAATCCTGTGATGGGGGATTTTGGGTGGCCCATTGCTCAATAATAAGATGTCTTCAGGTAACAGTTTGGGTTTGATGTCAGCAAAGCTTGCAACTAATTTCTGCCTTAATGCTGACCTCTACTGTTCAGTGATGTGAACAACAACAACAAATACATTGAGAGCTTTGTTTCCCTGACTATTTAGGAGCACGAGTACATAGCACAAAAGCTTTTTATTCCAGTTAAATAGCAAGCCTCTGGTTAAGCAGTGACTGGTAGGTATTCTGTTTATGTCATTAGTTTTAATTTTGAATTGGTTTTGGTTTTGGTTTTCAATATAATTAGTCTCCCAAGTGGGTTTGCTCATTTCAGTTTAGTTTTTAATGTTTAAGAAATGTTTATTGTTAATCTAATTTTATTCGTTTCAGTTTTAAGTTATATAAGTTTTAGTTATGATATTTTTATTATAATGTGTGAGGGAAGTTAGAATGGGTATAACAATACAAAAAACTGTCTTGTTGTTGTAAGAGGTGCTGGGTCAGGTGTGTGTGAGCTGACCAATCAGAGAGCAGACTGGGTATTCAGGAGGAGGGGCCTTAAAGAGACAGGAGCTCGAACAGAGTGTTTCAGACAGAGGGGGAATATGGTACTGGACAGTATGAGGAAACTTTTGCATATTTTAGCAGTAAGCCTGTATTACCTATTCAAGTATTAATCCAAAATGAAACTGCATAGTGCGCAGAGGTCGCCAACTTTCTGCAGAGTCAATAACTACAGACCTCTAAACTTCACGTGGCCTTTAAATTAGCTCCAGAACAGTACGTAGAGAGCTTCATGGAATGGGTTTCCATGGCCAAGCAGCTGCATCCACGTTATACATCAGCAAGTGCAATGCAAAGTGTCGGATGCAGTGGTGTAAAGCACGCCGCCACCTGACTCTAAAGCAGTGGAGACACGTTCTCTGGAGTGACAAAACGCACTTCTCCATCTGACTGGGTGTCTTTCAGGAGCTGGGCTTGGCCCCTTAGTTCCAGTGAAAGGAACTCTGAATGCTTCAGCATACCAAGAGATGTTGGACAATTTGAGTCGATTACCGAGTGCAGTAGAGTTCCGCAGCTCAATGATGAAAATTACTGCGGGACTCTACTGCACTCGGTAATCGACTCACAGGGCTTCCCCACAACAAGGAAGGCTTCTCTGGTGGTGAGTTTTGTTTATATTTTCCGACGAATACGGCAACTATATCAAATGTTTGATGCCTCGACATATGTGCTGGGACCCTATTTCTAATGTTGCTGAAGTTTGGTGCTATTCTGAGCATTAATTGTGGCTTTTTGATGGCGGTTTTATATTTGGACCCATTTACTGCAATGTAATGTTGTCGTGCGGTCGTTTCTGAGGATGCTAAAACTACGTTAGCTAGCGGTCTGCAAACTTTATCTCTCGAGAGGGAGTCTAACACAGTTTCACGGTGTGTTAGACCATGGCTTAAATTTATACCGGAATATCCCTTTAATACCTGTCACCGGATTGGATTCCTTCTTATCCAGGTCAGATAAAACATAGAATTAAAACAATATTTTAATGGCATAGTGCTGAGGATGACTTGAGGAGTCTCGACAGCCTATGGAAAGAACCTGCTCGTTCACCTTCTGCCTTAACACATTTACCGCCACCCCCTATCCCAATGTCAGCACCCAGCATAAAGGCCAGGAGTAGCTGTCAGACACCTACATTACATTTACATGACGTCATCCTTCACAGAGATCGACCTGGGTCTGGGTGGATTCCTCTGAAAAAAGTGTCAGAGCAGCTCCAACTTATAAAGAGACGACCCGTGTTTCAACCTGTCACCATCAGCGCGAACATGTTTGCTTTCAGGTTCTCAAGCTGATATAACCGGCGTGAGGTAATGAAATGTCAGTTTGAATATACCAGAAAATCGGCACAAACCGAAAGGAACAGTTTCAATTACAGCCTCTCATGAAGTCAGCAGTTTGATGCTTGCATTTAGCTGGAACATGAAATTCAGTGGAGCATGTGACAAAACAAACACAATCTGTACGGATGATGATGTGAGGTTCTTAAAGCAGGAAAAATCCTTACAGCTTAAAGTGAAAGTGTAATGGGAGAACATTTGAACTCATTCCAGTGTGACATTTCAGATGGATAGAATTGATTGGCAAGTTAAGACCACTGAGAACAAATTCTGAGTTGAAATAGACATTTTGAAACAGTTCTGTCTCTCACCTCTCCACATTGCTGTAGCAGCGGACATTATCTTCCCCACCCACGGAGTAGATCTGGCCATCCAGTGTGCCTACAGCCACATTGCCACGACGATTAACCATGCATGCTGCTGTTTTCCACTCATTGTAGTCAGGACAGAACTGTTCTACCAGACAGGAAGGATCGTCCGGGGTCCAACCCCCGACTATCGAAACAAAACAGGGCACTTATTTGAATATAGTTCTCATCAAAATATATCTGCTACCATATAAGGAATACAAAATCCATAACTGCAATTAAACCTGTCACCGGTGTCAATCAACAACAGTCATTTTTATGAAAAGGTCCTTTTACTTTTTCTAAATCTCACTCTTTGCCTTCCTCTTACTGTATGCAGTAGAGGCAGTAAGCAGGGCGAATTTAGGCATGGATCCAATAGTATCGACCTGTTTTGACTGGTTTTCATGGCGATCCTTGGCAGAAGGAGGTGCGATCCAGGAAAGTGAAAAAATAATCTGAACTCAAACTTATGACTAATTTATATCACTGCAAATGCACAGATGGGTGACAAAATAAAGGGCCTCCAGCACAGCTTCACTGCTCTTTGGCAGGAAGGTAACAAGTCTCTGGGGCTCTAATAGAAGGATGAACACCGAACTGTGTTGCTCCGTGTGTTTCGATGGTGGTGGAGAGTGCTGTTTAACACACTGGTGCTCTTCTTTTCCGGCGGGGTTGAGGTCTCCTGATTGTGAAGGTCATAGCATTTCATTCACATCATTATCAGACAATTACTGCCCCCTTTGCATTTGCACTTGCACTGTTTTTCCACTAATTTATTGAAGTTTGCCCTTTAATTTGTCACTTGTCTTCATGTTTGTTTGCTCTTTGCTTTAGCCTTGAGGGTTCCACTTCTATTTACCCTTTTCATTTTCAGTCCCTAGCATCCTCTCCTTTCTCAGACAATATGAGCAACAGTCTCCTTAAGTACTACAGAGGCTGAATTTATAGAAAGAGTATTTATCTTGTGTGCATGGCATGCTGAGTCATGCTGCCAGTATCTGCATGTAGGGGAGCACAGAGTGAGACAGTTAAACAGATGCATTCATTTAATGAGCATCACATATTCTCTTAAAGCTACATTTTATTTAAATAATAGGTCTTTTTCACATAAAACCTTCCACACTGGGACTAGTGAACAGAGCCATTGTTAAAACTTTTTTAGTTTAGTTAGTTACACCTGTGCTCTATCACAAGTCAAAATGTAGTTGTCCCCATCACAAATTGTGATCCGAACATTATGAGTAAAATTGGTGGAGTGCCAGTTTAAATTAAATCAGAATTTTTGACTCGTTCGCTGCATATTATTTCTACATTTGGCTCTTTTTTTCTGTCTTCCATCTTGAGTACAGAACTTGAGCAGCTTAAACTGCCCTCCAAAGTAAAGGTTCAGTGCTCTTTAAAAACAGAAACTCTACTTGTCAGATGTAGACCAATGCAGTAACTGACCCACAAACATCATGTCATTGAGGACGTCTTTGGGGGGAAGTCTGCTGAGCTGTCTGCCGCCTCGACAGCGGGAAGACCCTCCTTTGCCCATTGCCTGTTTGACCAGCAAGAGGCGATGCTCTGGCTCCTCCAGCGCCGCCCTGAAAAACACACAGTGACAGGGTAGACGTGATCAAAGTGCAGTGATTACAGAGGTTGTCACATCTCACTTATAGGATAACTATGAACTTGAAATAGGGTTTACACCAATTTATTTCAGTGATTTCTTTGAAAAAAAATATGTGATGAACAGTCATGATATCACCTCACACTGTTTCCCCTCATGTGCTAATTATATTGCAGCAATTACTCAAAGGATGATAAATTAATTAAAATGCTGCGAAACACACCTCCAAGTCAGCTTTACACCACTTAGAGGTACCAGAACAAAGACTCTAAATCAGGATTTGTAATCTTACCCTTGTTCATTGTACACTCCCATGTTTTATCTTCTCAGCTCAGGGTCTGTAGTCAAGATCTGTGCTTCTGCCTCAAAGCAGGACCTTCGTGTCTCTCAGGTCTCTGTACTTAAACTTCTACCTGTCACGGCTCTCTGCTTTAAAGGACACTTGTGCTTCACCACTCCGAGGAGTGAGACATCCTCCCCTTCACACCAACCCCCGCACAACTTCCCGAGTGATTCATCACTATCCCTGCATCCTGAAACCCAAGACTCCCTGTCCACACCCCGCTTTGAGCTTCTTTTTGACAACTGTCATGCTGAAGGAATTGTAGGCATGGCGTCAATTTTAGACCAGACACAGGCATCCATGTGTCATGGAGGGTCAGTAGATTCATGTTTTCCCCTTGGAGTAACCAACACTCATCTTGTGCTGGTTACTGTAGAGGTTTCCCCCCTCTTACTTCAGTAAGGAGGCATCACTAGCTGTGGCAGCAGCATGAGTTTTCACAGTTTCATATTTTCACCAGAGGGGTCCATATATTTGTTCACCGTCTGACCTCCACCCGTCAGCTCCTGCCTGCAAATCTCGCAGCCATTCCATCATTTCTCTCAAGTTCGCGTGACTCCCTATCCCCCAGAATACCTATATTTAAATCCAGTGGAAATACCTCAGATGGTGTAATGATTCATCTCATGTAGATCAGGACTGATAGGTCAAAATGCAAATTCGGTGTAGTCACTGCTGTTCTGCTGTCAGTACAGGCTTCCACGGGGCTGACTAACAAATGTGTTTGAGTCATTAGCATATACAGATGATTCAGATAGATAGATAGATAGATACATACATATAACTACCATCCTTCAAGCAACATGATGTACCTTTTTTACACTTTTTGGGGGAGAGTTGTCATATGCTGACCCTTTATGTCTGTTTTTTCGGCAACACTTTATATTCAGGTCTGTGTGATAAGCATTACTTATTAGGTATTAAGGCCTATTTTTTCAAAATGATATTTCTCATGGTGTAATGTTCTGTAACAAACAGATTTTTATATTTTCTGTCCTTCCACTTGATCATGAAACTGGCAGAAATATCAGGAATTCAATATGTTTAAAGCCATTTTGAAGTCACAAGTAAGAATTGGAATTTTTGACTTCTGGAGTTATGGAAGTTTTGGTTTGACCTGGCTTTCTGCAATGCTTTATATTAAGGTTCAAGACATTATAAAGTGTGAATACTAGCAACATGAACATGTCTATTGTTAGATTTAGACATTTACAAACACTTATAAGAAAGAACCTTAATACAAGTGTTCCATTATCAACACATTTATTGAGTTTAAATAACATACCTGATATGTAATTGTTAAACCTTACATACTTACATACATTTTGTTGAAGTTAATGATGCACAAATTAAAAGGATAAGTATGCTCCCCCATCTGGGGTGAGCACTGTGTGTGGTCAAGTTTGAAAAAAAGGGAACAAAAAACACACATACATGATATATGTTAGTGGTGCAAAACACAAAAAAAATCTCAACTTTTGATTCACTTATCAACCCAACAAGGCATTGTTCTCACTTTAGTTCTGGCAGCTACAAAAAGTATAGTCAACTGTTGATTACCAGTTCTGTCTTACATTAATAACCATTGAATCAGGATTTATAATACCTATCTAATATCATCATTACAAGGACTAAAATATTATAAAGCATTACCATTTTTAAATAATAGATAATAGATAGGCAGACAGACAGATGCTTTGTTAGACGCACCAGGCTAAGCAGCTGCGATGCTCCTGTCACCAAGGCCTTCAGGATTAATCTAACAAGATTTTCATCCAGGGTCTTGAGGTTTGAAGACAGACAAGAGATCCCTCTAATAAGCCAGATACAGGTTTCTCAGACTTCCCCAAATTGAGATGATTGAAGTTTCGTCCTTTGAGAGTCTTGAGCCAGCTCACCCCGAATCATTAGTGACACCCAAACGCTTAGCTGGTATTTGGCCAGTTTTTTATCTTGGCAGCTTGGTCACACCCACCCATTTGGGGCCACTTGAGCCATTCGGCTGTAAAATCCCAAATTTTCTGGAGGTCAAGGGTTTATTTAGGTATGTGGCAATAAAAAAAAACTGCTGACAGGCTACCTTGGATCATAAACAAAACTGGTCTGACATGAAAAGTGTCAGCATTTGACCTGCATCAGCACGGAAAATCAGAAGAATAAGTGGATATGATACGGGTCACTGAATCAAACACTTTTTCACAGAGAAAACATGATGATCTATGCTGGACTTCTGAAAGTTATTAAAAGTCAAATGTCCTCTTGTTTTAAAAATTGTAATGTCAAATGTTTAACCTTTTTAAAATTAAATACCCAAATAAGTGATGGGTGCTGCAATAAATCAAACATAATTTGGGCGCAGTCAGGTGCAGATTACATTTAAAATGTGGAATCGTGTGGTTCTTGAAAAAGCAATGCACCAAAGGGTAAATTAAACTGTTTATCATGCACAGGAGCCGGTGGAAAGCAAGTGATGGACATCTTACAGAGGAACAGGTGGTGAGTCAGAATTTCATCTGCAATCTTCTCTGGCAGCGATGAGGTGAAGTCTCCGGCTGCACATGCTCTTTTAACGAACACTGAAAATGTGCTTACAAGATGGTAATAAGAGCAATTCTATCAATTCCATCTTTTTGCATTGAGAACAGAGATAACTCAGTTAGCCTCATTATTAGTTGTCAGCCGTCATTATTAAAGAACCGCCTCTTAGCTGTCCTTTTCATCTGTTCAGAGCTGAAAGACAATAAATTGAAGATGCAATGTTATTTTAAAGCAGTTATGTCACATATGCATCAGAGCTATTCTTCGCCAACAGCTGAGTCTAGTGGATTTGTTGAGCGCTTCAAAAGTTCTGTTCTCACACTCGTAAATCTGAACAAAAGCAAGGTGACTCTCAGATGCCTCAGGGATGAGACTTGACCATCTTTGAACTAAGCTATGTGAAAAAGGGTATTTTAAAACTTTAATTTAATCATGATGGAAACTAATTTCCAGAGTTTACCTTGACACTTACCTATCGGAAATAACACAATATGTTTCTTATGATAAAATTAATATAACACATCAATATTGACTGATGTGGAGGATGGAGTTCCCCAGGGCTCTGTTCTTGGCCCCTTGTTCCTGTGTGTTATCATAAGCTGTGATATTTCATAATCAGTGTTAACACAACAAATGTCCTTTTTGGGAAAATACCTCAGAAAGACATAGCTTACAGTACTGTATTCTGGTCATGCGTCACGGAAGACCTCATGCAACTCTCCTTAGTCGTTGGCTTCTCACATGCCACAGAGCCTGTCTGCCCACCCCTGCAGCTGTCTCTAAAGACTTCCTGCCAATCACATGGCACAACAATAAGGCGTGTAAGCGATCCTTAACCTTAACACGTCATCCCCCGCTCATAGCACAGGAAGATATACTCAGGGTATGTGCCTGAGGTGATGGTGGTGGAACGTGAATTCCGGTTGGGTAATTGTGTTTCTGGGTAAATGTTTTATAGCAAAGTGAATTGATGAGGAAAGCAGAGAAAAGGGAAATCCTGCCTTTTATCTGCTTGGAAGCTTGTAAATTCAGTTTTAAATACAGAATCAAATCAAGCAATTCAATGTTACATGTTAAAAAGACTCGATGACGGGTAGGACAACAAAAGGGCAAAAGCGTCACTGTTACCGAAAACCAAATGAAAACCCTGTTTATGTGACAATTGGACATTCAGTTTAAAGTCCAGTTTTGAATTTGCAGTGTTTCAAATGGCCATCATCTTAAATTAATGTGAAGAGGACACATTAAAGGGACTGCTTAATAAATCATATCACATTTGCATCTAGTTAGTGAGATCTTAGTCATGTATAACGAAGTAAAGTCCGCTGCAGCCGAACTGAAGCCAAACGTGATGTACTGTACATTTTGGAAAGTAGGGTAAGTGCTGACTAATATAAAAGCTGTGTCTGAGCACTAAAAATAGCGCCCCTGCTGTAACCTCCCATTTAAAGTGGTTGGAGAGGCAGACAAAATGCACAAACAGACAATCTAGATAGGTGCAGTTATACGAAGTGAAGTAAAAACAGCCTTGTTGTCATTGTGTAATCCCACATGGAATCCTGAGACACAGCACTTTAAATTATTTTGCTGCTGTTGCATTTTCAGTCCATCTTCCTTTTAAAATGAGCGTGAATAAGCCGTCCTCAGTCAAGTTAAATAAACACAGAGTAAGCCGACAGAGGGGTCGACAATGACCCTGCGTGATAAGTATGACCTTAAAGACTGTTTTCTGCTGGTGTGAAAGTGCTGCAGTGAACACAAAAACCCAGTTGAGGTGAAAGTGATATAGAGGTCGTGAAATGGACCTCAGGAAGAAGACCCCGGATACTATAAAGTTAACAGCTGTCAGGCTTCAATTGGGGATACTTCTGACCGTGGAGCAGGTGTGAGCTGGATATTTAAGGGGTTACACTAAAGTGAACACGGAGAACCAACTTTTTTTATAGATATTGCGAGCCCCATCACAACAAAACTGTTATTTGTAAAGTTGCTGTATGTGTCCTGCTAATACTTGTTTTCACAGTCATCATGTACAAGATACCAAAAAAATATGTTGTTCTTGCTATGTTTGCTGCTAAGGAAACATGTCAGATATGTTGCACAGTACCCTGCTTTTCTGCTTTCAATTTATATTTGAATAAGTTTGGATAGTTGGATGTACTTACTGTCTACATGACATGGTGTGTTATTATAGTTTCAGCCAAATGTAATTACAGAAAACGCTATCACACATGTTTTGATAGGTGATCTGTTGCCTTTGGAAACTGGTTGCTGATGAAGTCATAGAGCTGTGTCAGGCAGGTTTAATGGTGCATTCCATTGCAAGTCAGAAGTCTGAATTTCCGAGTCGACTTCCAATCTACAAGCTTCCCGGTGCATCTGCTTGTAAACCGGCGTTTGAATGGAAAGACTCCGACCTAAGCTGCTGATTTAACAGTTGAGGGCCCTCACTGTTAAATAAAGACAAGAGAAGTTGGCTCCTAATGCAAATGCTCAAAATCTTCTACTAAGCACAAATCAGCAGTATGAAAGTAAAGATGACAACTACTAAGTTGTATTTGTATCACAGACACTACATATAAAGTAAAAAGTGATTAAGAGGTAGAAAGTAATTGTGCACTACGTGCACTGCCATACTGCTGTGATGTCATTTGTATTTATGTCATTTTTTCCAAGTTCCAAGTGCTTTTGATAAGCTCTTTTGTTCATTTCCCCAACTAGTAAGGATTGTAACCTCTCACCTTCCTCCCGAATCACTGAAGGACAGTCAGAGAAAACTCTAAGCCATGAAATGAAAGGAAACACCACTGGTAAAAGCACAGCAAACAGTTGACAGCAGTCCACGTAGATTACCCTTCTCGTATGCCTGCGCAACCAGTGTCTGGCTGACACAGATAAGAACCACACAGGGAAAACATCACTGCAAGGCCTGACTTGTTTTTATCACTGATCTCATTAACCTAACCATGACGTTTTCACCAAATAACCATGGTTGCATCGATTTTCGGTTTCCTGCTTCTGGTTATAATGACGTCATTGCTAATCCATCAACAAACAGCCATGAAAGAAAGCCATTACTGACAGACTCAGTGTGGGCAGCTCTAATGCTGATCAGCAGTTCATTAGTGTTGCCTATTCCTAGAACACACGGGCTTAGTAATCAGATTCACATCTTTATTGACTTCCTCGACAGGTCTCAGAAGAGCCTAATATGCAACCCACGCACGACTATAAACCCACACAAGGTTCTGTGCCAGTGTTACCTTCAGATAACGTTACACAGGGGTGTAATAAGAGATTAAGAACTGTAATGTTGATCATTTTACACTATTATCATCTGATTTTAATGCAGGATGCATGATTAAGTGTATTCCTCAACGCACTGTCTGTTCTCCTTCAGTTAGCAATCCCCTAAAACTCCCAGAATTACTCTGCTAATGAGCAGAGAATACGTCGAACTTGTCATAATTCCCAGAGCAAATGACAAATGAGTTTTCTCCTGTTGAGAAAAGTCTCTGTAGCAAGAAGTTCCAGTCCTCCAGAGCTGCTGTCAGATGAGACAATAGTTAGTAGAACATAACTTTAAGTTGACATGGCAGACTTGTCAGCAGATTCACTTATCTTCATTAGCATACTTTTGGAGTCATGTCTCTGGTGACCTGGCAGATGTGAGTCAAAAATTCAGTCTCCTTTTAACTCTGCTTTAGTCTCCACCACCTCCTGAAGGGCATGCACTATTTTAGCCAGCTTGCTAGCTAGCTGTAGTTGCCAAATGTGTCTGTCTTCTGTTTTGTGGTTGGCATATCATGTATATACTATCTTTAGCTAAGCAATTTGGAGTCAAAAGTTATTAAAGGATAAGTTGACTCAAAAATGATAATTCAGTCATTACCTAATCACCTTAGTGCTGGTGAAAAGTTGGTCCAAGTGTCATAGTCCACAAAGCCTTTCTGGAGCTTCACAGCAAAACAGCATTGTAGCATTCTCAAAAAAAAATGGAGAAGGCTGGATTAGGGCTTGATTAAATGTAAACAAAACAAAAAATGATGGAAGCCCTGAGATCCCAAATTGATTTGAAAAGATGTTCTTTACACCCTTTTCTAAGCTGAAATCTTTGGCATAGCTGTTAAGCTAAAGGTTTTAGCATGCACCCCAAGTGAAGCATGTGCATAAGCTTAATTGCGTACAGAGGGTGTCCATATATTTTCAAATTCATTTGTAATTTTGGATCTCAGGATCTCATCTCTTTAAGCTGGACGAATTGTATGGAGCCATTTAAATATTTTTGGGGGTTGAACTTATCCTTTAAATTGCAGACCATGAGGCCAAAACAATAAGCTAAATTAGATAAGATTGATCTGTCAGGGCATCTGTTTCGAATGCCCCCTGGACGGAGGATCCAGGACACGCTGAAGTGACTATGTCTGGGAACGGCTTGGGATCCTCCCAGAAGAGCTAGAGGAAGTGTCCGGGGAGAGGGAAGGCTGGGTGTCCCTGCTTAGACAGCTGCCAACCGCGACCCGGCCCCGGATAAGCGGAAGAAGATGGATGGATGGATGGATGGATGTAGATCTGTCAGTACAAGTGACACCTCTCATATTATAGACCTACGTACATGGTAATCTTAAATCTTAAAGGCTAGCATCTTGATTTACAGTTTGCTAATGAAGACTTAAAGGGACAGTGTGTAACGATTTAAGTAATTTATTAACTCAAATCAATGTCTTCGTTCATAAGTGAGTCCTCATAGGTGTACAATTAATTCTGCCAACAATCTGACTTATCCTCCTGAGCGAAGAATTACCTATCTGAATATACATAGCACGGGCAAGCTCTATGGAGGCCGCCATGTCTTTCCGGTTTTAAAAAAACCATGGACTGCCGACACGGACACAAAGCACTACGTGGTACTACGTAGTAAGGCTAAACGCGTTTTCGCTCAGAGCCAGCTTGACTGCGGAACTGAGTGGGAGCTTTTTAGTTATAACCTCTAGTTTTATAGCCTTAATAACTAACTACATCTTTACCTCATTACTTGAATCAGTAGAAATACTCGACGCTGTTTGGAAAGAGTCCATATTTTGAAAATGATTTTCTTGTTCGTCAGGGCCACCGTAGCTTCCGGAACGTCTCCAACGTCTTCAGAACAGGAGGGGTGAGCAAAGGAGTGTTACAATGTAGAACCTCACGGCTAGATGATAAATACTTGATATATTACACACTGTCCCTTTAAGACTTGATTTGAAACTTGAGTCTGAACTTGGAGTTGTCTCGGATGACCACTCTACATGGTGTTTACGTGAATCTGTCAGAGGTGTTCACTGTATTGTATAATTGAACATATTCCAACGTGGACATCAATAATGCCACCTGACCATTCAGCAACATGAAAGAAACAAGAAGAGCGGCTTCTTAATTGAGTTTTTATCATTGGATTAGACTGTTCTTCTGCCCGTGGTTGCCAGATCTTTTCCTCCTTCACTCAACCTGTCTGGGGGAAAAAAAAAAAAAAGGAGAGGAATGTGTTCAGTAAAGGATACTGCTGTGTGATAACTGGAGATAGAGACCCAGAGAGGCACCCCTTCATGTCAGACTCACTAATCTCCTGTCTGTTTCACTCCGGCAGGGGATTTACCGATGACTCCACTTCACCTTCCATCAGGCAGAAATCATCCGAGAGCTGAACGGAGTTTGAGGGTGCTTGTTCTGGTTTTACCTGTCTCATGGCTTACACTCTGCTTTTTCCATCTTATTGTGCTGACGTTAGAGGATTTGATTCTTGATCTCAGTCCGGTTGCTGTTTTGTCTTTTATAAGGACAGTTTTTTTTTCATGATAAAGACAAAAGCAACATGTCATTGCACTGGTGGCCCACATTGATTGACACATTATGACCTGAAGTGCTGGTTCAGTCATTTAAAATATTGCCCCTCCCTGTTTTTCTTTGACCACTTGTAATTAGCTCTCTTATTGTCCTGTTGTCTGACAGGCCAGTGGATGGTAAGGGGCACTATTACCACAGTGGTTTCTCAGGTGTCTTGGAAAGTAAGGTCAAACCTACAGTAGTAACATAATCACCCCTCTATTCTTCTTGTAACTTGGACATCAATCATTCCCTCGCAGCAGAACTGTACAGTGTAGTGCTCCTAACTCCAACCCAGATTTAGAATCTAATGTGTTGAAATCATAAATGTAATTTTGTCAACTGTGAAGACATGTCTGAGTAAAGACTTTTTTTTCTGTCAGATTGTTTGTGTATTTTACACATGAATACACAACAGATAGAAGGGTGTGGTTGTCGTATTTAAAGTATGATGGCTGCTCCTTCCAATGATCATTATTGTTTTTAAATCGAAAATGATTTCAACAATGCAGCAAGTCTCGTTTTGTATAAAGGTGATGACACTGAAGAAGCCATTTAATTCACATTTGCATGAAGCATGGTAACTCAACAATATTTGGTAGAAAGCTGAACACAGGATACAAGGGACGATTAAGATTCTCAGACAGTCAGTAATTATGAAGTGCAAAAAAAAAATCTATATCCTCGAATCGTCCATATGGAGCCTCGATCTCAGCATGCAAAAAGCAGGAACCGCAGAAAATAACTCGACTGGTCACCTCTGCTGAGCCAACACGTAGTCACACAGACACATCCACATTTAGGAAAATAACTATTCATCTGAAGTGCGAGAGTGAATCACAGCAAACTCAGCGAGCACAGGGAGAACATGCAAATGACATTCAAAATGTCACCCACACAGTTCAAACTCAGAACAAAGTGGAGAGACAGCAGCACTGCGATAATAGTAGCAGGTGACCAAGAAGTGAAGCAGTTTGTGTGATGCTTCACAAGTAAATCAAGCAAATTACATGCAAAACCTTAGAGTGCTTCACACCAGATAACTACAGCGTGCAACATAAAATACACACGAATCTCAGAAAAAGAAAAAAAGACAGGCAATGATCACACAGAGATAATCCCATAATCAGTGAAGATTACAACATTCAAGCTGCATTACTTCCTTTTTTCTTTGCTGCTCCCTCTCGTGCGGTCTTCCCCGTGGCTCGGTCAGGGAGGTGCCAGCTTGCCACATGGCTCTGCCAGTCTCTAGCTGGGAGCAGCTCCGGCCCCCCCGCTGCTCTGTGCAGAAGGGACAGGCCGCTCTTGCTGTCCACCGACACAGTACGTGGATGTTGTGGCGACTTAAGATCCCAGACGGGGGGTTTTCACATAAGGTCCCACTGTGAAAACCAAATTCATGGGGAGCTTGAATGCTATTGTTAGTAAAAAAAAAAATAAAAAAACACCTAAAACATGAACCCAGTAAAGGGCCAGTTTTACAATTAACTGTAAGTGTTTAAGAAGAGATTCTAAATAGGGTTGTTTTGTTTTTTTTTGTTGTTGAACTATTTACTTACGTTGAAAGTTTTTCAAAATGTGTTGATTTAGATTTTTTGACTTAGCTTTGACTGTTCCTCTGTGGACTGAATATTTTTGCCCTACATCTAAAGATCAGTAAACTCTCTAGTAACCCGTTTATTTTATTGGACATTCAAAAAGCTGAAAACAGGGCTGTAATTATTTGGTACTTAAAAGCCCAGCATGTAACTTCTAGTGCTAGACAAAACAATGACAAAAAAAAGAGTTGGATCTCTTCACTGGTAAACAACTTTTATTGCCAATTAAAAACTGAATGTTCAAAATGTTCACAGGAGGTGATCTTTTAGAGTTTTATTCGTGACATGAAATCACGTTGCTTCCTCCCTTTCTGACTCTCTCCCAGACGTTATGGCGACAGGGGGAGCAAATGAAAAACTTGGTTACCTTAAATAAAAAGCATGCAACTAAATAAAGTATATAACAAAGCTCTTTTAATACTTATTGTGCATTTAACATGATATCCTGGAATGAGCAGGTTACAAAAGCTGCAGCTGTGGTCATCTGGAAAAGAAAAGTAAAGGCCTTTTGTCACTGATGTTCCCGTTATTGACGTAAATGCATGATTGAATTAGCCAATCAGCCAATATTCTTAATTAACCTGGCTAAATATGTAGTGCTTAATATAATCTGGTGGTAAGAAATACATCTTGGGGCCCGGGTGTAGCTGATTTGTCCAGGCAGTAATCCAACCCTGGCAATAGTATAGCAGTTACAGCACAATGCAGTCATTGTAATGTTTGTTTGTTCAGGTGGTAATTCATACGCTGATATAAATCTATTGGTAGCATTGTTTGTCAGCCTCATGTCCTCCCGGGAGGTGATAGCCTGCAGCAACATGGTAAAGGTCACCCTGTCAGCAAGCGCTTCCTCATTTGAAAAAGATTACACCTGACAAAATGCAGCGTGCAGAGGTGCGGAGAGAGCATCTTCATCCATATGAGTTTGCATGATCGGATTAATTCTTAATGTGTGGAATCATCCTGCAGTGAGTGCTGCTTTTGTTCACCCATCGGCCGTTATCCAGCTTTCAGAGAATATCGCTCCCCCGTTTGACATTTTGCTATTAAATTAATTTAACCAGAACATGAAATGTGATGCTGCGGTGCAACCAGGCGAGCAAACACCTCCTTCCCCAGACTGCCTGGCGACAACAGGAGTGTTTGCTGCACGTCCAGTATTATGTGGAAACTCAACTATTTGGTAGCTGCCAGTCATAAGCAGCCTTGAGTTAGTGTTTCTGACAGCGGGTACAGATGATGCAGCACTTCAGACGGTGAGGTAATTAGCCACAGAGGAGAAACAGACCACCGGGAGAGCTTCAAGAAGAGCTGCCTGCCCACTCTCCTTCATGCGGTGCAATTAGATGACAGGGAGTTGGAAGGTGTGGTGGTCTGACTTGGTCTTCTTGCACCCTCAAGTGGTGCAATGCCGACATGACAGGATGAGAGAGAGATAGGACATGGCAGCTGACATTTGTTCAGTGTGGCAGGGCTCTGCCGTGCATTCACTAAGTCTTTAGTTTTTACATTTTT
Organism: Sparus aurata; assembly: GCF_900880675.1. Taxonomy (NCBI): domain Eukaryota; kingdom Metazoa; phylum Chordata; class Actinopteri; order Spariformes; family Sparidae; genus Sparus; species Sparus aurata. Next base: position 22,372,734 of record NC_044191.1, on the reverse strand, counting down.
TTTTAGGATCAAAGACCTGAAGTTGCTCCACAAACAATCACAGAATGGTTTGTTAATTGATTATGATCCAATCCTGAAGTTTTCGCTGACAAGACACATAGCTTTATTAAAGCCAGAACTGAAGAACTGGATATTCATGACATTTTTAAACAATACTACAAAAAAGAAGTCCAGAAAAAAAGCAAACCGACACAATCAGAAATCCTCAGACCCTCCACAACAATAGTCATGAATCACTCGCAAAATGAAAATAGCTGTAGAATACTGCAGAAATCAGAGGAAATAACAATGAAATAGTCCTTAAATCATTCAGTTTTTTTGGTCACATGCACACTAACATATTTTCAGGTTTTGTAGAGCATTTTTTTCCCACTGCTGCCCACATCTGTTTTACTCCTGAGCATTTTCAATCTGCCAACCTCAGTGTCCAGATAAAGAACACCGGCTCTCAACTAAAAGGTCTTTGGCTTCTAGATAGGCGGTATGTAAAATATGTCTCGGGTCGAGTCTTTTATTTAATCAAGGCAGCAATGCTCACTTATTCAGAAAAGTTCTGTTCACATACACACAGTTATATATATTTGGAGCTGCCCGTTATTTAACAACTGAGCAGCTCCTCACACTCCACCGGGGGTTAAAGGTCTGGCGAAAGGGCACCCCAGCAGTGGTAATGAGGAAGGCTGAACCTTGCTTTTTTGTTTTCCACAACCAAATGTGTCCTGCTGGTACAATCCAGTCCTGTTCTAACCTTTAGATCAGTTATTCCCACCGAGGAATACTTGTGCCCTTTGAATTTTACTTCTGCAGCCAACAACAGGTAATTGGAATGGCTGTGGAAGAAGTAGAACTTATGATTTGATTAAAAAAGCAAACAAACATGGCAATGTATTCACATTTTGATCAGGAGGAGAATAAGCAAGCAAAAAGAAAAACAAATCAGTGCAAGGCTGATCTTTTTGCAAAATTGACCATCACATGCACATTTCTGAAAAGCCATCGTGAAGGTCGGGTCATGCTCTGCGAGTTAAGTCCAGGCAAATCAAATCCTGGGCAACGAGGTCAAGTGGAAGAGAGGTGGGCTAAATGACGCAAATGAATTATGCATAACATTAAACGGGCATAACATTAAACGGGCAATACGAAATAATTTTGGTCGAAAACTTTCCAAAATAAACAATCATCAACAGCAGATTAATTACCAGTGGGTTTTTTTTTTTTTTACATTCTGATGAATATGTTTGGTGCAGCGATATCTACCATCAGCACAAACATTCCCGTAGGTCTCTGCACTCCCAGTCCAGTGAGATGTATTTAAGGATCACTGCATCATGATTTCACACATGTGGACATGATTCCACCACATCCATCCAGTCACTTGAAGGTGTAGGTTAATGGGATACTTCAGCTCGTCTGATTCATTTCCCTAAAAAGTTTTCTTCAGGTCAATGCTTCGTATCGGTTACAAATTATCCAACAGGATGAATAGGAGGAAATGAAATGTATTCGGCGTCTTTGGTTCTAACAATGAGAGGCAGGATGAATGGTCAGTAATCTAAACTGTCCCCCGAGGGCAGGATATTACTTAAGCTGTCTATAAAACACACTGATGTATGGCTTCAACACAGCTTCTAAACTCCAACATCAACAATCAGTTTGTTGCTCACTTCCAAATATTCACTTATATCTCCGCATTGATCATTGGTGACATTTACAAATCTCGACCCTCGAAAAGTTGCTGAGCAGAGCAGAAAGACAAATCACCCCTCCTGCGAAGCCCCGCTCATGAAATGCGTCACATCACGCACACTGGGTGGAGGTGTGTGGCAGGCCCATAATAAACTGACACATCGCTTCAGTGAGTGTGGCAGGAAGCAAATACTGTTCTGCCAAGCCAAATACACTCAGACCCCCTATCAGTTTATGGCTGTAATGGATCCAGCAGGCAGACGGAGCCCGTTGGCCTCCGGCGGCCCTTTGGATGTGCCACAGCACATAAGAAACTGCATGGAGCCAGCGAGTGCATGCAAGGGGGGTCAGGCTTTCTGAGAGAGCTGAGGCGTGAGCACAGAACATGCATTCAGAGAGCTCACAGAGGAAAGATGAAGAGAGAGCGAGCAGGTCTTTAAAATGCTTGTTAGGTAACAATAACACCATATGAGGCCAAGGACTGCACTGTCCCTCGATAACTGGTGCATTGACGCATGTCTACATTTTCAGGACAAAGCCTTTTTTTTTTTTTAATCAATGAGATTTCAATTGTTTGCATATGTTCTGTATCCACTGCTGGAAATATAAATGATGGCGATCACATGGCCGACTTTTCCTGATCCCTCAGAGGAATGAGATGATCCTCTACGATTCGTCTGTTGGCCAGCTGTGATAGTTGAAACTTCCGTGCCACTAATTATGCCAATAATCTGACAATATGAGTGTGTGCCCAATGGTTGGATGTAACCTTGTTTAAAGCATTCAACAGTGATATGGCTGAGGTCGCCTTTTCATGGGCATCCAACCACACCATAGGGTCTTTATCAGTGGAAGCCAAATTTGGAAAAGAAGTCCTATGATTCATATAAATTCTGTTGTACAGGGACTATCATCCAACTATTCCTTTTTCTTCCTTTCCTTTGTAAATAATCTATTTAAATAAAACCATATATTCCTTGATGTCCCTTTTATTATAATGCAATTGCCTCATTTAACAGATACTCAATTAGTCTTGCCACTTTTTGGCATCTCACAGTGGTCTAAATACTGTTTGAGAGGCTGCAAAGCTAACCCTGAATCCCTAAATGTTTGGCAATGGACAGCTATAAAACTGTAGAAAACTGGCGATAGTTTTTTTGGCAGCTTAATAATGATTCAATTATTAAAAACATGAGCATCAGCCTTCCAAACCAAACAAACAACAACAAAAAAGCAATCAAACTGTACTCAGGACATTAAATGGTTCCCAGCGTTCTCACAAATCAGTTAATAAATCTCTAATGTGGCTGTGTTGACAGGGACGGCCTCATAATCGACATCACATGCGGCCAGAGCGTACAGAGCAAAGGTCAGAGGCGTTCAAAGATGGATGAGGGACCAGCGTCAGGCGGCGGAGACCCAGTGCCAAAGGTGTCGTCTGCTCAGGTGTCACCGGCTGGCTGCGTGAAGGGGGAGCGGAGAACAGGAGATCAGCAGCTGTAGAGGGATCAGATCACCAGGTGGAAAAGACACATTCAGCTCCGTACCTGGACAAGACAACAGGTAAGATCGCTGTCCTGCGGTGTGGTTTGACGGAAAATTAGTTAGGGGGGGAAAAAATACTTTATCACAGATAGTCATTGGAAAGAATGTCGAGCAGTTATTAACCAGGTATAAAAAGCAGTGAGTGATAACGTGAGTAATCCCTGATGTCACTGTATAAATGAGGTATTTTAATAGTTAGCTCAAAAATGAGTGTTTACAACAAGCACATTTGCACATAGTGGTGGGAAAGAAGTATATTTAAATACACTTAAATAAGTATACTTATTTATGCTGTAATTATGCACAATGTTGATGTACTTTACCTTAATATTTTTTTGGTTTTACATTTTCTTCTTCTACTTTAATACATTACATAAAGATTGTAAAGAGAAAACACAAACATTTAAAATACTTATGAAATACTATTTTTAAAGAGGAAACTACCTGGTTTAAAAAATGCTGCATAGACATTCATTTATCATTACTTTTGCTCTTGCAACAAAAAGAACATTTTGTTTGCAATGCCTTTGTGCTTTCATTTAAGGCAAATCTTTTTGTACAGTGTGCTTACATTTTCAGTAAGATATTGCTATTTTATTTTTCAGTTAAAGGATCTGGATTCTTCTTTTTGGCATTGTTGCTGTGCTGTTGCATCCGCAAAAAATGTGTTGTTTTCTACCACAAAAGGGTTAAAGACAGGTTACGATAGCTGCAGTAAAGTGCTATGACATGTACGTCCGAGGGAGTCTGACAACCTTCAAGACAACATGCAACGTTGGCAATCTTCTGTACCTCACAAGTCCTATGTTTCTCCCTGTTTGCCACCTGAGGCTGAGGCGCACTCATGCATACACAGGCTGCTAATCTCAGGACATGGCTGTCTGCCTGCTGCCTCGTGTCCCAGAAGCACTCAGCCCAGCAGATGACACGGCCACGATAAAGCGATCAGGTTTCAGATAGTGTGAGTTACTGACAGGCTGTGGAGGAAACAATAGAGGCTTGTTAGCTCAGAGTGGAAAAAAGATCACTGTCATCTTAATTCAGTTTCCCCTAGGTGGATTTATCTTGTTTTGAGCGCATGAGGCCCGGACGGGGAGATTCTGTGTCTGACGCTATTCATTCACCACATCCTCCGCTCACTCTCACTCACTCCGGGCAGTTACATATTTAAATGTACGTCTGCAAAAGCATGATTTTCAACATGGCTGTTGACATGCAAAGAACTGGTTCAAAAGTAGGCACTGGCTCTGAACCAGCACCTGAAACGCCTCGGTTACAGAGGGGTCAAAGTGATACTGATCATAAACCTGATCAGGTAAAAAACTGGTAAAAAACTGTTTGTCAAAGTCAATATGTTGCTTTCTCTGCCTGTGCTGGTAGGCAGCTGTGTCTGTGGTGTCAAAAGGAATCAATGAGCAGATTCAGGAGAAACAGCAACACTCTCCTTCAGGATTTCTTCCACAGAGGAGTCCATGGAGGAGACAGAGACACTCCTGTAAGTCTCCTGAGCCATGCCTGACCGTCAGCTTCACAGCTGTGCCATGTTTTTTAACCGTTCACCTCTTCAAAGTTCAGCATCAATGTGAACATTATTGGTTGTGTAACTGAACATCCTGTTTTAATGGATTAATGGAGTCAGACGAGTGTTATTTTTTTACAGATCCCGGCTCAGCCCAGAGATGCTAAAATGATTCACTCCATCGCCAGTCTGATCAGAGCGAAGAGCAAACTCCTCCTCCTCAAGAATCCTGACACTGTGGAGATCTACAAGGTCAGCATTCAGCTCTTGCTATGTTCTTCCCATTGTTTTCATGACACGACCGATGCCTTAACTTATTAACAGGTTGAGAGGAGAACACAGAGAAGTTTCTGAGAAAAGCTCTCCATAAGCTAACAGACAAATCTGCATTAGGATCAACGAGGAACATCGACTTAGAGGAGGATTTTGATGTTTTCTCGCAAAGTTTTTGGAGAATCAAAAAAGGACCAGAACAAATAAACATTTTAGAGAAACTATTCTTTTCTCATTAATGGGCCAGATCCAGCCCACCAAAAGAGAAATTAACTGTGGCCCAGATTTCGGATGGTTCTGGTTTATTCTGTTTGCTCTTGGTTGACATGCGACCATGGCTATGGCCTCTTTGTGGCTCAGATCTGGTAGCGGACCGCCTAAAGGCCATCATTCCATGCGGTATGTGGGCCGGATGAAAGTGTCTGCTATGGGCCAGATCTGGACCACAATCATTATGCTATCTGAGAATTAAATGTAGACTAACTGTGCTTACCAACAGTGGTTTTACAAAGTGTTCCTGTGTCCATGTAGTGTCCCACGGTTGTTGTCACAAAGAGAAAGAGGGCGCACAGGGTTAAAACGAGATGTAACATGGATTCACCCTTTTAATTAATGCATTCTTCCCAACACAGCTGGACGACTCAATGGCCCATTCTAAGAGAACCATTAAAGACGACGTTTACCTCCCGGCCATCACAACCAAGGTGTCCAGTCTGAGCTCATTGAAAGGAGCTCTGAGTCAGTCCTGCCCTTACCTGTACGACAAAAGAAGAGGATCTTTCTCCTCAGTGGCCTCTCAGAGAAGTGGAACGCACCCTAAAAAGCAGGTACTCTCATATCTGCAAAAATATTCCAGTAAATGCACTTGCGCTTCTTTCCAACATGAAATATTTAGCTCTTTCTGTCGTCCTCTCTCTTCACGTCAGAGTTCCCTGAAGGCACAGAAAGAGGCAAAGAAATCCAACGTCACCGTGACGATGGTCTACCTGGGACAAGGTCGTCGGGGGTCGGGAGGGCTGGGGTTGACACGGGATGAACTGAAGGTGCTCCAGCAAGTCAACGGAGGGGAGAATATCTGCGTCTTCAAAGACCTGGTGACTCCAGGAGGTAGGAGCGGTGAACATTCAAAGCTGTTTTGCAAGAATGGTCAAGAATGTGCACAAAAGAGATCTAAAGGGGGAAAAAAAATTAAGCCTTTCTTACCTCATTTAACAGAAGCTCAGAATAATAGAATGAAATGAGAGGTCTTGAATGTTCTCCCTCTTTTCACACATTTAATTACATCTGCCCTCGAAGCAACACTGTAAAAAGGACGATGAGGACGTACAGTGCTGAAGCAGAATGAGAAAAGAGAGCTGAAGGGTGACCTGATAGATTACCACCACAAAGTCAGGAGACAAGACAAGTTATTTCATCTCTGCAGCCGGTACATGTTGATACACACTGTACTACAGTCACTGCAGGGAGGGAATCACGGTTTCAGGCAGATGCACAAGAAAGAGGTTATGGATTTGTGCTCGGAGGTGTGGCCGTGATCTGTTTACAAAATCTTCTGTAGCTGTACAAGATGAAAACAAAAGATGGAGACAGTGCATGTAGAGGCGAAAAAACCCAACAACACTTTCATGGCATTGATTTTACACAATCTACTGTTAAGTCCACTGTAGGTACAGTAGTCCAGTGGCTTCTGACTTTATTGTGACAAGCACAATTTTTGGGAACAGTTTCACTGGAACGTCATTTTAAAGAAGAAAGAGCCGCTGTAGGAGAGGTTTTTGGCAGGGTGCTCCGTGGACTGTCCACAGAAACAAGGACATTGTTGATGTTGTTACTGAATTTTTAAAATGTGATTTTTCAAAGCTGTGAGCGCCACAGACAAAATTTGACTCCCCTTTATTGTATTCTGGTGGAAACAAAGGGCTTAGAGGGAGACATCTAGAAACAAAATAAAGACGAAGTTATCTGCATCCATAAACACAGTGAAACTAAAGCTAAGTGTTGTTATTATTATATGGGTGAATGGGCCAACACTTTACACTCTTTGCACTCTGAATTTCTTCTGATGTATCTTCTCTTGACAGTAACTTGCAATGGTTACACATGAGTGCAAATGATGGCCCAGTCTTTTTGAATTAGCCTCAGATCTTGGATCTCGCTCTTCCCACAAGTCTTACTCCCCTCAATTCTCCTATATTGGACCCAGTCAGAGAGTAAGATGTTGGTCTTAATGTGGTTTGTTTTAAAGATAATGTGACATACTGAATGCCAGTTGTTCCCAACTGTGGGCTTGCAGAAAAAAAATGAAAAGACACAAAATTACAGACAGCTTTGGCTGCATTGTTTACATCTTGTAAACACAATCCAGTACAGATTTCCATTGATCGTCAGCGGCTCCCAAAGCGGTGTATACGACCTCGGCCATAACAGCATAACCGTTGCAGCGTTAAAATGACACACGTTTGTCGCACGGTCAACAGGTTTAGGTGTGAAAACGACTTAGTTAGCTCTAGGGAGATATATACAGTAGGTCTGACTTAAAATCTCTGTTACTTCTGTAACTTCTGTTACAAACATGCGTTATCTAACTTATATTATGTATGTGATATGAGTTCAGAACGTGGGTGAGTTAAAAGAACTCACCGTTGACTGCTGGTCTGGTCCCCTGAATGAAAGTCCTGTGCTTGTTTTCTCTTCTCTACGTGGACTTTTCAGTCTTTAAACCTCTTTTTCCTCACCTTCTCCTTTGCAGCTGTTGTAATTACTTAAAGCCACTAGAGGTCACCACCTGACAACAAATGTAAATATAGGTTGTTTTTTTTTACCTATATATCTGTTTTTCTGATGAGGACTCAAAAAAATCTGGATGTCATAACAGTAGCAGTTTATATTAGGAAACACACATTAACCATTAACTAACTGCTTATTAGCAGCAAAATTCATGAACCAAGATCTTAATATACTTTGCTCAGTCTCGGCCTTAGAGTGGTGGTCCCACAAGAATAGTCATTCTATCTTTATAACAGGTAATGAATTAGATTTTCCTTATGTGACAAAAATCAAAACGCATTCTAACTCAGAATATGTTCCACTTTGAAGGTCTGACACTGATTAACCTACAAAGCTTCTACTGGTGAATTATGTGCATGCTGATAGCAAAACAGTTAATGGTGCGTATGTGCTCTCCAATCTAAAGTATTACTGATAATTCTGTCGCAAAAAGGTGATTGTGGAGCCGCTAACCTTAAAATAAGTGCCTCGTCTAAATGGGAACTGCACATAAATCTACCTCTAATATGCAGCCAGTGATGAGGGGCACTGCTCGATTATGAAGGGTCACAGGCCAGAGACATTATGAACCACTGCTGTATTCTATTGCCTAGATGCTGCCTTCCGTCTCACAGTGCCATGAGCGTGACACAAATAAACACAAATGAAACCGAACCGACCTTCACAGCAACGTAAGCCAAACAAGACAGACGGACGGCCATGCTGGATCAGTTAGGAGGATGAAACATCTCCAACCTTCGAGAATTACATAACATGTTTCCCCTTGTATCTTTCAGAGCAGTTCCAGTTTGTCTCCCAGCGTCACAGAGGTTACCCCTTCAGCGCCACCCTGTACGTAAACGGCATCATGGTGGCCAGAATCAGCTCCTGCTGCGAGTACCGCTACGCTCCCGGCTTCCAGCAGGGCAGGAAGAGCTGCTTCAGGTTGACTTGGCTGTCCGGCGGGACACCCTGTTACAGGTCAGATTTCATCCTCTGGGAGACGGACGGCGTCGCATTGGCAGAAAATGAGAAATTAGTTCCAGTCAAAACAGATTGGGTAAAGCCATATAATGTATTGTGGGTTGACAGAGGAGGAAAAGGATGCATATTGCATGAGGGAATGGTGTTGGTGGTGGTACAAGGGGGGAAATATGAGTCATGATGAAAGCACATTTTTCATTTTTTCAGATGTACAAGTCTCCGAAACAAATACAGCTCCTGCCAGCAGCTGAACAACGGCACAAAGGAGAACTTAATTCCCCCCCTAGAGCAGAGCCCTGGCAACGGTACAAAGCCTGGAAATGAGTGTCTCAATTTTCCTAAAGCTTATTCATCAACATTTTTTTGACATTAGGCCCAGTTCTTGATTTTAATGGACCAGTTTAAAGACAAAATGTCCCACAAAGCATCTTTTTTTTTTCTTCCTTTCATTTTGCCTCCATTGCAGGCCCTGTCGAGTCATGTCCATCATCCCCTCTATTTATCCCCGCCAAACCAGAGAAGAAATCAGCGAGGAGGACAAGAAAACACATCAAGGAAGGCGGTGGAGGATCTACAGACAGCGAGGACCCCCCAATAGCTGGGTTAAAAGAGACCTCCAGGAGGAAACGACGCAAGGATCAAACCAATCAAAAAGGGGGCAAAGGCAAGACAGCAGGAAGTAAGGGGGAAGAGGGACCAGATAGCAAGCGCTCAGAGGTCGCTCGGAGGTCAACAGTGACAGAAAAGTGTGAAGACAAATCATCGCCTGCCAGAGATGAGCAGAGATCCACCAGCAATGTCAAAGCTCCGGAGCCACCGCGATTGAACAAGGCAGGCAAAGTTCTCGGTGAGCACCATTAGATTCCATTAAAACCAGACGGAAAAATAGAGGGGGATAAAATGCTTTTCGAGTGGAGGTGCAGGTGACCTTCAATTCATCCGCATGTGGTGTTTCCATTAGATATTCTTAAGAACAAGAGCGTCTCTTTTTCAAAGATTCATTGCAGGATGAGGAAGCTCTGACTAAGCAGAACGGAGAGAAACAGAAGGCCCCGGGATCAAATGGGAAAAGCAGAGACGGGGAAAGACTGAAGGACTTCTATGAAGAATGTGTGGAAATGAGCGCCGCGTTGGAGCAGGGCCCAAACAAACACAACTGGTTCAAGGGGAGCAGTGAGTAAAGAAAACTGCAGCACAGTAGGAACGTACTGGAATCCCCCTGGAGTGCTGTAACTGATTTACATAATACACTTGAGCAGAAAATGGTGAATTTGCAATAAAGTGATGCCTTGAACAATGTCTGCTTAACGGAGGACGGATGACGTGGGGGAGAGGTTATGCAGATATTGTTCACACACAAACACACACACACACACACACACACACACACCCACACACACACACACATACGCGCGCCTCACTGCAGCGGACTTGTTTTCTCTATCGAACACGAATGCTCAAACTGAATTTTTGATTTCATTATTTGCATTCTCACATAAACATTGGGTATCAATTTCACTGTGTGCTTTTGGCTTGAGGAGAGACAGTTTTATTGCGCCTGAGTTGTTCTTTTTATTTTTTTTCTCTCCGTATGCCAAGTCTTGGAGAGGTGCCGGCTCCAGAAGAGTTTGTCATCGTGCCCCAAAGCTCCAGGCTCAGATGTGGAGCTCAGCGCAGAAAGTGACACGGTCCTGCAGCCTGATGAAGAGCCAGAGGAAGAAGAGGACACAGCCAGCCAGAGCGCTGGCAAAGAAGAGCCTGTCAAAGAACAAGACCTGCAGGCGCAGGTGTGTGTTCAACACAAATTACTGTGGTGAATCTCTGTTTTTGCCAGAGATGCTCTTGGCATTACATCGCTGACAGAAGCCCTTAAAATACCTGTATCCCTGCAGTATGAGGTGAAACTGATAATACAATTGCCAAATAATATATGAACATCAATAGAAAACATGTTTTTCCTTTGAGGGGAAACATTTCTCATTCATGTTAAGTAGTTATTTAGTATTCAGCCTTAATAGGAAAATCATAATGCAATTCTTTCCACCCCATTCACCAGGACATGTGTGAATATATTGACAAATGATGATTCCGCAAAACCCCAGGTAAGTTAAAAATCTTAATTTCTTCAGGATCTTCTATTTCTCTCTTGTCACAATACTATGTTGAGCCCTGTTTAGGTCTAGGCACAAAAAAAACCAGTTGGTGAGGGTTAGGAAAAGACCATGTTTTGGCTTATAAATACCAGTTTCATCGCCACAAACATGGCTGCTGATGTGTTGACCTCCCCCATGGATGGAGACGTCCCAAGGTCTCATTAAAAATCTCCAGCGGTGTCACACTTACAAATGCTGAAACGCCATGGTCCCCTCTCACTCTTAACTCCACCACCTTTCCCTCCGCCTCCTGAAGATGATCATGATAACGTGATATGACACCTACGTCACATACGGTGACTTGGCTGAACTTTTCACAATGAAATGACACTCTGACTTTGACAAAAGGTCAAATTTCAAGATGCAAATTTTGTTTAGTAGCATCTCAATGAGATGATGCATTTCAAATTAGGCATGCTCTCCTAATGATGCCAGAAGTGCCTCTGATGCTGCCTAAAATGCTGAATCGGGTATTGTCAAAATAGAGTGAGTCTATGAGTTTATGCACCGATACAATACCACGTAATTTATTAGCCCCAAAACCTGTATTAATCTTAAGAGACGTTTATCCGCTGGGGGAAATATGCTGGATCAAAGGGCCAGTGACAGATTTCTCTTCCCCTGAAGTAGCCTCTAGTGTTTCTGTGTCTATCGATTTCGCACACAATGTTAGAAATAAAACTCAAATATCAAAAATCTACTTCGCTACCTGAAAAAGACTGTTATGTTATCAGTTTGTAGTCATTCCACCTTAAAAGATCATTCCATCATCGCGAAGGTTAATACACTAACAGTCTGTAACAAATGGTCGCTGAGTTTTATCTGAGACAGGCAGGAAATTGGCTCGGACTCACCCATCATGATGAAAGAGCTTCGAAAGGTGCCTGAAAAATTCCTCAAGGTCCAGCAAAGTGGCACGGTGGCTGTGGCCCACAGCCAGACCATATGTCTTCTGGACCCTCAGCCCCCCTCTGTGTTTAGAGAACCTCCAGCACCTGTCCAGCTCACGTCTCGTTCCTGGCCAACAATGTATTTTTGGAGCCATGCTGCTCTCTCATGCAGACAGTTAATACTATCAAAGGTTCGCAAAACTCTGCTCTCAGGGCAGAGGTGCAAAATGTATTTCTGTATGAGGCAAAACAATCTATCTGTGCTATGAGGTACAGAAATATTTGGGAAAACCTAAACCTTTCTGGCGATGGAGGTAAACTAGAAGTGAGATGAGATATTTCTGTTTGCATCATTTCTTTGTACACCCTCATGTGGGAGACCATTGTCTACCAGGATTAAAGGATATCAAAACACTATGAATAAATAAATGCACTGGTCTAACAACATTCTTTCAGTTCTATAGCCTTGTAACATCTTTCCGAAGTCCAGTGGTTAAACTCTGAATGATGAGACAACCTTTTGGATATCTTAACTTTTGGAATTAAAGTTTCTACATCCCTGTGAGATGTTATCTCTGTCTCCTGCTCAGGGACTACGGATGTAAATCGGCTTATAGCTGAGTGGCTAAGTGGTGTCACTGTCAAATAAACAAATAAATAAACACTGCCGTTTTGCACCAAGATCAAAACCAAATCCAATAATATGATTGTCTCTTGGTTTGTTACTGTAGCTCGATGCCATGATGACGGTCCTGAGCACATCTGATGAGGTGGAGCAGCTGGTCCTGAGGAACACGGACCTTACGGACGACCTTCTGCTGAGCCTGGCGGGGGCCCTCAAGAGCAGCCTGTCCGAGGTCACACTGCTCAACCTCAACCTAAACCTCATCGGCCCATATGGCGCTCACATCCTGCTGGATGTCCTGGGAGTGAAGCCTCAGGTCAGAGGCTTACAGTAAGTCCTCTGCACCACTGGTCCATGTTACACCCAAATCTATGAAAGGAGAACAATTGAATCTGGACAACAGACTGAATAAAAAGCTGATGTGAGGATACCAGCCTTTTTGAAAAGTGTTCCAGTATGACTTTAGAAAAGAACATAATAAAACTGAAGAGACAGTAAAAAGACACAGTTAAGCCAAGGACGGCCTTGGCATTGAAGTATAAAATCTTAGCCTTTTGCTGTTGAATTACACAATCTGTCATTTTTTATGTGACCAAGAAATGCCTCCAGTGCCTTACCTTTCTGAGTGATTTTCTTTTTCCACACAAAATACAGTTAACGTGCAGGAGCTCATCAGTGACATTTGTTCAGGGACATGTTGACAGATGTGTGAGACAAAGCGAGAGCATAGTGTCTGTCTTCTTAATAGGATCAGGACTAGATCATCCCTTCATTTTCATATTTTTTTTTGATACCACTATCTTATCTGTCTCTTAAATAGAAGGCTACAGCCAGAAGCTAGTTAGCATAGCTTAGTAGAGTTGAGTACGCTTCTAAACCCTTTTCTAAATGATGAAAATGTACGTAAAGATTCCAACAAAATACCTGAATGCATCATTTTAATCACGTGTGCGATGATAGAAACCCATTGACTGAATATTTTGAATAAAGATACCCAAAATGTCCATCTTAAGAGGTGCAATATTTTCCTCTCGCAAACTAAAAGGGGGCAGCATACCACCTCAATAAATGCTAATTGCTGCTAACTGTAGCTGCTGTTAGCTAGTTAGCTTGGTTAGCCATGCATTTAACGGTCCAGACTCTGAGCTCAGAGCATCAGGGGAGTGTTGGCACCGGAGATTTGGACTGGATGGGCTGGGGCTAGCTGTTTAGCATGCTATCTTCAGTAGATATCTCTGCATCACAATACATAGATGTCATGATATCAAGGCTGCTGTTTTTTCTGTTGACAATTTTAGTTGATTTTCAAATGTTTTTTCGACTAAAAGTTGAATGTTGCACCTTTAAGAACGGAGACGTGTATTAAACTGATCCACAAGACATGTATGATTTTTCCATTTGATGTAATCGTCAAGCAGAGCAGGCACACACAAAACACTGCCATACAATGGAAGAAAGAGAACATTATGTACCCTTATAAGAGAAAACTATGTCAAGGTGCTAGTGTACACCTTTCTGAAAATCCTTTGAAATGAGCAGTTCAGAGAGGAATCAAAATCTCCATGGTTAACACTTTTTTTCTCTCTCTGCAGCTTATTTGGAAACAAACTGCGTGACCATGGAGTCCTGACCCTGTTAAATGGAATAGCTGAGCTGCAAGAGCAAACAGCGAGAGCTGCTGCTGCCATCCAGCAGGCGATGCTTCTCCCGTCGGATCAGATTCTGCAGCTCCCCACCGGATGGAGCTCTTTCAGGGTGTTTGCACTTGTTGAACTTGATATCGGGGGAAATGGCTTTGGCAGCGACGGGGTAAAGGTAGTAGCATCATATATGAGGCACCACTCGTATCTTCAGTACTTGGGGCTGGCGCAGACCAGCGGCGCTGATCTTGCGGCGTGGAAGGAACTTTTTGACAGCCTCAGAGGAAACAGCACACTTACTCAGATCGTCCTAGATGAGAACAATTTGGGAGATCCAGGGGTCAGGCTGCTGGCCGACATGCTGAAAGAGAACATGTGTCTGCAACAGGTGGATCTGGATGGGAATGGCATCAGCGACGTGGGAGGAAATGACATCATGGGGGCGCTGCTGTGCAGGACGCATCTCCCGCTGAGGCATCTGAGCCTTCAGGAGAACAACATCAGCACGGGGCTAATGGGTAGGATACAAGAGGAGGTGAAATGTAAATGAAACCTGCAGGAGTGGGAGATTCACTTCCAAACCACGAGAACCTATGTGACATAAACACAGCGCTGACTTGAGAACTTCTTTGTTTACATTCTGAGGTCAGAGTGGAAAAACTTGAGTCATTTGACTTGTTCGACCTTCAAACACACACACAAAGATCTCTTCCTTCCTATGAGTGGGTGGCCCTGCTAACAAAATGCTGCATCTGAGTTTAGCCCTGGCAGGTAGTGTAGGAGGCATGTTTGCTTTAGGCCTGCGCTGTGGTCTGGATGCATTTTCAAAGAGATCTCAATAAACTGAACCTTTCTTTTCTGCGGTGAGGTTACATCTTCACCTTGAGTTTTTTTTTTTTCCGCTCCTTCCCACCAGCGTTACCCCTCCTGACTCCACACCTCCTACTTTGCTAAAACTGACTCCAGCAACAAGGCTCACTGATCCCTCTGTCATTTTATTGAATAATTTGCTGCCTCTTGACAAGAAAGAAACCACAGTGATTCATTCCACCCACAGTATTTACAGGTCATGGATGACTTACTCACGACTCACCCGCTCCCCACCCCCAGTAGCCGTCACCAGATCCCCTTTCTCTACTTCTATAAATCAAGAGAGAGTAACTGACAGCTAAGCCATGCCACGTCAACTACCCTCATTTTGTCATCCTTGTCTCCTTATGTGCTAGACAGAGCTTCTTTTCACAATCTAAGCATGGAATGGGGGGAAGAAAAACTAGGGCAAATTCATCTGAATTTCAAGGCCGTCATCTCATTGTTCTATCAACACCGACGTTCTGAGAATAACTGTACCTGTGATCAAAGCTTGTCAAAGTGGTAATTATCTCCTCCTCTCAGGGCTGCCAGCAGTGATTCTGCTGAAACCAATCCCTCCATATTTCATCTGCAGTCTTTGCGAATTCCTTTCTGTGGAACCCTGATAAAGACGCTCTCCAAAGCCCCGGGAGGATGACAGATAAATAAGACTGGCGCACCTGAAGATTACATCTGCAGGAGTCATCCCGCTCTGCAGCATCAGACTGACTAAGCCTCTATTTGTGATGTTGCGGTGGCGTGAACTTAAAACTCCCTACTGCAAAAGAAAAGGTGTCTGGTTCAGGGTGTCTTATTTTGTAAGGTCAATTCGTAACATCCAATATCTTGCAGATAAGATTCTGTTATCAGCCCTAAAAAGAGTCTGTGTTTCTTTTCTTTCTGGCTGTTGATCCACTACGATCTCAACAGCCGCATTTATAGTAGATTGGTCGCAAAACTAAGTGGTACACCATCATGCCTGGCTGAGCATAAGCTGGCGAACAAGAGCCTCACTGTAATTCACAGACTCCTTCGATAAGGCCTTCGTGCTTCTCTATTACAAGTAAAACTCAGATCAGTGACCCCATTGTCTGTCTGCTAATGTTATCTGTATTTGGCCTGAAACAAATCCCGCAGTGTTACATGCTTCTTTCAGCCACTCTTTGAAAAACAAGGCCCTCAATGATAGGAGCTCAATCTGTTAGGAATTTACAGGTTCACTCCCGAAACAGTTTCCCCTTTCAGACCTTTGCAGGTTACTGTATTGTATCTCTCCGCGCTTTAGCTGTACAGTCACACAAGGCCTCGCTGGTGCTGTATAGCCCAGGTATAAACAGGTGAAACACATGATTCATCAGGGTTTTGCTGATAAGAACAGATGTACGAGACAAACAGGTCAGTTCTAACTGAAAAGTAGCACAGATACTTCTGATATACAGGTATAGAGGGGTTAAGTTTCACACAAGCGATGCAGTGCCAGGGGGAAGATGGAGAGAGGAAAGTCTTGGGAATTGAGTTTCTTGATTGTGACTTAGGGCACAAACAAAACAAATGAAGTGAACAATGGTTACTTACCCTCATGGGAAGTTCAGTGATTCAGACTTCCTTCAAGTTTCCTTTGCGGGGTGATGTAATTTATTTCCACTTTACAGCGTATGAAGGCCAGTGTCTTTGCAGTATGCAGGGCATTAACTTTTGATGTCTTTGTTATCGAGTACCTCTGGATGCACACAGGTGAGGAAAACCTTTTTCAACTTTAGAGTGAATTTTTGTCTCAGTGGCTGCATGGCTCTGGGGGATATCTGTCCACCATTTGGGCTCAGATTTGGAATTATTTGATGGATTGACATTTGTGCATTCAGGATCCCCAGAGGCTGAATTTGAATGACTGTTGTGATGCGTTGGCTTTTCATCTGAAACGTCTGAAGACGACTCAACCTTTGTTATATAATTGGTTGAGTTGTGTAGTTACATTTTCCTATACGTTTCCAACAATGCTCAAACCAAGAGAAATCTGCAAGTATGCTCAAGGTTAAGATAAGGGTTCAAACTTAGAGGAAACATCACCAAGGAGTGAGGAAGGAGGTCGAACGAGGCTAAACATAAAACTTATATATACTACCTCATCTGTGAAATTTCTGCCTAAGACACATACTGTGGATTTTCATTAGCAAAGGTGTTGCAACTCCATGATCCCACACTACTTCCAACTTTTGTTTTGTTGTGATTGACAAAAAGTTGATTTGTTGACTATCGGACAAGAACTGTTGAAAAAGCATATAGACCGCTTAAATATTTTTGCATATGTATAAAAAAATACCTGTAAATGGTATCTGGGACAAAACAGCCTAATTGAGACACTAGCCAATCATGTTTCCATCTTTATTTATTACAAATTGCAACTGAATTTTGAGAAGCTCAGCAAAGAAAATGCAAACAAATGCTTGTTTCAATCCACTAGAGTTTTGCAATTGCTGGGAATTTGGTTCGTGGAGATGAGCAGTACGTGGCCGGTCCGAAACAATACACAAGTGCAGAGGAAGAGGGCGAAAAAAAGGAAATACACTGGAAATATGACATTTCGGTTTCTTGGTGACATTAGGCCTGTGTGGAGCGCTCACGAAAGGGTTTTAATCTGTTGCTACTTTTCTTCCTTTCGCGTCTCTTTGGAAACAGCCTTAGCCATGTGAGATACATGGAACATTGGAACTTAATCGAGTAAGGTTTTTCCATCTCCCGTGAAAGCACATTAAAGGCACAATATGTATGAACTTTAGCTGAAAATGTGTTTAAAGTCCAGGCTGCTAGCTGCAAAGCTAACTGAGCTACAGCTAGCGGCTCCACTCCACAGCAGTGTCATTCTCACAAACCGCACTATATTTTTTTCGAAAAAGGTCAAATCAACCTCAAACGAGTGTAAAAATGAGAATGCGCTTTCTGAGTTCTGCCATTTTCCATCAAACTTTTCTGATGCGACACTTCAAAATGCCCCAAACACATTCTTGTCAACCTAGCTACTGTAGACAAGCTTGTATTTTAATGCATTTCCACATAGAAAACAGCAGCACATTGAAGCTTCTACACTGCGTCATTTCCATCACCCCCAAAATTAACACCAAAGCCTGCTGGGACTGACTGGATCCACATGGAGCGTCTGTGCCAGGAGAACAGTCTGAGTCAGTGTATGACGTGAGGGAATAGATGGGCAGGGGTGCGTGTTTGTGTACAGCAGGCCTGGTTTTCAGCCCACATGTAGAAGGCCAGGTGCTGTGTTTGTGTTTACGGAAGCCCGGGGGCGGTGGACCTCTGTCAGAACAGCAAACCCTCTGTTGGGTCCATTAGGGCTCTGTACTGACCGCAGGCATTCACTAATTTGTTTTGTCTAGTCTGTCCATAGAAGTTGTTACTTGTGCAGCTTGACCGATTGGAGGCCGTTGTTGTCAATTCAGAAAATGTTTTTTTTTCACATGGAGACTCGCTGCAAGCCCCCAAGGGTCTGGCTGAACAGAATCACTCTGCCAGTTTCATGGATGGAAAGATAATCAGGTAAGTTACAGCTCATACAAAGGATTATGGTGTGTTCTTCATTAGTAGCAGTATCTGCTCAACTGTTGCAGGCTCTTGTAAACAGTGCGAGAGGAGCAGGAAGTTGATGTTGGCTCTCACTTGGTGCATGCGGTGTAGCAGAGGATAAATGCAGAAAGGCCTGGCTGAGGATGAGAGTGAAAGTCTCTCTTTGCGGGGCTTCTCTATGACAAATCAATCTTTATTGTCCAGAATAGGAGAGAAATTTATAGACCGGATCCTGCTGTGATGACGTATGCAAAGCAAAACATTTAGTGCACAGTTTGAGTGGTGTCATATTCTCAAACTGGCATTTTAAACCCCCGTTCCCAGCTTGGGGTCACAGGAAATCTGAGGAGCCATGAGATGATTAATGGGACAGGAAAGACTTAAAGGGTATCTTGCTGCACAAAATGATATTTGTCTTTCAAAATTTGCTATGAACATTGTTATTTTCTTGAAAATTGCCGGATAATTTTATCTGTTTAAAATTAATTAAAATGAATTTGATAAGGGGAAATAACTTTCTAGGCTAACATGAGATGAACCTACATCATGGGGATTGAATGTTTTGGTTTCAGTGCACACAAGCCAAAACCACCTATTTAGACCATAATAAGAAACAACAAATGGACATAAATGCAGGATAATTAACTTTAAGGTTTAGGTGTATATTTGCTGGCACCATCTTCGTATTCTGGAGCCAGAAGTGACCTTATTTGGACGAGAGGGTGGAGCCAGGGAGGATATCCTGACTGGATCTAACTGGAAACCCAAGGACACGCTGTGGCAGTGACTTGTCAATTACGAGGTAGCCATGCATCCGTTTACTCTAAATGGGACCGTAACTTTCTAAATGAGCGTCACGCTGTATTAAAAAGGACTTGAAACAAGCGATTGAGATGATAAACTCATGAGGAAACTGTTTGCTGAGGTAAAGAAATTGAGTGAGAAGTAGGGTCATTTTTTCAGCTTACATAGGATGAGACTTCTTTTTGAAATCAGAGGAGTTTCCCCTCTGCGTGTCATCAATAATTCAGATTTCAGGAGCTAGGCATTGGCTGTACTTTTCAGACCAAGAGGATTGAATTGTGGGATACATCACTGCCTTTAAAATAACTCCTGTTGATTCATTAGATTAGAAAAGTAAAAGATAGACCCAGTGAGCGTCATCCATTATTATGGCAGTGGATTATGCTACTACAATATGTGTATCTAAAGCAGCAGTCCCTAAACTCTGCCCAACAACCGTATGTTCAGTGCATCCTGCATCGCTGCGTTCTCTACAGTATGTGACACAGCATTGTGATGATGCTGAATGAAAAGTTTTGGAGTCCGCTCTCCGAACAATGGCTCCTGCTGCTGTTTGACATTTGGCAGAAAGAGCAGCTTTTCAATATGGATTATTCATCAGCGGTTTGATCCTCCACTCAAATGTCACCACAACAATGCCTCTGACTTGGCAGCAGCGTCTGTCTTTCTGCAGCTCTGCGGGGTAAGGAATTGGCAATAATTACCACATCTAATGTGGCCTTCAGAAAGATTCAGACTCTGTGTTCAAGCGCTTTTGCCTCTCAAATTATTATTATTACCGTTTTATTGGGAAGTAAGGAAATAAATGAGAATCTTGGCTTCCCACATCGCTGCAATTCTGTGCTTTCTACTCTGACTCATGATGTCCTGAAAATAAGTTGTAAAAGACGCCTGATGCTTTCAGTGTGTGAGCTGCTGCAGCCTCACATGATTGCCTCAGGTGATTGATGGATAGAACAGAACTGTGGCCACAAAGAAAATATCAAATCTGTGTACTTAACATGCAGATTGACCCCAACACATATTTGTAATCAATGACCTGCCATTCATAAAAAGCCCAAGAGTCCCTGATGTTTGATCAGTAGTTAACTGTATGGGGCAAGAACCTTATGAAACTTTGAGCTGAAGAGCTTAGAAGTTTTGTTTGAAAACTGTAGATGTTGTAACCACATCACCTTGTGAAGTTATGGTTAGGAAAAGTTGCTTAATCACACACTGGCAAACACAGAATGACATTATAATACATTTTTTGTTGTACTGCAGGCCACTCAGGCCACTTTACTGTCTTTTAAACTCTGTTTTCCTCTCCACCAAACTCCTGAATTTAATATCTGGCTCTTAATGAGCTAAACGCTCCACTATGTCTGCCCTACAAAGCAAAGGTGCAGCTACTACACTTCTGGTCAAATTCAGTTATGACAGAAATTGAAATCTTGCTCTATCTTGGAGTAAAAGCGATGTCAGAATTGCAGTAACTATAAAATCCGACCATAAGCCGAGGCCGACCACAGTAAGAGTAGTCACTGCACTCTGCGCTGGTTTCCTGAGCTTCAGCTGCAGTTTCTGCGGTCTGTGGTCTTTTTAGACAAGCAAACATTTAAACAATTAAATGCAAATATAACATTATAAAAACAAAAAAGAATTTTGATTTATAAGATAATGCACTTTGCCGTTGCACTACCTCTGTATCAGACAGAGGGCAAGATCTGCATTTTTAGGGTCATAGGTCAGATAATTGGTCAGGATTTTTTAAGAAAAGAAAATAACTTGAGGAATAGATATTTAATAAGAACACAACTGCTGTTTTGTTGATATTGTCTTTCTATTAGCTGTTATGATGATATCCACAACCAGCAGTCCATTTAGTTTTTAAATCGGTGAAAACAAAGAGAAGCTGCACATTTTAGAACCTGGAGCGAGTAAATCGTTGTTATTGTATTTGTTATTTTGTGCTTCAAAATAAACAGCTGACTTGCAAAATTTGCTGCCAATTAATTTCCTTCTATCTTTAATCGACTAGTGTTTCAGCTATGATTTATTTGTTCATTCGAGCTCATGGGTTTGTCAGTTGAGATCAGTAACTTATGCAACCATTAAACCCATTCAAAACATTCCCCTAATTAAAGGGTATGGTTCCGTCCTGAGGCAGCAACATATTACAAACAAAGAAAAACAATTATATCACTCTAATTTGGACTTACTCAACAAGAGAGAATAAAACTCTTATCTACATTTCCTGTTGTAATGTATGGAATGGGTAAACACAGCACCGGGGCATGAGCTTATTGGATCCAGCTGTGCCTGGACAGAGGTTGATGCTTTCAGCTGGCCCCAATTCCCCAAGACATGGGAGTGGAACAAAAGACCCTGTGTTTATCAGACAAGAGCTTCAATCACTAGAGCATGACATGAAAGGATACGTGTGCTATTTTCAAAGTTAAGGCCTGTTATAAAAATAGAAAAGCAAGAAGTTTCGTTAAATGATAATAATCCTCTCAGTTGAAAAAAAAAAACTGTTTTTAAAACCTAAATCTTACAGCCACAGTCAGTGGAATAAATCACCACAATCCCCGGGGTGTGCACAGCCAACTGTTGCTCATAAATTATGTGACTTCTCCTTTAACTAAAGATGATTCACATACATATGGTATAGCGACGCTCGTTACATTGACACCATCCGTCTGTAGGAAAATCCCCCAATTTCCGGCAGACACTGAACTTCTAATATCCATTGTAATGTCAGCGTATACAGGCCAGCTGACTTCCATTACCCACCACTGGTCTGAAGTAAAAACAGTCTCAGCGCCTATCCGCACCTGTCAATGGTTAAAGATAGGGTCCAGAATGGCAGTCACATGTGATGAGTGGAAGAAAATCAACTCATAAAACACTCAGAAGAACTTGCCTCCGGATCTGTCTTAAAAAAAATTTAATTTCTCTTTCCACCGCTGCTCTTTCATGGTTTCCATGAAGATTTTGGCCTCTACTAAGTGGAGGAAAGTCTTTGCCCGGATTGTAAGGAGACTCTTCTTGAACTGCTGTCAGGTAGAAAATCAGTGGTAAAACTTCAGCGCTCCTGCCCTCAGGCACAACATCCCACAGGCCAACATGAAAAGGCCTCTTAAAGTACTTTGTGTCAAGGACCACCAGCTAATATATCAGACCACAAACCCCGGCTAGCCCAAGGAACCATATGTGGAACAACTTTACATAACAATTACATAAGTCTCTGTTAGATGGAAATGGATGGACGCTGACAGCAGTTACAGACCACGTTTCCTCAATCATTATGTATTCCATTAAAGGTCTGGTGATATTCTATAAAAGCCCAAGTGTCTATACGTAGCTTATTCCACTGAGACATGTGCAGCCCCACATAGCGCACCACTAAGCCACGCCTTTGCAGGTAGAATGTTTCTTAATTACCATGAATATATACTTAAATATAAAAAAAGGCAGCTATTTTATAAATGTAGGTAGATTTTTTAAATTAAGGCATACAGTACATGACTTTCTTGTAAAAGGCTTTCCATCATCAGTATGGATCCACAGGCTTGTCAACCAATAAGAAAAACACAGTCTTTCTCCAGTGTTATAATTAAAGCAGAAATAGACAACTTTTCCTACCTTGGAATGTTTCCCTGTGGTATTTTGCTACTATTAGCAATATGGAACAGCCTGGCTTGTCAAAGCAAAAACAACTAAGAATCCCAAGAAATGAATGCCGATCTTAGTGCTATGAAAAGAGTAGAGTAAAAGACTCACTTGTCTTAATAAGTAGGCAGGTTTAGTTACTTACCGATCTAATACAAAGAATGTTGGTTTTGAACCATCTCTAGTCCTTGTTGTAAGGAGGAAGCACACATCAGAGGGGGAGTGCTGTAATTCATCCTTCATTATTGCTTGGAAAAATACAGGCGGACAGCAGTGGCGAACCCAATCGCAAAGTGAAAGCGAGGTTTATAGGGAACCAATATACACACAGTGTCATTTTTCTTGCCATTAAACTGTCAGTTTAAATTAAAAGGATTCAGAAAAATTAAAGAAGTAATTCAACATCTGGGTAAATGTGCTTTTAAGATTTTTTTCCTGAGAGTTTGCTGAAAAGATCATTACTGCTCTCATGTTGGGTGGTATGAAACCATAACCAGTAGCTGGTTACCTGAGCTTATAGCAAAGACTGAGAGCAGGGGGAAACAGCTAGCTCGGCTCTGTTCAGGATTAACAAAATCCACCTACCAAAAGCTTTAAAGCTCACAATTAGCATTCTACATCTCATTAGATATAATCCATACAAAAATGTAAGTGTTAAAACATCATTTTTTGCATTAATTAGTGGGCTACCATGTTTTCCTTCGTACAGAGCCAGGCTAGCCGTTTCCCCTTTTCCAGTGTTTATGTTAAGCTAAGCTAACCAACTGCTGGCTGTAACGTCATATCTACCGTAAAGTAAATGAAAGTGGTATCAATATTTTCAACTGAGTTAGCAAAAAATACATAAAAAATAGACTACATATTTCTCAAAATGTCAAACTATTCCTTTAAACTTTCCCTCTATTCACTTGTCCCCCGCTGGCATGCCTACAAGAATACAGTCCCCCTGGCCACAATTCGAGAGCTGCTTCCATAGACCGCTGCAATAACCATTACAAACTCCATGAAACACTACACCGCAGATTGGAGATCTTCCTCTGCTCTCCTCCGCAGGCCGTGAGGACATTGCCCTGCTTGTCTGTTAACTAAAAACTCGTGGTAACAAAAGCTCACATCCGACGTACCTCAGACAGGTACATGGGAAGTGCTCTTTCAAGGTGGTGAGCTCCCTTCCTTCCTGGCCCTGAGAGGACGAGCTGTGAGGGGGCTCTGTCTGAGGAGGAGGGATCCAGTTGCAGGCAGCTGAATCGGTGCTCTGTTGGGTCTCCCCTGGACACTGTCATAACGTGTTTGCTGAAGGCGGGTCAATGAGGACTTTCTTTGGCAGAGGAATTTCACAGCACACGACAGCACGCACACACACATGCACACACTGGAACCAGTACAGCCCTGCAGCCCAGACCTCTGCTGCTCTAGTGAGAACGGAAGTGGATCTTGGTGAAGCAGGAGGTGAAGGAAGGCTGTCACAAAAAAGCTGGTCTATTGGTTCAAGTTTGGAGTTGATGACATGAACTGGTCAGTGTGTCCTCGCAGAAATACATCCATCACATTGCGCCGTAGTTTGCTGGAGCTAGAGTCCAACAGAGCAGTTGTGAAGCACTAACAGTAGGAGTGTTTACACTGCAAATGTTCATCTGTCAAACAGATTACACTCTGGAAGTTACACCAGCCCTCTCGAAAGAAATTAAATACATTTCAGAAAGAGACAGTTTATTTGTGAGGTGATTACACAGAGGTTCGTTATTGGGATTGGGCTTAAACAATCATCAAATAATTATACAGTACAAGTGTACAAATGCTGTGGAAACCACGATCATGTCCTGTGTTTTGATTTCCAACAATTTCCGGTTTTTCTGACCTGAAATGCTGTTTTTATTGGAGTGTAACTGATAACACGATTTGCTGTTATTAGTGTAAGATGGATATACGAGAATTACACTCATGGTGCAAATAAGTAAGTAAAAAGGCCCACTTATGCGCTTGTTGTGCTGCTTTCAAACCTACCGCATGGTCTTCATTAGCAGCTAGTTTCCTTAGTTGTTATGGCACTGTAAGGTTTTGAGCAACTCTCGGAACCAAACCACACTGTAATGTGCAGACAAGAGTGAGCTTCACTGGAAATCTATCAATATTAACACATCACACAACTCTGCTCTTGTACACCGTGCTTTATTCATAAGACATTATAGCTGAAGGCTAAAATTGGGTGAATAAAACATGGTGTACTGGAGAAGTGGTTTAAATTTCAATGCATCTCTATTTATTCCTGTAAGGCAATTGTTATGTGTTGGCATGTTTCAGTTTTGAAAGGCTGAGAAAAATCAAGTTCCACTTTATTCACTGCAGACATTTTTAAGTGAAGAAAGGAAGAAAAGCACACGTGTATCCAGAGATGTGGACTCTAGCTGACTTCACGACTTGACTTCACTTGAAACATGATGACTGGAATGACTCGTCTGTATTCATTTTATATTCTCAGTGTTTTGTTTTTTATTTTTTAGTCTGGCTGTTGCCTGTTTCAATTGGGGAGGAAATATCTTTTTTTGATTGGAGAACAAATGAAGAGATAAATAAGCTTTTAAAAAGTTTTTGTTTCAAGTCACCATCATAGATAAATTGAAAATTAGCTGATATTATAGTTATATAGTAGAGTATAGACTTGCCTTAGCTAAGGACTTGACACAACTAGTTACTCGTCTTGCCCTGGAAAGAAACATGTTTTGGGACTTGTTTGAGACTTGAAACAAATCACTTGAGTCACATTTCTGACTGTGAAAAATACCATTAACATCCATGCCTCTGTGCTTTTCAGTTGTCATGACAGTGAGTCAGCATGCACAATACCAGGAAACTGAAATGAAGCTTAATGGATTTCAACCAACAGGCCTATAGAATGGTGCAGTTTGTAGTCCTAAAACCTGGAAATCAACTGTTGCATGTTCAGCTCCCTCATCTCAAAGTCTGTGAGGTTTTTGAATTTGATTTTTTTTTTTTTAATACATGTCTGAAAAAATTTATGTGGTTACCACCGGCTTAAGATATTTGCATGATTTGTTCTATGACATAAAATATATCATGTAATGTCCCACAATTGAATTAGAGAAGCGCTTTTGTGTCTTAAAAACGGCGGTTGCTAACGAGTGGCTAAACGAAAAACGACAATCATTAAACTGATGCCAATGCTAATTTCCAGGTTCATACTTTTATTTGGGGATAAATGGTCATTACTTAATGGGCAGGATGTAGCCAATCAGATGCAGAGTAGAGTGGGTCATGCTGAGCAAGGTAGTGTGATCTAAAATAACGCCTTTAGCAGTATATCTGCTTACTAACTGGAGTGTATATATAGATATATATATATACGCCTGTTAGATAGTGACAAACACAAGAGACAAACATAAGTTACAGAAGTAAAGGCTCGACTCCAGATGACGTGTTTCAGGCAGTTTTCTGTCAGACAGAGTAACTCCCTTTGTCGTGGACTGGCTTTTTCACTCTTCACTCTCACCTTCTCAACTTTTACATGCACTAAAATGCTACAAAACACAATAAAGGCAAGGTTAAAAAAAAAACGACCTGTTTGAATAAATCATGCAAATTATTAATGACAGTTTTCTAAATTCTTGCCTCAGCCCTGAAAAAAACACTCCAAACTGTCCATAACGTGCAGCCCCACTGGCTGACAGACACGACTCATTCACGGGTGTGTTCATTCATTCATTTAAACGACAACCGGGAACACACCCAAGGAATATACAAATGACACAAATCCGAGGGGACTGACTGTTACTCCCCCAGAAAGACACACCTTCCTCAGCAGAAGGAGCTGGCTGCAGAGGCTGTGCTTACAAGTCCGCTTCTCTCGATGTCAGCTGAGGGCGACAGAGGGAGGTGTTCCCCCTTCCCGGTTCTCAAGATTTTCCTCACTCCACAATAAACTTTCATTTTGGAAAGTCGGCACACACACTCACACTCACACACATACACACACTCACACTCACACACACATACACACATATACACACTCACACTCACACACATACACAACGGAGTTCCTCATCTTGTCCTGCAGCGGCTCCCCGGGAAAGGAAAAGCCGGACTGTTGACTTGACGTTCATTGTACTTGTACAAAACGCGCGAAAAGGAGGAAGGCGATACATCGGAAGCGCACAGGTGGAGCTCTGCGGAGCGTCTTTTTTTTTTTTTTTTTTTTTTTTAATTTGGTGTCATCTTCTGGAAGGAGACTACCGGGACAAGAGGAGACGGGACAATGACAGAAAGCAGCCCGCTCACTGCCGGCTAACGCTGTTTGAAGTGTTGTTGTTTTGTTTATTGTGCTTCCTGGCACGTTCACTCCTCAGGGACCACCTGGAATGGAAAAACTTTATCACGTACCTCGTCTGGACTGTAGTAAAAACTCCCAAGAAAGAATGAAGTAACCGCTATGGAGCCGGACAATGCCCCGTACTCCAAACTCAAAACCACTGGAGTCGGGGGGTGAGTCGACACATTTTTTTTTAAAAAAAGTCCAACAAAAATCTTGTTTTTGTTGTTATCTGTGTGCTCGTCAGCATCCCCTGCGTCGTTATCCGACGCTGACATTATTTTTTTTCTCGAAGCATCGATTCCCAGTTGTAATATTGTTGCAGAAGTGGTGAAGTAGTGTCTGGGGGAAATGGCACACATTTTTTTAAGTTGATAAGAAGATGTGGGCGGTTATGCACTTCGAACAGGTGGTACAGTTTAATAGTTTGTGCAGGGAGGCTCATGGAAACGATTTGCTCCGCTCTTTACAGACAGTTCAGTGGGATCTTTGGTGTAGTTTTAGTGAAACTGTTCTCGGACTTGTGCCTCCGCAGCTTGTATCAGAATGAGCTGCCAAATGATCTGGGACTGATTTGAGGGAAATGTATGAGAGGAGGAGACAGTCCTCTTCTTTTTCCTCCTCCTCCTCCCTGCTGTGCATCTCACTCAGCTGGTTGGCCTGGCTGTCCCTTAAGGAGGGGAAATAAAAGTCAACATGTTGCATCATATAACTGCTGGACATATGGGAGACTCACTGCTCACAAGCTGCCCAGCCCCCCTCTTATTTTTTTTTATTCAGCTAACGTGAGTGTGAGAGCAGTTTATGGGAGGGAAAACCTTTTTTTTTTTTTTTAAAGCTTCAACCAGCAGTCAGTGTGTCAGCGGTTGACCAGTGGCTTTCTGGAAAAACCACAAATATAAAAGATTTCCTCTGACTTGCCCACTTCATGGCAACTTGTCACTGGGACTGGTTCACTTCAGACAGCGCTTACTGAGCATGCGTCCAGTTTCATCCAGTGAAGATGACTGTGCAGCTTGCAAGCTCCAAAAAATTTGTCCACACTAACCAGAGATATTCTAATACCCTTGGAGCCATATCATGTCTTTGTGTGACCAATCAACATTCCTACTTATTTATTGTTTTTAGAAATGAATGTTTCAGAAAAATCAGTGATGTAAGATTTGCTGATAAGGGATGATGAATGTTAGTTGTTGTTCATGTGAAAAGACTTGATCCCCCCCCGGAAACCTGCATCTTTCACTTTTCAGGTTTTTTTTCCTCGTCCTGTGAGAGCGCTCACCTGGCTCAGCTGAGCAGTAGCTTATCTTGTCAGGCAGCAAGATAAGACAAAGCTTGTTGACTCGAAAGGGATGTTGGACTCGCTGCTGTTCCCTTGCAGGAGTTGATGGCAATTAATGAGTGTTGAAGCACTGATTGATAACATAATCAGGCCCATCTGCTGGTTGCAGCTTCAAAGACGCAGAGATTATCTTTGTTTTTCATATCATCACATATTATTATGGCTCTAGTTGCCTTTTGATGTGACGTTATCATTGCATTTGATGAATTCTAAGAATGATGACCTGTATACACGACTATCAGTCTTAAGTTTTTCTCGTTTTCTCATTAGGAAAGTTCTGATTCTTTGGACTATACTCTGTTGCACCTGCTCTCTAAGGCTAACACAGGCACAAGGTAAGCAACATTTACACCAAGAATGTTTGAATGTTTTGGATTTCTTTAACACATTGAGCAGGCAGTATCGCAATTGTGCCTTACAACTAGTGTGGGAGAGAGGCAATTAAAAATGATTTATGGGAAGCTAGAGTAACACTTTCTCATACTTTACTGAGACTATTCACATCTGAGATTCGGTAGTATTATCATTATAAGATGCTGAAGAGCTATAGGCCACAAAATGGACAAAGGAAGTGAAAATAGTTGTAAGAACATTACTTTTCCATGGGCCCCTTGTTGTTCACATGTTTATCCAGGGATTATCTTCGACCGAAGTGATCAGCAACTACACTCATAGCTTGGTCAGCTGTGCCTCTGTCAGCATTGCCAAAAACTCTGATTCAGAGAGTTTACTCTTCCCTGGAAATTATATTAAACCTCGTTTCAGAATGCCACACTTCTCCTCCTTTTTCCCCTGAAGTGGATGCTGTGTTCTGACCACATGAACTGGATTAGTTGAAAACCAAAGACGCCCCTCAGAGCAAGGTTTTCTGTTCATGGAATTGTATTTTGTGTAAATTGAGCATAAGAGACAGCACACTCATGTTTTCAATCAAGTATCTTGGCAGTTTTGTGTAAAGTAGTCATTGTACAGTCCCCAAAATGGGAAAAAAAACATTCTCATTTACAAAATATGATAATTTTACTTTACTGCCTGTGTAGGAACATTTCTCTTGGACTTTGCTGTACGCACGTATGGCTGCCTCCATAGTAGTAATAACAACAAGAAAACAACCAATTTATAAAAAGAGCAGCAAAAATTATTGCAAATCACAACCACAACATGTACTTATTGAACATTACCCATATTTAACGTATTGCGCATATGGAACAACCAGTGATAAAAACGGCAATGAAGCTATTGCATAACCCCTTACAGCCTTAAATGAGCTTTAAAAACAGCTGAGTTTACATTACTGTGTATCGTCTTCCTGAAGGTGAGGACTCGGACTGGGTGTTGAGAATATGTGATGGTTAAGACCAGATGAACCCCAACTGCTCATGCTTATTGTGTTGGCTTTAGTAGTGAAACCTTTTACCAGTCTCTCACAATTCAGCTCTTAAGTCACTTCCATACCCCTCTCTGATAAAGGTTTCTAAGGAGATCTAACACCCTGTGACCCCTGACTCCCTAAGTCATCCCCGCTAAGTTAGAGTGCACTCTGCCTCATGTTGACTCACATTCAGATGTCTGATGTTGCTGCCAATCAAATCTGCCAGATCTCATGTAATCAAAGCTCTTCCAAGTTTCTAGATGCCTTTTGATAATGTACATGCTCAGTGATAACTGTTTCAGGCAATTACTGCCTGATATTTTCCTCTGATAATGGCTGCTGATTGCTTGGAGACAGATTTCTTTTTTTATCTGCGACGACGTGTTAATTTGCCATCTCTCATATTGCACTGAGAGTATAAGTGAGTGCACTGGAAAAACAGTGCTGCTGGTATTGAAATCCTCAGTCTGTTCTTGCATCATTTGTAAGGTAAATACTCTTTGTTGTCTGTTTGTTTCATGAGAAAATAACTTGCATTGAAAGAGGTGCATACGGAAAGTGACTGTGCAAACACAAGCTAATGTATTGCTTTTGTTTGAGTGGTGCTGAATACTCCTGCGTATTAAACGCCAAATCCAGGATTGGTGCACCGCACTGCACTCTTTCATCAGGGTTCTACCCAATCCACCACTGTGTCTCCATTTTGACCTCAGATACCAGAAAAAAGCTTAACTGTCCATGTGCACAGGCCTTGTACTCTTTTCACACAGTAACCATGGCTACACATGCATAGACTGCCTACACATTTTCTCTGATGGGTCAGGGCTTGGTCAAGGTCAACCACAGTGCAGCATCCCAGCAGCAGATTTTCGGGTTCGTTATGTCACTTTAGATGCAATGCCAGATGCTCTCCAGATGGTGGCTCACTTGTCAGTATGGGGAATCAAACCAGCAACCTTGTGGTTACCCTCAACTATATGCTCACTAATGTAAAGAATTTTGACTTTCCAATGCTCATTTCAAGACAAAAGATCATCAATTTAAATGTGCTTTGTAAAATGTTTACCTGGGATAACTTTTCCTTTGGTAATATCTGGCCAATACATTCATGATTCATGTGCTGAGTCACAGGCCAGCAATTCATTCCCTGTTTCTTGAGAACCCATGGGCCTTTCCCTTAACCAGCCCGATGGAAATTGAGAACCAGAACCATTCAGAACAGGTTCCATATTGTCTGATCCAATGAGGTCAAACTAATCTCTGAGGAGTCTTTGCAGAGAGGGAGAAATGATCCATTGGGGGGCTTAATTTTTATGATGAAAGATGACAACAGTGTTACGTCTGTAAAAATGATAATTTCAAATAAGGGTAACACCAGTAATATCCTGAAACACCTTTCTTGCCATGACACTCAGCATTCTCATTGAGCAGCACGTCTCTTACCAAGAGCAAATATCATATGTTATAACAACATTAGCACCATGCAGGCAGGATAAGCAGACAGACAGACAGACAGACAGACAGCTAGACAGGCTGTTGTTACAACTAGCTCTGAGGCCACAGTTAGCTCAACAAACATTGGACAGGGAATCATTAAGAAATGGACCTCCAGCAGAATGGAAAATGACATTTGATATCAATAAAATTAACCAGAGTGTTGCATATATTCTCTAAGTCTGCATCTATCTAGACTTGATGTTGGAAGGTTTTAGAACCCACTTCCTCTCCCGGCTAATTGGAAGGCAGATGCTCCACATGGACATGCAAATGGACTGGAAGTGGGAAAGGAGAGAGTGTCTGTGGTGGTTTGAGAAAGGCCCACTGTAGCCCCAAAAACCTCTCTGGATGCAGCTTTCTTAAAACACTGTCTCCATTTTTCTGTCAGTTTAATTACTTAGTGCTTACACTCTTCCTGGATTAACTAATTAAGTTTCAGTTTATTTTTGTTCTTCATGTGCACTAAAACATTTTAACTGTGAAGCAGGAAATGCATTAGTCTCTGCACTTGCATGCTTTCTGGTTTTAATCTTTTGCAGTTCTTTGTCTCCAGGATGTGTTATACTATATACACTATTTTTTCTTCCTCAGTGCGTCAGAAGGGCACAATTAGCCAGAGGCAGCCCGTCTACCCGCTTCGATTAAGATATGCAAGGAAAAGCCCTGAGAGTAGATCACGAATCACAAAATGAAAGAACAATTTTGATTTCCTCATAACATATTAACAATTCAAATGAGTACTGTATGGGAAATTCAGCTGAAGACAGCCTTTTTCTTTGTGTGGGTTTTTCACTCACTCTGACCTCCAGCTGCCTGCACATAGTGAGCAGGGTTTCCCTCCTCACATGTCGACTGTTTACAGTAGTTTCTCCTCTGCTGAGCTGCAATTCATCATTTAGCAGTTTATTTTAGTCTTGCCCACATTTATTTGCTATTAATGTGGGAGAACGATGAATATTTTAAGATCTATATGTAAGCTTTTAGTTTATGTACTGAAAGGATTGAGGTAGTGTGTTCAGAATATGCTGTTTGTTTAGGGATAATCAATTTTTCTTTAATTCCAACCTTGCTAAACCACACAAGTTCCTTTTGTTTGACATAACCGATGACTTGCACCATTTCCTAACAATAGACAATAGCATGATGGGAAAATTTCCAACCTGTTTTGATCTTCAAACCAAAAACAGATTTAAATTTCAAATAGTGCTGAATGTTATGATCGTGAAAGTAATATCCTTGATTTACCGTAACCTTGGTGTTTTTGTTTCAGCGGTTCTCTGTCTGGGGTTCGGGGCCACCACATTGAGTTTAGGGGCTGCAAAGGATAACATTTTTAGAGTTCAGAGATGATTTAGAGGGTAACAGCATGTCTTTTTTCAGCTTTTATGAAATACTAATTAGTGTCAATTCATTATCACAACCTAGGAAGTAAGATAGCTTTTATGTTATCCTGTGCCTGTTGTATTAATAGCCAACAGTAGGCAATGAGGTGCTATAAGTGTCATAAGCTGTAAGGCTAGATCAAAAATGCACATTTAGTGTAAAGAATACTCTTGAGAGTAAGGTTGTTTCCTCTTGCTACAGTGAAATGTAGATTCAATTAAACTCTTACACAAAGGCGTGGATCCAATTAGGAGCAATATACAGTACACACAACACTGTAATGTGTGAAAATTACCCACATTTTCCTCCCGTGAGATGCAAGTAGCAATTAAAACCTGCAGAAAAGACTGCAGTATGTTTTCACGAGCTTGGGCCCCTGTCAGAGCGATCATCTTTAATCAACATACGTAAAATGAGATGGCTTTTCGCTCTCTTCAGTAAGAAACCTCACCACTATGTCCTCTCCAGGGACTCGCTTAGCCTCCGTTTCCTGAGATCGCTCTAATTAAGACTGATGTAACCATTACATAATTTGCAGCAATCCTCAAAACTGGATGTTGATGTGCGGCCCAATCGGAAATTTTATGCAGCCATTTTAAATAGCTTTTGCCGCAGGATTTCCATTAGTCTAACTGTAAACAGCTTGGCAACACAATATAGCGGTCACATATATTACCTATATTACTTAGTTATGTTATTGTTTTTCCAGTTTATATGTGCACCACACATGGAGGCTGTTAATTAGGATCTCGAACAAATTAATTTGGTATTGTCTTTTAAATGGCTTATTAGGTGCCAATATAAAGTGCAATGTGTTATGCAATTACTTTTTCTATATCCCATGTTCTTGTGACACATATTGTAATGGATTTCCTTTTATGCCTGTCAGTAAATCCCAGTTGCAGTGTGTGCTTTTACCCAAGTGTTGAATTAAAGTTATAGGAAAATATGCCTTAAAAATCATGGTTATTTGAGTTCTTGTTCAATATCGCTAGATGTGAAGGAGTCACTGGCTTCCCTCTCTGTTTTTTTTCTTAAGATGTGGATGTTCTGCAGCAGCTCGGGCTTTCTGGGCGAAGGGCAGGTGGGTCCACAATATCAGGCGCTCGTTCCATCCCTAATGGTATCATCCCCTTCAAGTCTGGATTCATCCTCACCCCGAGGGCACGTATCCAGGTGCCTTTGCGCACTGTTATCCCTGCCACCTACAACTCCACCAATATCTCCCTGGTCCTCAGCCTGTCTGTTCATCGCATCAACAGTGCTTTTCTTTTCTCAGTTCTGTCCAAGAAAAGGAAAGTGCAGCTGGGAGTGCAGTTCGTACCAGGCAAGGTCCTGGTGCACGTGGGGCACAGGAGCTCTGTGAGTTTTGACTATGATGTCCACGATGGCCAGTGGCACAGTCTGGCCTTGGATATCCAAGGCCACCAGGTGTTCTTCCACACGTCCTGTGGACAGAAAAGTGTACATGCAGATTTGCATTCTAAAAGACAGGAGGCTCTGGACGCAGAGGGCTCATTCCTGCTGGGCAAAATGAACCACAACTCGGTACCGTTTGAAGGTGCCATCTGTCAGTTTGACATTTATCCCTCTGCTAAGGCAGCTCATAATTATTGTGATTACATTAAAAAACAATGCAGAGAATCCGACACGTATCGGCCCGTGTTTCCACCCCTGCTACCTCTATTTCCCATGGACCCAAACATTAC
Source organism: Sparus aurata (assembly GCF_900880675.1). Classification (NCBI taxonomy): domain Eukaryota; kingdom Metazoa; phylum Chordata; class Actinopteri; order Spariformes; family Sparidae; genus Sparus; species Sparus aurata. The sequence goes on along the minus strand of NC_044191.1, from coordinate 22,338,143 downwards.
TGTCACTCAAATAACTCCACTGTCATTGACGGAGATATCAGAAAAGGCCCAGAGACCTACTTTGGCCTTGACTGATGAAAGCTTCAGGACTACCATCCTTGTTCCAGTTGACCGCTTGCCAATGTTGGACAAAACATCTGTGTATCAGGCCGAGAGCGCTCCAAAACCTGATGCTGTGTCTGTTTCTCCACCTGTTCACCCAGGGTTGGAAAGTCCATTTGAATTTCCAACTCAGACTGCTACTACATCTCTTACCATCAGTGTAACACCACCAAACCCCAAACCAACCTCACACGACAGTGCCAGAAAGAACACAAACCAAGGAGATACTCATAATTCTCAGAAACCTTTTGTCAAAAGTATGGATTTACCTTCTTCCACCAGACCTTCCGAGATGAAGCCAAACCTCCACACCACAGCTGCTGTCACACAGGGGTTGCCTTCAAACGCCTACGTTCCCCATAAACAGCAGTTGAGCACAGTAGCTTCAAAGAAACCTGAGCCAAAAGTGACCAGTGTGCAGGATGTTAAACCCACCTCGCTTATTCCAGTCACTCCAGCTGCAACAGATGGCTTCCAAACATTTGACCTGGAACCGACCCAGTTCTCACTGCTGGCTGGACCACCTGGACTAAAGGGAGAACCAGGACCGCCGGTGCGTATATGAGTTCTAAACAAACATAACACACTGTTGCCCCTATAACCCATACATGCGTATAAGTATATTTTCACACCTGTGACCCACAGTAAATGCTCCTTTGTGCACAAACTGCAGAAATATTTTTTACCTTATAACTTTATAATGGTTTAGTGTTTCAGTATTTATTTTATGAATGGATATCTTATGAATTAGGGTATTTGAATTGTAATAGGTTGATATTTTAAGACTTGGATGTCACATTTCTATGCTGTTGGTTAATTTCCTAATGCACCTATGGATCACAACAATATTCAGGTCCAGATTGTTGTTTTAAAGTTGGTTTGCCTCTCTCTGATGTCCAGAGCTGCTGCTGGCGTGTCTCTTATTTGTTTGATTCATTGCCAAATTCACAAAACCATCACTGCCTCTCTGTAATGTTTGCTTATTTGACAATTGAAGGCTGCAGTCTTAATGATGGAGAATTGCTTCAGTGCTTAGTTTTGTTTGTATAAAATACTTGCATGTGGTACCGTGTCAAACTGTTGCTGATTAATGTATGATATCTTTTTTAGCAGCACTGGTAGAAATAGTCAGGTTCATAGCTGGCCTTTGCCTGTTCGTGTTTGCCTGAGCGAACAGGCTGGCAGCGAGGTGTCAGATTCCTTTGAGGTGGAGTGTGACTGCTCAGAGAACGGATGCTTTTAAAGTAGCGTCAAAGGTAAAACAAAAAAGATAACATTGTTTGTGCACAATTAACCATTTATAATATGAATATACATTTCTATACAAAATAAAAGACAGTGCTTTATCTCCGTTGTTGAGAGCTGTAGTATTTTTCTCATTTTAAGCGCCAGTGACTTTTTTGTTTTAGCCTTAACTATCCTAAAAAAGCTTGATCAAATGTATGGTTCTGTTAAAGTACTCAACTGTGCCTGTAGTAGGCCCAAAGTTTTGCAGACCTAATTAACAATTTCAATCTCATGACTAACATCAGTGTCAAGAACTGAAGAGTAACCAAGGTCATCTTAAGACTGTAGAGTGACTAGAGATGAACATAGTATTTCATATTGTTATTCTTTGACCAGTTTGACTGTAAACTGTACTCATGTTGACTATGTGGTCTTGTCAGGCACTGTTACCCTTTTCAACATAGAATGGTTACCCACATTTTCCATTGTAAAACAGCTTCTCTGTCTTGTATTAGGTCATGTTTGACAGAGAGGAATTTTTTAAGTAAAGCTTTCCTGCATTGGCAATAAGGGAGACCACAGCTCTGCATGCCCCTGAAGCCACTCAGACCATTTTTATGAGCGAGAAACAATCCAGAGGACTTTTCACCATGATATTGCTTGCAAATGTTTTTTTGTAGAAAGTCAAAACAGATTGCTGAGTCGGATGAAGAAGCAAAACTATTTTCAAGCTATTTTATAAATCTGAATGATTTTAGTGATGACTAGAAGCACGTGAGCTTGTTGAGTTTTTGATCCCTCTCCACTGGGATTAGGGTTGACGTTAGTGGGCCATGGACTGTTTAACAAGGCGTAACTTTCAACTGCTCACAAGAGCAGGAATGTCTTTGAAAGTAAATATGACAGAGCCTACCGCAGCATGTCAGCTCTGATAGATAACAAAAGTACTCATGAATTCTTCAACAAGCCTAAGCTCTGAAGAACGGAGGATCAAAATTGATGACTAGACAATCAAGTGAGGTCTTCAGTGGAGGACTAGGGACTGTTACAGTTCATTGTGTATCCACAGATACATTTCTTGATGACCTGCAAAGTCAGACATAGTTAATAAGTTCATACTGGAGGAGACTCTTTTAAAGTGTAACTCAACCAGTTTCACACATTGAAGTGTGTTTACGGTTCTTGGGGAGTACGACTGCATATGTGAAAAAGAAGTATAACGCCTTTTGTGGCTCCAAGGGAAGCTGCATGTAATCTGAAAAATTGCCTCGAGTGAGGATGGGTCAATATAGGCACCAGGTTCAGAAAAGGAAGAAGAAAACATGCATGGAATAAAAAAGACAATATCTCTGATTTTGCTGTAAAGATTTTGATCCTTTGTTTTGAAACTTTCTATAATGAGTTCAACATTGATATAGGAGTGTAATGCTAGACCGGTGGACCTTTTCAAAATCTGTGTCTTACGTTACCCACAATGCAACATAGCTACCGAGTGTCATCGCTGGAGGCAAATAATCAGAATACCTGCAGCTTCCTCTGGAGCCACAAAAGGCTTTATACTACTGTTTTCACATGTGCAGTAGTACTGCCCAAGACCTATAAACACACTTTAATGTGTAAAATTGGTCGAGCTATCCTTTAATTAGGCTTGAAGAAAGCCTCTCATGTTGGTACAGCAAACATCTTCATGACTGGTGCATCCAAAAATGTTTTTGTTTGGGAGAACGTTGCAGAAGTGCTATCACTGAGATTATACACCTTGTTGCTGAGTTCACAATTTAGATAATTTGATCCTTAATCTTGTTTGCTGCTGTCTACATAAAAAAAGGAAACACATCTGAGTTTTCAGAGATAAAAAGTGTGCATATGTTTTTCTTCCATATTCACAATAGTAATTACAAAACAATCTTAAATCAAAGTATGATTCACACCTATGTATATAAATCATCAACATGTATTGCTTTTAAACTGCATAAACTCTAGCACTCCCTTGACATCCACACTGGCAGTGATTGTAGCAGTGACTGCTTATCATGTGTGGACAGCCTGATGGTTACAGTCTGTAGAGTCTAAAGGCTGCTGAAAGCCCTCGACTGTAAGAGTATAATTATAGCTTTTGGTCCTGTCCGAGTCAGACAAAAGTGCACTATACATCTGACGTTAATACAGTAGCCCAATTTCAGCAGGAATGCCTCGAGCTGTTTTTAGGCCTATTACTTTTACCTCTTTCTTTAAACTTGTGGAGCCATGGGAAAATAAGTAACAAATCCTAACATGTCAAGCAAACTCAGGTTCCTCGGATTGACCCCTCATTAGATTTGACCTTTCAGAGCTTTGCTAATCCATGTATGAAATTGTTTTAAAGCTAGCTGATGCCCATAATTAATGTGATTGGCTGCAGTTGGAGCCAGTGCCGACCTCCCTGCCAGTACAATGAGTCAGACTTACAGTCCATGCACTGTAGTGGTTTTGGGCTGAAATCATATTGGCTGCAGAGGGACAGAGCTCCTCTAACAAGACTTATCATGCCTGCCAGTATCTTACTGGCTGAGTGCTCTGGAGCTCTCAGCTAACATCACTTAATTTGTAATGAGAAAAAACAAGTTAAAGCTGTATTTTCTGATTGAATATCACGCTTCAGTGACTTTTACATGATCGCTTGAAACTCTTGTGCTGTTCAAGACTGCTCAAAATGATCTTGAAATGACACAACAATTTCCTCTTTTGTATTTATAGACTTGCTTTATCTGTCTCTGACATCTTTTATGTTTTTTCCTTTTCAGGGCCCTCAAGGACTTCCAGGGTTACCAGGAAAGCCTGGAAAGAGGGGCCCAAGGGTCAGTGTCTTCCAACCAGTGACAATCTTTTTATATTTCTATTTTCTTTCTCACAGTTCTTCTTTTTTCCATTACCGTTTTCAGTCCGCCTTCCAAAACTTCTATATGTTTTTACACTGCATCTGAATGATGTTGTAATCGTGTCTGATGTACACTATAATGAGAGTACACAAACAGTGCAATGATATGGAAGACCTTTGAGCATTCTGATCGTGCATTCAGTGACATCTTTGGATTACGGAGCATTATTCAGCCAGACGTTAGTTTGCTTTGGCTCTGGGTTTGATCAAGCTGTGCTTCTCCGCTGCCAAGGTCCATTTGTAAAGCTGGAGAGCAAACAGCTATAAGCTGCAAATCTGTGGGTTGCCAATGTAAAATTAATTGAGCACATACGGTAAGTATTAGATGGACTTTAAAAAAAAAAGGTAACTTGTTTGACTGTGTATATATATTTACAGAATAAGCACTTTCCATCCCATACATAAACAGTAACACTACTTAAATTAAGCATAGATCCTTTGTTAACATCAGTGAATGCCTTATAGTGTATTGGATTGAGTCCACTGGTGCCATATCTCTCATTTCGGAGCTCAATGTCTACAACTGTGAGCTTGTGCTGGAACCACATGGACTGAGTGCAGATGTTATTTTAAGCTTGTGTTTTCATAAGAAATGTAAGAAGAGAGAAAACACTGGGAGATGATTTACCACAAGGGATGGTTTGTTATTTTGATTTATATCTAAGACCTTTAACTGATGGTTATGTATGTAGTTGCTGGCCTTTAAACTGCCCCTTCACCTCCTGTCATTTGAAAATGAATTTGGCACTGCAGTGAGTCCTAAGCTGAAATAAATATACCAGAACTTAAGGCAGTGAAAAAACCATTCCCCTTTTGGTTGCTCTTTTGCAGAGGGCCGCTGAAGAGCACTCCTGCAGTGTACTTGTGCTACTGAGGAGTGTGCATATGAGCTACCTGCCGCAGCCCGTGAGACTGTGCCCTGCGGTCAGGCCTCAGAGGGGTGGGCTGTATGGGAACCCAATCTCTTTAAACAAGGAAGAAAGAGGGCTTTGTCCCCATCTTATTAAAGGCATTTAAGACCCTGTCTGGAGCTCAGCGGCTCTATCCAGTGGTACACCAACCTCTATAGAGTTCATTCATCATCAGGCTCTTGAGACCCAACTGCAGGCCACACTGACCCAGAGCAAAAAAAAACGAACTGGAGGGTGCAGTTCAGGATTTTACTAATTGTTTTCTTGAACTAACAGTGAGTTTTCCTGGATAGTTCACGTGATTAGAAAGAAATACATCACAGCTACACACATGATCTACAGAAAGCTCTAACGTGGACGCTGGTCTTGGTAAAACTTGAACAAACTTTAGGAATAAAAGTGACATTAATTGTGACGGAAGATTTTATATGTTCTGTACTTATGCAGAGAGTATAGGAAGCGCATCTCCCATATTTAAACAGCTGTTTATAGTTCATGCCCATTTTATTAAATGTGATGTATTAAAACTTTGGATAAAGTTTTGTATGAAAGACATTTACTGTATAGACATTTTGCAATGTCTCTTCATTTTGTGAATTTATTAAGACTAAACAAAATTTATTGTATCATTTCGCCCCAATTTTCATCAGCATTTCAAATAACTCATGTAGAAACTTGTGTATGTCTAGATTAATCAAGTTTTGTTTAAAAATAAAAAAAAAAATACAGTAAAAGGACAGTATGATAAGTATGACAAGATTTGGTGAAATTAAAAAGGAAAAGGAAATTTAGGACATGTGCGATTAAGTCGTTCTTCTCAGGTTTGTCTGATTTGTATTGAGCAAATTTAATCCTTGGAAGGCCCTTATATTGTTTGACTTTGGCCTTTTAAGTCAGATATAGTCACAGTGCGACCTGTGTCGGTATCCTTAAACATCCCACCAGCTCACACTGGTTGGGATGAGAGCGCACCAATAAGGCTTTACCTCTCTGACAGTAAGGTGTCATGTCTGACCGGGCAGTCTCACTGCTGTGACCTCTAAGCAGCATCTCTCACACGTGAGAGCGTCCACGTTCCTCGACACAGCCACGAGCCCGGCTGATCACTAGAGTTCACCCGGCCCTGAGGGGTAGGCTTGAGAGTGGATCAAAGAGGGCTTTGTGCAGAGAAATGGACCTGCCAGTGTGCAGTCAGTATGTGACGCTTGGTGTCTGTGAAATTGAAAGCATTTGCATAATTCCTTAAAGAATGGTTCGTTGCCATTACAACATGAAAAAAGGAGTCAATGGAGACTCGAACAGTGGAAGCTCTGTTTTTGCCAGTGCAGAAAACTAAACTGATTTATGTATGTAAAATTTACATTAGTCTGAAATGAGTGACATGTGTGGACATGAGTGAGGAGTCTCTTAGAGGCTTGATTAGGCTTTTATTGGTCAGACTGACATTTTCAGCTATTGTTTGTACTGAGGCTAATGGAGAGCACGTCAAGAGAGTTGAAGTTAGGTGGCAGGGAGTTCACAGAAGATGCCAGCAGTCTGTTATTTTATAATCACTGCTGAATTCATCCTGAGCATTGACACTTATACTGCAAGTAAGCATATGTAAATCTCTAGATTTGCCATTAAATCTTAACAACTTTGCATGTAATGACATTTAATCCCGTGAAAATATTTACATGTACTCATTTACTGGATTCCCTTATGGATTCCTGATTAGTTTTTGTTGAGATAGCTGTAGCCTGAGAGTTAGCTGTAGCAACAGTCTGTGTGTGATCATCCTGAAAAAAAAGAAAGGAAAAAAAGAAAATTGATTGGCTGATAATCAAGAACAGTTGCTAGTTGCACTACTGGTCACGAGGTTTCTCTGCCAGATCAGGGATCTAAGGGAAGCAATTAGCACCTGTTAGCACCAAAGTTCTTGAATAAATAAAATGAAAATAAAAATAAAATAAATAAGAGTTATGATCCTTTAATATACATTATACTGAATAATCATCAGGCATAAAAACATAGTCTTTTCTTTCTGTTCAGTCCAGTAAAGGTGTTAGTGGGTCTGTTCAAAGTTAATGGCCAATAAAAACAGTAGTACTCCACCTGTCACACCTGTAAAAGTCATTGGCCCACATCGTAAACCTGGTCACAGCTCTGGCATACAGGTGCCCTTCATCTGTAGGCCTCTGGTGAGTGCGTGTGTGTGTGTGTTTTTGTGTATGTGCTGACCTGAGTTTACATTAGCCATCATGTGTATGTTTGTGTTGGTGGTCTCTAATTGGTTCTTTGTCAGGAACTCTTTTCAATAATTAAGCAAGGAGGTACTTCATTCCTCTTCTCACCCACGCAAAGATAGATGGACAAAGTGACTCATTCTCCCCATTATGCTTGTCTCCATCGGGATAACATCCGCCCACCTCATAATCAGCGCCGTGCCTCCTCACCTTGTGTACTGCAAGCTTGCAATTTGTAATGTTCTGTCCCGACCTCCCTTTTTTCAATGTCTCCTCCTCCCTTTGCTTCCTATCTGGAGATAATGACTTCCATACGTTTTAATATCGAGTGAGCGAAAGGGGGAATGCTGCGAATAGAGGAGGAGGAAATCTGTAGATGAGCTTCTGTTAAGTGTCTCCATATGCCCGGCAGTGAGCGCCTGCGAGGAGAGAGCTCTGGCCAGTTTGAGAGGAGGGGAGCTGCCTAGACTCCTCTCCACAGTCTGTTAATGGAGTGCAGATAAATAACAGACACGAGTTGGATCATCCAACTGTACACTTACACCTTTTGGCCTCCTCCGTCTGTTTAACTCAGAGTAATCCTATCCCTCACTCTCACCTCCAGCTCAGGGGAAAAGGTCTCACAGCCCATGGAAAGTCTGAACAAGTCAAAGAAGGGGCTGAAGATACAGTAGCTTCCTCTTCGGGCCATCTGAACATGTTTCAGTGCTTTCAGTTTTTGCTGGGGGAGATTTTCCGTGCTCAGCATTTTGACCCAAGTGCGCAGTTGAGCTGCTCACTTGGATGCCTCGGGAAGTTGTGGCTTCATTTTTCCAAACAATCCCTCTTTGCAACTCACTTGAATTTATAGTCTCTTGCACCCAAAAAAAAATTGGTTTTGTCTCCTCATTCTCTGCTCCTGTTTTGCCTGACTTGCAGGAGATAATCCATTTTGATAAAACATTTGGCACAGATGGTGTGATGGATGAGTGGCCTTCACTTTGTGGGACCCCAGAAACCAGTGGAAAAGTGTAGGGATGAGGAAAATCACATCCATATGTCATGACTTGGACAGGCAGGCAAGACAGGCAAGGAGACACAGTACGTCTCTCAGAGCACCTATACATAAACACGGACCTCTGGGCACCGCTGACCTGTCTCGTAACACAAACAGTGCAAAGGGAACAATGTGTGAGTACATCTGTGGAGACCTAACATATAGTACTCAACAACCCCCACTTCTCTGCTGTAATGGAGGCCTGTTCTTTGACCCTGATGATCACCTTTACTCGGTGTCGTCTTTAATCATGTGTGTCTCTGTTTTCAGGGTCCTCCCGGCCCACATGGAAACCCTGGTCGCCCTGGATCTCCTGGAGTGAAGGTACGGTGTCAGCACATTCTTTTATGTCAGATTTCTCTCAGAGTGAGAGTATCCTGGCCAGACTATAATGATTTTTTAATTTTGTTAGGTTTTAAAAGCACAATCCATGATTCCACATACCACCAGCCAAATAAATGTTATACATAGACCAACAGAAGAAGGCAACTATATTTCCATATATCAATATCTTTTTAAGTCATAAAAAAATCCCATGGAAAAAACCTACCAACTGCGGTTGACAGTATTCACGAACAAATACACAATACTTCTGTTTCAGCTATTTTGTTATTTAAACTACAGTGTCAGCTGTTTTAGAAAATTACTTCAACAACAAAACTGTTTATTTCTGACCTGTTTTTAAGGATTAATGTCTTCAGCTGAGAACCAAAGACTGAGTAGGAAGTCTGAAATTATCGAGAGACTGAATACCACACTGTTTGTATTTGGTCTTTTTATTGGATTTGTTCAGTAAGAAAATTACAGAATAACAGCTGCCTTTTCTGATTCCAAAGTGGTTTGTTTAGATCAAGAACCCAACACTGAGTCAGGACTCTGAGGCATTATGTTTTTGGTTGGTCTGTCCATAGATCTGTACACCGTGAGGCAGTATTTCTAGTTAAAGTGAAACTCTCACCAAAATGCAACCTAGGCTTTTTTTGTGAATGTATATGAGTCAAACCTTCATGTAAATGCATAATTACGACGAAAGAGGCACTTTCAAGATTTACCGTATTTTAATTTTCTCACTGTAAACTCATTGTAAATGGGAGTGCTTGGGGCGAATTAGTGATAGCTTCAAAATCTCTATTTTCAAAACACTAAGAAGGCTTGAAACAACATGAAACTTTGCTCGTAGTATCACCAGGGTCTCTACACATGAACACGAGCATTACAAACATTGTTGGTGTACACAGAGTTGACTTTTTTTACATTTCAAGTGTGTATAGGAAGCTCCTACAAAACTTTTACAAAAAAGCTGTACTAAGAAATTTAAGATTTCTATCTGTTGAAATGTTCGAGGGCTTTTTATTTAAAGTGTTATTAAAGTGAATTTGTATAAACAGAGGTGAGAGGGCATCAGAACTGAGCTTCGTACTGAAATATTGTCACGTGTAATGTAGAAGGCATAACCTGCACCAAATTGTTACGTGTTCTCAACTCTTTTACATCGCTGTGAAACAGAAAAGAGTCACCACCCTGTGACCCTGAGCTAACTGGCTATCTGGGGCCCCCACTAACTACCTGCATGCTACTAACTCTCTAAACCCACATCGGTTCCGTTATTTTGCATAAAATTAAGCCGTTTTTTAGCCCTTACGCCGGACTGCATATGGTCAGAAAATTATTCATGAAATAGGACCTTTTTAAGTTTCAACTTAATCTGTCTGAACACAATGTAGGATCCACAAAGCTAATATGTAGGCATGGGAGCAACCTCTTGATAATGCAAGTCATTCCAAGAAGTACAAAACGATGATGCAAATGAAATACATTTCATGATTAAGCTGTATGGTTCATAGAGCCTAAACAGTCTTTAATGGTTCATAAGTAACTGACGTACGAGGGCATGTCAACAACAATGCAAATTAAAAGAACAAGTGTTTATTGTGGTTCATCCTTCGATATCCAATGTTTGTTTGAGATTTCACTTAGTTTGCATGTCTGAGGTCAGATCCTCTTGGTCTCACAGTACAACAGTCTCTTAAAAAGCCATTTGTTTTCCCTCAGGAGAGAACAGCAGTTTTAAGACTTTTTGACTCACTCATTTGCAAGTACTTGACATTGGTCTGCTTTCCAGCTGATTTGAATTGTCAACAGAGGGGTTCGGTTAGCTCCATAATATGTCCTTCTGATAAAGGAGTCTGTATGTTAAACTTTGCTGGAATAAAATAGAAAATTGCTTATATTTCAAGGCCGTATGTAATCCATACAAATGCATTCGATTTCAGCATTTTCTGCACAGTCTTTGAACATAAAAAAAGGAAACATAATTGATACCATGCGTTGGCCTGCTTCAACCATGGAAAAACTCTTATACCATACATATGTGATGCTGGAGTTGAACCAAACCTGGCCCAGCTCACTTTGACCCATTTGCACACAAACCTCAAAAAGACAGCATTTAAGAAAAATGAACAAGCCGGATGAATACATGCTGTGTGTTAGCTGAATTTTGTTTTGAATATGTCACCTCATCTGGATTTTATGATGACAAACTGAGACAAGATGATGATCTATTTACCTACTGCTGTTAGCAGGCTACCATCAGCCATAAAATGAAATGAATGAAGAAGTAAAATACATGGGAGGTACACATGCTTATTAGGGCGTTGAGCTTTCAGGAGAAATTATCTCCTCCAACTTTAAACTCTTCAGAGGATGTAGTTCAAGTGAAAACATCTTAGACAGTGAAAAGACACAGTGTTCATGTATGTATGTAGCTCTTGGCTGGAGCTGCACTCCTGGCTTGGCTATGAAATCAGTCTGGAGAAAATTCCCACAAAAACTTTCCACTGCCAAGTTGTAGCTGACATGAACATGTAGATTTAATGGGCTGATATTGTGTAGATGAGGAAGTACTATACTATACTATACTATACTATACTATACTATACTATACTATACTATACTGAACTCCATTCACCAGTAGAATAAAACATACCCTTCTGAAGCAGTGAACTTTTGTCCACAGTTGACCGAACTGTTGTCTTTTGCACTGAGAGGTCAGAAAAAAGCTAACCTTTGTGCTTTTTAAAATAGTAGTGCTGGCACCAGGATGACATAAAGTGAGTCACAATATTTAACTTCTCCCCAAGTCCAAAACTTTATTTGTTCAATAAGAAATGTGTCTTGGAATCTGTCTTTCTTGGGATCAGCTGATAACAGCCTTTGATTTTAGTCCAACTGACTCAGTGCTGAGGGATTTTGTCCTAGTTGTGGTTACTTTTTATGACGAGCACTAATGCAGGAATTCATCTATTCCTCCATGAACCTCGGACAATATATTTGGGTAGATAACTGGGCTGCTCTTTCACCGGTGCCATTAGATGTTGAATGCTGACCCAGAAAGCACTGACACGATTCCCACTGCCTGAAAAGGGAGAAGAATGTACATGAACACTCTCCGTCACTTCTTGCTGGCTTGGTGTAAACCGAGTCACCGGAGGGCATAAATGGACTGCAAGCTTGTGTAAATACAACCGCTCCACTCACCAATAAGTAGTATGAACTCATTACTCTTTGATAGTGTAAATGCAAACGGCAAACTCCTCTGCACCTTGTGGACTGGAATCCTTTGGCAACGCAGGAAATATGCAGTGAATGTTGGTGTGGAACATGACACATCTTGTGCCCGTGTCAAAGTGAGAGGGGTTGTAAGTGCCTCTTAAAAGTATTAAAAAGTTAATGTTTTCTTTTTGTATGTTCTAGGGACAAAAAGGAGATCATGGACTGTCCCCTGGTCATGCCCCAAAAGGACAGAAGGTATGCAAGTTGTCAATTTGTCTTTCATAGAGCTACTTGATTGTTAGTGGACATTAATGCAATTTATGTTGCCATACTGACCCGATTTTTTTTAGGGAGAGCCTGGTGTCATTGGCCCCCCTGGACGACCCGGCCAAGATGGACGAAAGGTAGAAAATCCGTTTTGTCTCACAAACTCAAAAATGTTTGTTTGCATTGGAAGTAGGGGTATGATTAGATTCTGATTCAGAGGGCCATTTATTTTTTCTCACTCTATGACAACTTGTTAGTTATAAAACAGTGTATTTGTAATGACCCAGAATCAAAATACACAGAAGAATTTACTTCAGTTATCTTTGCTCATGGTTAGCCATCTTCACTTAAACTGAAAAAGTAGCCTGGCTTAGAACATAATCATGTCACACGTTTTTGTACATTAGGATTCACCATACAGTCTGTTCAGCCATAAGGTACTTATAGCCTGGTCTTCCAAAGTTGTTACAGGCTATCATAAAGCCACGAGCTTGGTTTTAAATGTCTAATTATTAACACTTCTACACTGAGACATAATCTTCAAAGAGACAATTGCGATGCGTCTAAGAATAATTTGTTTTTTCCCACTGAAGTGATCAAAAAGAATCAATAGTAATAAGGATATAATACCAAGTGTTAAAAACATTCCAATATCCCAATATGATATAGCATTAACAGATGAATCTATAAGCTATTATGAAACAGATCTACATTGGTACATCAGCAACCTTTAATCTACCAGCACTGTGTGCAGGTTGTTAATTTCAATAGAAAGAAGAAAAAAATTCTATTTTGTACGCCAAGAATTCTTTTTTCTTTTTCCTTTGGTATCAAAAGAGTTTTTTGAAGTAGTAGTAGTAGTAGTAATAGTAGTAGTAGTATTGTATTGAATTTTAAAATGCTGGTCTCACCACAACCTTATTCCCCAGTCATACAAAGAAGCAACTGATATTCATCAGATATCACTGGCCCTGGCCCATTTGTCTGAACATTCATGTTGTGCATGTGTGTGTCTGCTCTTTTATTCCATTCTTCAAATGTTTTCAGATGTAAATCTGACACCTTCATTGAGAGAGTGAATGGAAGAGTAGAGTTATATATATATATAGAGGAGGATATAAAGAGGATCACTAAATCAAACATAAACTCTCGCCCCTGGCCGCTCTTTGAGGAGAAAATCTGTGAAATTGCAGTGTTTAGAGGCTCGAGCCAAACATGATGTTTGAGCTCTTGTTTGGAAAGCAGCCTCACACAATGCAGGCGTCAAGGAGCACACCTGTGTTCTGTCTCCCATGTGAGTTGAAGCACCAAAAGGCTTGAATATCTGGGCTGTTACATCATCGGTATCACAGGCCTCCAAAACGATGAAGGCATTTGAGGAGAGCTGAAGTTTCCTGTGTTAAACATAAGTTTTAAGCACTTCCTCCAAATGCATGTTATGTCATTGACTCTCTGGAGAGCTGTTCTTCTTAAAAGTAGGACAAGTTATGAATGTGGTTTTTGTGATCATGTTCTGCTCTGAATATTGTCAATTGACATTATTTGGCTTTTTTACATGCTGCTGAGCTGGGTTGTCCTGACAGAGAGTGATGGTTAGCAGCAGTGTGCTTTCTTCATGGCCTTGTGCATTTTATCCTTGGCCTTTCCCCAAAGTCTGCTATCCCGCTCACAGTAATTACAAATCTCAAGTGGGCCAGAGCTCGTTGGATTTCCTACTATGCAGAGTGTACAGATGGCTTAGTACACTGCAACTGACTTTGTGTGTTTTGAGACAGTATTTTTGCATTGGATTTTTGTGTGTTTACATATGGATATTTTCTATTTTGGTAACTCCAATTTGCATATACTATTTAGTATATCAAACCATGAAACCTGCTTACACTGAAGAATAACATATATATTTTTTTGTTATTGTCACCAATCCAATGAAAAGACCTTGAGGATTGGGATAGTCTATCGCTCAATACTTCCCTACTCTGTCCTAACACCCAAACCCATTGGTTTCACTGAAGATAGGAATCGTAAAATTGCTCAGCTGATGGTGGTGGGAGTCAAAATGAGCAGTGCCCATGCTTATCTTAATGCAGAATCATGTTGCCTATTACAAAGCTTGTTTATGTTATCCAAGCTTACCTAGCTCTGTATAATCATGTGTGAGCTACGGCAGTGATGTCTGCTCATTCCTGTCACTGAACTGGTCTGCAAACATTATAAGTGTGCTGCAGATATCTTCCATTTTAGAAGAGCTTTGGGAAATGAATGATGTGGGAACCCAATTTGACAGGAGAATGACCTGAAGATCCGGCATCAGTGAGGAATAACTAGAATTCATGTCCATAATGATGCAAAGTATTATGAGATTTGAGATAATGTGGATGGTTTTTGGTCAACAAAAGAGAGAGTTGTCTTAGAAGAATAACAAAGTCAGGCTTTAATTGTATGGATATACTTTTTAGGATCATCACTTGGTTTTATTTTTTAATTGGATTTGTAACCAGTATGGAGAATCTCATCAAATGTATCCATTAATGATGTTGAATGTGCTGCTGACAAATATTGAACACATTCTGTTAAAAAACGGAGCCAGTGGAAGAGATATGTTTCACACTCTTTGTAGTTTCACTCCCCTAATCAACAGCAGGAGTCTGGTTAAATGGTTGCTAGCTATCTGTAGCGATGGCTGATTCTTATAAACAGCAGACCTCACAAAACCTTCCATGTTTGCTAAAAGTTACCTCCCACCACAGGAGAGGTAAACAATGTGCAGTTAATTTGCATGCTAAAATTTACAAATTCATCATTTCCCCCTGGATTCATCGTGTTTGCAAGTGGGAAAACCCGTGGATACAGCAATTACATTGTGGGGACACAAAAGCTCTGCACTGAAACCCACATGCATGAAATTAATTTATTATCTTTTCAAGCAGGGGGACCCACCCTACTTACTTTGTGGCAGGGAATCTCTAGGATTTATATCAGTAATGTAATTCTGATGATCGTTCAAATAAATGTGCATTTCATTCTGTATGACATGAGAATGAAAAGAGGAAACTTTGGAAAGGGAATAAGTGCTGAGTTACCTGACAGTCTGAGTGTTGCAGTAACATCTGTTTAGAAAAACAAAGTCATTAAAGCTTGTGGAAAAAAAAATCCCCAGACAGGGCTTCTTTTAGTCTGTGCTCAGCAGTTTATCATCACACTTCTCCTTCTGTGGTCTGTCGTGAGAATTGTAATTTGGTGAAGATAGAAAGAAACAAAAACTGTACATCACTACATTTGAGGTAAAAGTAAGGTCAGGTTTTGAACAGTGGTAGAGTGCTAATTAGAAAACGACTGCCACACAATAGAAGAAAACCTTTTGTAAGCAACTTTTTCCCTCTAACTTGCACACACATACACACACCTCTGTCCTCATTTGGGACATAATAGTATGAGCGCAATAATGCCTTGGCAAGAGCTAGAACATCCGTTATGCAATCGGACAGCGCTGACTGTGAAAGACCATCTGGTGTGCTCAAGGTTCCTCTATTCAGTGTAGTAGTGGTGAGGACTCCAGCACGAAACAAGAAAAACCTCTTCTCGCCTTGTGAGTCATGGAACGGGGAGTCATGGGAAAAAGCTCATCGTCGTCGTCCTGATTTATGGCAATTATGGATCTCTGCTGGGCGTGGACCAGCATCCTGGCAGAGGTGAAGCGATTGTAACAGATCCCCCTTTTCCTGCTTTGATGATCAGTTCAGGTGAGATCTGCTTCCACTGATCAGGTCTGTGTTAACCTTGAACACATTCGCTTCCCCACAAGGAACTGCTGACAGCCAAACAAAGTATTTAAATGTGTTTGTGTCCAGCTAATAAAGACGAGGCAATTAGCTTGGCTATGTTGAAAACCACCAGACACCTCATTGCTTGCAGCTGTTCTT
This sequence comes from Sparus aurata, assembly GCF_900880675.1. Taxonomy (NCBI): domain Eukaryota; kingdom Metazoa; phylum Chordata; class Actinopteri; order Spariformes; family Sparidae; genus Sparus; species Sparus aurata. The sequence goes on along the minus strand of NC_044191.1, from coordinate 22,321,986 downwards.
AGCTGTTCTCTTATTTTTCTCGATCATACTCTGGCACTGGAAGCCCAAAAGTCCTTACAGGGCACTGTATTCAAATTACACTGAAATTCCATCATCTGCTATAGATGAGGCTTGGGGTTTGTTCTCTTCTGTGCTCTTGTCCGAGCAGCCAGTAAAACTATGACCTGCCGCTGCTTTATGGACCCTTTTTGCTGAGTTTTGTGCTCAGTCCTTGGCCCGCTGCCAGAAAAAGCCTTCCTCACTGTGGGAAATGTGTAAAGTTGTAATGGGGAGGTTGCCTGGGAGTCAGTCAGCGGTCTGCACTGTAAAGTAAGAGGAGACTGTGTGTGTGTGTGTGTGTGTGTGTGTGTGCGCGTGTGTGTGTGTGTTTATGTCAAACTGAAACACAGCGACGAGTATTACCAGCACTGGACCAGTGTGCCTTTTAGTACACGCTGGAATTGCATTCAGATTTTTATTAGCTATGCAGCCTTCAAGATTTTCCCTTCCTGCTCCTCGGCTTTGTATAAAAACACTCTTATACCTTTTGTTTGCCGAGTCTGATTTGTCTAAGAAAGAATTGTGAGGCCTGCCAGGCCTTATTCTGTAAGCAGTAAAGACACTGCTGCCTCTGTTGGCTGCCGGGTTGCTCTGGTGTGTGTTGCACTAATTAGATCGGTTTGCTCTTCATATAAAGGGAGAACTAATGTTGAATGTGATCCGTTGCCATCTTTCTGTCTCACAATGGATTTATAGAGCTGTGAATGCTGTCCAGTTTTTTTTTAAGGCCATATATGATGCACATGCAGTTAGACATGCACACACGTGCACACTTCAGGGACAGATTTCCTTTCTCGTCTTTTACTGTACTCAGCTGTATTGGACTTGCTGGAAGGCCCAGACACATTCTTTTGTCTTTTTCTCGGCTGCATTGCTTTGGCTCCAGCAGGAGACTCATCTACTCCCAAAAACCCTGTCAGATATGTCCAACTCGAAGCATATTGCTGCCTGGCAGTAACAGGCAAATAATCATCAATAAGGAGTTTGACAGAACTAAAGTGTGACAGCGTCTGATTAAATCACGGAGGCCAGTGGTCGAGCATCTGGCTTCACTTCTCCTAAAGCTGCAGGAGACGTGACAGAAAATTTTAATCTTAAAAATAGTCGACTTTCAAAGTGTGTCTTGTTTCTTTGTTTCTTTGTACTGAGTTTTTATTGGACTCATGGACAAGCTTTGGTCATTTCAAAAAGATCAACTCATGATTGTTTTAAGGCTCTGTTACTTAATTCTGTGAAGACAGATGTGTTCTACAGAGGGCCATTCAGTAGTAGAACATACCTAGCTGTGATGTTTTCAGAAATGTTGTAATTAATCAGTACAACTGTGTTTCTGAGTTAAGATGATACACAGGACCAGTATTGCCCCTTTTATCAACATGGCATGTCAGCCTGCCAGCATATTTTTGCTTAACAGCTTTTTGCATGTCAGTGTGATTCAGCCTCAGCCTCTCAACCCTGCCTGACCCACCAGGGGATCCATCATTATTAGAGCCCGACCATTAAGTCCGTTTTGGGCCAATACCATTATTAGGGAGTAAAAACTTTCAATATTGATGTATCAGCAGATGGACACACACAAATATGTAATGGAAATAGTATATTTTACAGTTTAACAATAAACGTTAACTATTGTTAAAGAACTACTTCTTTCAAACTATTGAACTATATCAACAGCATATATGCAGGTACTAATCGATCTGTGACAGGCTAATATTGGCCCACAATATTGGCAAACCGATGTATCACTCAGGCTATAGTCATTATCTTTGCAGGCCATGAGAGTGGAGGGGAACTTGTGTTTGATTAGTGTATGTTTATGACCACATGTGTGTATCTGTCTGGAGTATATTACTGGACCCATTGGCCTAATATTTTTTGTGGACATTTATGAGCCTATGCTCAAGAACCTCTTGTGGTTGCAATAATTCACAAGTTTTGAAAAACTTTTTCTGTTGACTGTTCTTTATTATACCGCCATCGACTGCTGACTCTGATCTTCTTAACCGGCCGGTTGGAGCTGTTAGTGACCAGCAGCTGCTACATAGGTGGCAGTTAGTGGTGGTATTTTGTTGGTATTTTCACTTTGAATCAATATTTTACATGATAACCTGGATATTGTCTCCCCTTCATTCCACTACTCTCATGGATACGCACTGCCCTGCTTTCCCTGTTCCCCACTCACATGCCCTCTCTGTGCACTTGTCTGGTTACCTCATGTTGTGCAGACAAATGATTTTGCCAACCACACACCTCATTTTAAATTCCGATCAATACAAGGTTTTGTACTTTTATTGATTGATAGCACCAGATCAGCTTGATTATGTAATGTGCTGAAAGAAGCAGATACAGACTGGACTGTATATGGCACGTGGTATTTCAACACAGTTTGAGGTGTTACAGTTTAACAAGCCCCTGTTTGGAAGAACATTCAACATTTTGGGAAATGTGCTCATTCACAGTGAGTTAAATCAATACTGTTCTCACAATGGTAAATGTGAAGCTACAGCCAGGCAGACAGTTAGCACAGGTTAAAGTAAAGGCTTGAAACCAGATACCAGGGGATATTAAACTTTGTAAAGAGCGAAGCTAGCTGTCTTCCTCTGATTTTAAGTCTTTTGTGCTAAGCTGAGTTTCTCCTGGCTGTAGCTTCATGTATATTAGACAAACATGAGAATATCAATATTCTCAACCAACTCTCAGCCAGTGGATAATAAAAGGGATTAAAAAGAAGTATAAACATACAATTCATCCTAATTTCTGTTCACATGAATCAATCCAATCTAACCTGAACATCACAAAATTTGGCCAATCACAGTCTTGTAATGAGCCCAATGCTAAAATCTTCCCATTCCACATCATCATCCCCAGGCTTGTATAAACTCAATGAAGTAACCTTTAAAGTTGAGCTCTGCTTTACGTCAATACTACCAAATCTCTCACAGGACGTTTGCAGAAGGAGATTTTGATCCTTGTGTATACACTCTGGCTGTAGGCTTGAGAGTACTTGGTACGGCTCTCTTGATGGTGACTTGTTTGTTTACACTGATACATTTTCTTTTTACATCAGCCGCCGGGCGCCATGGTTTACTTGTTCGGCTGTCAACCAGCACAGCTGGTGGCTAATGACTTTACACTTGAGGGAGTAGACGTGTTCTTCTTCCTTCTAACATGACTACACATGACTCTATCTGCACTTCTGTAGGCTTTATGAAAAGATGAATACATTTTGTAACCAGCTGGCACGCTCATTTAAGACCACAGGGCTTTGAGGTGACCATTAATTACCCTTTTGGGTTTCACTTGTCCCTGTCTAATTGGTTTACTGGTTTAATGAACACACGATTGTTCTAGATAATTTTGTCAGGCTGCCGTGGTGGCGACGATTAGACAAACTCATGGCCGAGCAGCTGTGCTGAAATAATAAATAAAAAAAACTGCATTGTTCTTGGGTATAAATTGTAAAGAAGTGTTTTATTCAGGGTTAACCAGCCAATGTTGCTCATAAGTGGTCCATTAGTTTCACTGCTATTAAGTTTGTGTATGCTGTGAACCCTTTTAAGCTGAACCCTCTGGGTTTTTTATTGAACATTTTATAAGGAAACAAAGTCAAGTCCCCTTTTGAAACTCGTTCGCGATAATTTCAGCCCCTGCGGTGTTGATGGAGATGCTCTTAAATACAAGGTGATGAACTTCCAAACAACAAATATTTCATTAATTTTACCATTTACTTATTATTTTCTTTACACATGACCAACATAATCTCTTCTCTGAAGCGCATCATTAAGCATTGTACTTCCTGCGACTTTGTGATCAGAATTTAAAGAAGATATGGTGCCATAGTATTTTGACTTTGACTAACTTATTGTTTCCCTCTAAACAGGGACAAAAAGGTCATCCCGGTCCTTCTGGTCTCCCAGGTGAACCTGTGAGTACTTTATGTTTACTGTTTGACTTATATCATACATTTTCTTTTCTTATAACATACAATTTGTACTATTTATTTCTCAGTATCCTCACCAGGAAATTGTAACGTTTCTCCTATTCGGGTCTATCGGTAATCAACACATCAGTAATTGTAATGCCTGTAATTGTAGCGCCCCCTTGGGCCAATAAGTGTCATGTGAAAGCACTACACTGCAATTTATGCTACTTTGAAAATGCTTCCAGTAAACTCTGATAGGCGACATGCTTCATAAAATTTGATCAACAGTGTCTGAATTTTATCGTAGGAGTTCAAAACAGTCATGAGCAAACCAAAGACATTTTCTGAGCAGCATGTGAAAAACAACCCAAATGCGATGTCTCTGATATCTCTGACACAATACCTCCTCTGCTTCTTTGAAGTGTTATCATGCTGAGTAAATCCGCTGCATGCTGTTTGTCAGTCTGATGGCTGCGCCGCGTGTGTTAGCTGTATGTCATCGTATGTTTACTCATCAAACAGAAGAGCCAAGAGTCCACAGAAACAGTTCCCATAAGACCTGATCATGTCTCTCCATTTATAGTTACAAAACAGGGGAAAGGGAGCGAATGACAGAGAGAAAATATTAACACAGATGCATCAGGACGTTAAAAAAGAGGTGTGGGAGTGGTGGAGGATTACAGCTCGAGAGACGAGACGTTAGACATGAGTTGTTCTGGAATCTTGGCGGGAATCAAGAAGGAGAGATTTTTGGCAGCGGTACAAGTGGGCTAAATATTTTGGACACCCCGAGGTCATTCCTCCTCCTCCTCCTCCTCCTCCTCCTCCTCCTCCTCCTCCTCCTTCTCCCTCTCTTCCTTCTCTCCCTTCTTCCTGAGCCCAAATCCTGTGTACTATCTTTGAGAAGAATGTGCTGTGTCACAACGAAAAAAAGAGGTTTTCCTGAATACAGCACTCTGTAAGGACAATGCAGTCTGTTTTCTGTGGAAATGATTAAAGTAAGCACATGGTCAGTAGTTTTTATTATTGGCCCTTTTGATGCATTCTGGGGCCTGTTTATTTTCTGAGTGAAGTCATTTTAATTTATTCTAATCCAGTGAAGAACACTGGCGACACAAAACTCACCTAATTAACATGATGTAACTTATCACTTATAACTAATAACATGTAAGTTGTACTGTCTGTGGAATGTATAACAAACCTGGTGTTTATTTTCAGCCCATCTCGCAAAAATTCCACAATGCAGTGGATTTTATAGATGTGAAAATGACTGATACGAAACTCTACATCTCATACTTGTCAACCCTTCCAATTGTCCCTGGAGACTCCCGTTTTTATTGCCCTCTCATAGTTTCCTTCGGGGTCACAATTCTCCCATATTTCTCCCGACTTCTGAAAATGTTTAAAACTTTTCTCCTTTTAGTTTTCATAACCTGACACTGCAAGCATGTATTCTGCGATTCTCGTCCTCCTCAGTGAGTGAGAGACAGATAAAGATGGAGATGTGAAAGAATATTTAAACACAATTTCAGATGCCCTGGATTTTTCTGTCAATCACTGGGATTGCACCGTGTCAATCCTCGCCTAGAGGCTGACAAACATGGGGCAGTAGTGTCACAGACTCAAAATGAATGAAAAGTGATAAATATTACTTTATGCCACAGATTTATTCCAGTTCATGCTTTATTTGACATAAATAAGGCTGTTAGTTATTATCTTGTCCCTTTTTATTCTTTAAATGTCACCAGAATGCAGGAAACAGTTCTTTAATCTGAATTTTATTGGTGGTGGGACACCCAGAACTCCACTTTATCCTCATATTCCTCCCTTTTTATGTGGACTAAAGGTTGGCAAATATGCTATCAGTGATAATTAAGCGTCCAAATATCAACATACTGCTCAGGATAAAGTAAAAAAGTTAATGTCAGATATGCAGGAAGAAGTAAAAGAGTAAACCAGGAAGGGATTGAAGACGCAGCCCTTGTTTATGCTGATTCTCATTCTTCTTCACTGGCTTTAACTAGTACACTTTGATGTTCTTTGGCATGCTACTGCCGCCAACTGTAAGTCAGTGGAATAGCGTGGTTATCATGCTCAAAACATTTGGATTACCGCCTTCTGCAGACACACACAAGAACATCTAACCTAAAAAGAACAACAGGGTTCCTATGATTTTTACCTCTTTAGGCTTATTGTGCAATAATAACCTTCCTGCTGTGCAGTATATCTAGTATTGCAACAATGCTTCCATTACTACAAGTACTTCTGCTATGACTACTATTTCCTTGTGGCTATTTACAACATTGCTCACATCATTTATGATAATACGTAACATTTTGATCTCTTACACAACAACAATTATCTGGTTTTCCAAGGGAAAACTGAAACATAACTGTTGCCAGTGTGTAATGAATGTGGTCAGCCTTCAGTATGCTTTATGAACAGCCTGTAATTTCTTGCATGCCTTCACTATCTAATCCTGTATTATTCTTCCCATACATGCAGAATTAAACATTCCTCTCAGAGAGATGCATTTGGTTTGGTCTCACCACAAGGAAGGACTGACTCATGTATTGTACTGTACTGTTGATGAGGATAAACATAATAAGGCAACACTGTGCTTGCAGCATGTGGCCCAACCACATTATAATAGCACTTACTGTCGGCTTAATTGAACAGTTAGAGTGCTGATGTCTGCAGTGGCGCCTCTTTCCTTAGGCAACGCTTACTTAACTAAACAAAAAGTCTTATTGGAAAGCTATGAGATTTAAGTTCTTCTATAGAACCAGTTGATGTTTATTACAACATAAATAAAGTGCTTGTTTTAATTTTTTATTATCTGCTTTGTTTATAATCTTCTTTCCATATTAGCTTCTTATTAAGGCAATCAGTGAGGCTCCAACAGAAACCATGTGTGCATTAAAGAAACTTCATCCCTCAGTTCTTTTTTCCTTCCTTTTGTTTTTTTCCAGTCTCTTCCCATCCCCTAGTACTGATTTCTCTCCTGTCTCTCTCACTCCACAGGGTGAGCGGGGAGATGATGGAAGCCCTGGGGCCAAAGGCTATCCTGGCAGGCAGGTGCAGTAAATCTAGTGTTGCGGTGCTGGTTGAGCAGGGCCACACACACACACACACACACACACACACACACACACACACACACACACACACACACACACACACACACACACACACACATAAAGAAAGATAAAACAATAAATAGAGGGTAGGATATCACTTTTATTGTGAATTCTGCATTTTTGAATATTTGGCCTTTATAATAAATCTAATTTGAATGATTTTCACTTACTGACAGAATGATGAAAACAAATGTGAATTGTAGGGAAAACACCAAACCCCTGTGTGTGCCTGTATGCTGGTAGAAAATCTTAGTCACTGGCATTTAAAGTGTTGGTAAATCCAAATTGAAGAGTTGAATGAAGGGAAAAAATGCCTCAGAAAGAGCCACAAACGGCTCCAAGCTGTTAAGAAGCACCTGTGTTGGAATTTGAACGACGCACGCTCCAGGTCGAGCGAGGAAATAAAATGTCAAAAGGTTTCCATCGTAAGTGCCACTCTGGAGAAAGAAAAGGTAATAAAAGTGTGACTAATGCCGCAGCTCCCCGGGCACATATAAGCTTCCTCTGTCCTACCGAACTGTGAGCGTAATTTCTCACCTCACTTCTTGGAATAGTTTTAAAGCTTCAGCTGGGGAGCATTAGTGTTTCTCTACGTTTAAAATCTGTTTCCTCGTAGCTTTAAGCAAATTTGAAACTCCATAAACAGTCGGACAGCTACTCGCTCTATTCCTGAATGTTTATGATAACGTAGAGTTCAGGCACCGGTCTCAGTGTTTGCCTCTGTGCTCTGGCGCACTTACTATGTCTGAACCCTGATCCCTATAGACACTTAGTGGTGTGTGATGGATTAGGTTTTAGCACCCCCTACCATCTGTGGGCTGTGAATCACTGGGGCTGTCGGTTTATGTCAAGGCGTCGCACTTTGCTGTGGGGAGTTCTCCTCAGCTGAGAGTTGATCTTTACAGTTGCAGGGGGAGATTTTCTGCACCGATGGATTTGCTGGCAGCGTCTCTGAGAAATTGATGTGAATGCCGCTGAAGTATTAACACAGCAGACGCTTGCCAAGAGGCTAATTAGGATTTTTAAAAAGATGCGAAAGTCTGGATGAAGTTGATGCGTAACATCACGTAGTGAGAAATTTTAATCTGGTTAGATATATCATAACATTGTTTTTCACAATTAAGTACTGTCCCAGCGAAACAAATGAAGTTCTGCCACCGTTTGTAACTATAGCATTGTGTTTTGTCATCTGTCACATACAGGGTTTACCTGGGCCTGTAGGGAAAATGGGACCAAAAGGCATCAGGGTGAGTAGATGCTGCTTTGTTTTATTAAAAGTAAACTCTTCAAGGAAATATGCTTGATCTCTGCAAGTGAAAAGTTCGTTCTTATAAGTGAATACTGTATATTTAGCACTGTAAAGTGTTTCAAGCACCCTCAGAATGACTGTTTATTTGTATTTTGTGTTGCGCACCCTCACTCAGCTTCCTCTGAAGGCCACAAGGGAGAGAAGCATGACTCTTCTCTATAGTAAAGCTTTTGAACTTTAGCTTTCTCTATCAACCTGTGAAATGCCCGCTAAAAAAATTGCCATAACCAGTGTGGGTGCATAAAAAACCCAATGTCATAAACGCCACTTAGGTGCTCTTGTTAACTACATGATGATAATGACAGCTGGTGTTGTGAGTATATTTAAAGCACTGTATGAGCAATGAACTGTGGCTCTCTTCAGATCCTTTTCATACTTGGCTTTTCTTGTTAAAGTTCACCAAACATCATAAAACTGCCAATGAGCCTAACCATGTTTCATTCACATTTTAGCCTCTTGTTAAACATAATTGTAATTTCTGTTTCTAGCCTTCTCGCTGTTTTTTCTCCTCTTCTGCTGAGCAGGTTTGACCAGAGAGAACTTCAGAGATCCCTGATGTGAGGGTATGTGCCCTTGGACTACATCGTGGAAGCCAGCACCATGCAGTCCATGGGCATATACACTTGCCTCAAGGCTTGGCTCATCCAGACCCACTCCACTGTAGCAAACAGCCTGCGGTGCTGTAACAGATCAGAGCATCACAGCTCAAGAGATCTTTTGACATGTGCTTGTGTTGCTGGCACCTAACTGTTCTTGACAAAGTCCGTCCTCTCTCCCCAGTCTCATTGTCCACCTTCTTTTTCTTTTCCATCTATCTTTGCCTTATCTGCTTTTCCACTCTGTCCTTTATTCATCCCTCCAGGGTCACATTGGCCTCCCTGGGCTTTTTGGCTTTCCCGGTCCTGATGGCGAGAGAGTGAGTATTATGGGCTGTGAGAGTAAAATGCCCACTGGGTTGCATTATATGAAATAGAAATAGATTTCATTCTTGAAACACTGCAGGCACACCTCACCAAATCACTGTTATAAGCCCAAAGTAACACAAGCTCCCTTTATACTGTATTGGATCAAGCCAGAGGGAAAAAACAACCTACATCCGAAACCTCAACTGTCTAGGATATGATTAAAACGTTGGAGGTCGATTTAAATTTACTTGAAACCCGGCGACAATTAAATTCCCACAAAGCTCTAGGGCAGTGGCACGGAATAAATTAGGAATTTTAAATCAGGTTTTTGTTATCAGCCCCAAATAATGATAAATCAACTTTTGCACCACAATGAAACTAATGACTTAATTCTGTCAGCCTCTGGTCTGCTTTAAGGTTTAAGATGACATGGCATGCTAAGAAGCTAACATGCTAAGGTGTCATGTTGAATGTTAGAAAATGTGATTGAAAAGTTATTTTTAGGGATAAGATGCTTGTGTTTCTCCTTGTACTGATCCTCACCTGCCTGGAAATATGATGAAACCTTGTCTCAATGTATTTATATGCTGGAAGTTGACCGGCTTCTGGTCTGTTTTCTGCTACCAGTTATTCTATATTGAGGGCCTTTGTCAAACTACTCCTTACACCAGGCCTATTCTGTTTTTTAGAAGGGCAAGATTATACATAAGTAGAGCGGAAAATGCACCATTTTAATCTTAGAAGGAGGCTGTCAGTTTGATTCGCATAAATCCCTCTGCTTTAACAAGCTGGTTTAAAACCTTTTTTTTATTAGATAAGAGCATTTTTGTGCTTAGCAACCGAGCTGAGTAATGAATAGGCTAATTACCCTAGTAACAAAATTATCAAAGAGCAGGAATGAGGCTGTTAGAAGGCTCACTAGCAAGTTGCAAGTTGACTAGGTCTGTTCTACACCCTCTCACCACTCACTTCCACTCTGTTTGCAAATCCTTGCCAGTGGTCCGCCACATATAGTGCCACCCCAAACCAAGTATCCTAGAATGAAAGTGGGATAAAGGGGTCTACACCTATGCCTACTTACTGACACTGTGCAATGTAGTGTTCTGTTTATTAGGGTTAGACATTTTGTGCGACTACAAATGATAATGCTAAATGTTAATGTTAACTCAAACTAAGATTGACATTTGATATGATTCAACAGACTTTAACACCTTTTAATGATACAGTAAATTGTATTTAAGATTGAATATATCCTTCTCTTTTTCAAGAAAATAGTATATGTGTAAGAATTATGAGTGTTGGAAAAACCAAGCAGGTTCTCAACATCAGAGAAAAATGCCACTTCCGAATGCATATATGGAACCACGGTTCTTAAAAAAAACTACAGTTCTTATTTCCGCCAGAGAGAGGGAACTTCATTGTGAAGCTTGCCTCAGCCTTAAAGAAGGGTGGTTCATTCAGCTTTTAGTGTAACTACAAATATAGGAGTGGAGAGGGTAGAGTCCAGTCTGAGAAAATACATTAATTTTCAGACAATGAAGACAAATGACAATACTTCTACTCACCAAAATAGAGTCTGAACTGAAAGTACAATGTCTATTAATCAGTAAATGAATATGCTAATGTAGCATTGCGCTCAAAGCACAGCTTAACAAGCACAGCTAAGGCTGGCAAAGTGCAGTTTAGTCTGATAAGAGTAAAGCCACAACGAAGAACTTGAACCTGGACCTGACAGTCTGAGTCTGAACTGTCTTATATGGCTGTCCAACAAAAGAAAAGCTTTTTTGATTTACTTGACAAGGAAAATCTCCCCTAGAGGTCAATGTTGTAGCTGTTACATTTTTTTCAGAGCACTTTAGGGACCTCTCATTAATTTTTGCTTAAAAGTTCATTTTCTTCTCAACATGATCTGATCTTATTGAAAGCCATTCAGGACAGCTACTAAAGGGACCCTTGGGATTGTTTTGTCAAAGGCTGTTGTGTAAGAGCAGTTTGTGGGGTAATGACTTTGAAGACTTTGTTTGACTCTTTTTTTTACATTTTACACTTTTATCTCTCCTCTAGCTCCTTATCCAGTTTTCTCTTTCTGTTTCTCAAATCTGTTTTCTTTCCTGTTTCCAGGGAATTCCTGGCGTTCATGGGAAGAAGGGCAAGATGGGTAGGCCGGTAAAGTTTTCTCTCAACATACTTCTCAGAGCACATTTATAATGCAGCCGTATGAAAGTTAGGGTGTTTTGTCTTGATTTATGGACTCTTACTGTAGCGCAGAACTACTTTAAAGTGTATTAAATGACCATTACTCTGACAGAGAGGCCCTGGTTCAGTGTGAAGCCCTCCTAGCCTTTGTCGTAAATCTGCAAAGAAAAGTTTTGGCAACTTCCACACTGGCACAGTAAAGCTATGAATTCATATGGGGGGGAGAATTATGCACCCTTAACAGCGTAACATGCAAGTGTCAGCCACCTACATTTAATTTCTTAGTCAGTTACTGCTTTAGAATAAGAAATTATTATTACTACTCTATATAAATCTTGTGTGATTAATTTCCTTTTGCTAAAGTTGATTATGAAACATTGTACGTTATAGTGTGTGCTTATTACTGTGCTTGTTTTGCATTAGACCGATATAATAATGTAATGTGTCAGCTGTGGGTTTGGCTCTCCAGTGCCTTTACCCGCAGATCCGGGAATTCTATCGTCATTGGCGCCTGGAAGTAAATTTTCCCATCCTCTCAGGCTTACATGGAAAATACTGAAGCTGCACATAACCACTTATGTAAATCTGATATTTTCCCAGGCCAAGTCTGGTTGTACAAGCTTTTTTAAGAAATATTATTATTCCACAATGGGCATAGACAGAGACTGAAGACAGAAAAAAGTATGGTCATAAAAGCCAAGTCATGAGCAAGCCATTACTCTTCTTCTGTGGTAAAAAAGTGAGGTCAGTCACTTTTACGCACAAAGCTTTTTCTGTCCTGAGTCAGCAGTAATCTTGTTTAACAAAATCTAGAAAGATGCACAAGAGACAGGGTTGGCATATTTGATCCAACAGTGATGCCTGTGACTCACATGTCCCAAAGCCTAACTTGCCACATAAAAAGCAAATTCTCAGATTATGTGGATTTTATTTAATTCAGTCCCTTCCTCCTGTTTTCCTTGCAGATGGAGAGTAGTGAATGTTATATTTTTCACATAACAGACTGGCAGACTGAAAAGGGTCACGCCAACCTCCCTGAACGTGTTGTTAATATGAGACAAAGGCTTGCATGTGTTTCTGATCAAACCAAGCCATTTATTGTCATTTCTGGAAAAAGGCAAATTTTTCCACATTTCCTGTGAGCTTCATGTTGCACCAATCACTGCTTATTACTTTATTACTTGTATCCACATTTGCTGAATGTCCTAAATCAGCAGTCTGCCAAACAAACAATCCTATATCTGGCACCTCTTCAGGTCTTCATACTTCCATTCAATCTTTTCCTCTCTGCCTGTTGACAGAGAACGACAGATCTCTCCTCTGTTCTGCTGTTTATCATTTGTCTAACCACAGCACTCGCCTCTCGCCTTCTGTGGGCGAGTGCTGAGCCGTGATGAGCGGCGGGTTGCATGTTGACCTTGGCACATTTACAAGCGCACGTTGAGCGTGTGGCCTCGCGGCTGCATCACGTCTCTTGTTCTGCCTCTATAATAGAATTACGAGCACCAAGCAAAAAAAAGGGACACAGTCAGCAGTTCCTAGGCCAAGCAGCTTTATTCAGCTATTTAGGCAAGTCCTGGGGGTTTGGTCCACGGCCTGCTGAGTGCTCTCTGCCAGCGCGTGCACACACACAGACACCCAGTCGCTCAGAAACACTCAGCCGTGGAATTTCCTGCCGGTCTCCCAGGAATGAAGCGCTGGGAGCACATTTGATGGGATTTGCTTGGCTCTAACCGTCAAACTTCTGTTTTGGGAATCACTTTGGGGGTCTAAGGACAGAGGGTGTCGCATGCTGTACAGATTGTAAAAGCCTTAGAGGAAAATGTGTAATTCTTGATATTGAGCTGTATTAATAAAATTCACTTGACTTTATTGAACCCCTGTCTGTGGTGTGATTAATTCACTGGCAAACCATATGACATATCTATAAATTTAACATCGAAAAAGTCATTTTGACAGTGTAAACATCCCCCCGCTTCCATTTGGTTACATAACTATCCTGTTTCTTTGTGTGCTCAGGGGTTTCCTGGTGACTTTGGAGAGAGGGGACCTCCCGGCCCTGATGGGAACCCAGTAAGTGAAATGATGTAGATAAACTTCAGTTTGTCTCCACTTGGACATCCACAACATTACACCTGAGATTACACCAGATTTCAGATTTAAAGGGATATTCCGGTGTAAATTTAATCCATGGTCTAACACACCGTGAAACTGTGTTAGACTCCCTCTCAAGAGATCAAGTTAGCAGGCCGCTAATTTAGGGAGTTTTATCAACCTCAGAAACGACCGCACTTCAACAATACACTGCAGTAAATGGATCCAAATATAAACCGCCACCAAAAAGCCACAAATAATGCTCAGAACAGCACCAAACTTCAGCAACAGTACAAATAGGGTCTCAGCACATAGTCCGGGGCATTAAAACTCCGCTAGCTTAGCTGGATTTCTACTGAAAAGTTTACCACTCTTCTGCAGCAGCTTCCTGTCGACGGGAAGTCCCGACGAGTCAATTACCGAGTGCAGGAGAGTTCCGCGGCTCATGGATGACAATGTATGGTTATGACTCCATGGAAAAGCAGTCAAAGTTCATATGTGTCTTACCTGCCAGTTTATAACAGTTATAATCGAGAGCGGACAGGGAAAAGAACGGAATTGAGCATTTCTAACCGCACTCGGTAATCGTCGCGTTGGGACTTCCCCGACCCGAAAGCTGATGGAGGAGAGTTGAAATCTGTTTTTAGCTTCCCAATAGAAATCCAGCTAAGCTAGCGGAGGTTAGATGCCTCGAACTGTGTGCTGAGACTCTTTTTGTACTGTTGCTGAAGTTTGGTGCTGTTCTGAGCATTATTTGTGGCTTTTTGGTGGCAGTTTATATTTGGATCCATTTACTGCAGTGTACTGTTGTCGTGCTGTCGTTTCTGAGGTTTATAAAACTCCGTAAATTAGCGGTCTGCTAACTTGATCTCTGGAGAGGGAGTCTAACAGTTTCACGGTGATTTAGACCATGGATTAAACTTACACCGGAATATCCCTTAAATGTAGTACATTTCTTTTAAAAAAGCATAAAGGCAAATGCAAAAAGGCGACACAACAATAATAAAAAAGATGTGACTGCATCATTGTCGAGCCTGAAGAAAAAACATTGCATTCCTGTGCTTGACTGGCTTTGAGTCAAATCCATGCCAGTGACTCACTCGCCTATCATAAGCCACACTGATATGAGGGCAGCATCAGCAGTTTCGCTCTCCTCTCCTCTTGCTCTAGTGTGACCCACACTGCTCATGATTGACAGGGGCACTGTAAGATTGTGATTGGCTGCCCCGTGAGAGCCTCCTCCAGGCCTCATTTCCTCTGCCTTCAGAGGGAAGAGTGGGGTTGTTCCATTTGGCTGAATTCATCTCCTTTCATTCATAGAGAAATAGAGGAGGTGACAGGAAGGCCACACTGGGCTGTGTGTCATCCATCTCGACATTGGACGCTTAGCTCGGAGAGGATGTGGGCATGGCGTGTGGCTGCGGGGTAGATCATTTAGACAACAAGCCTCTGTGTCAAGTGCCAAGTGCTCATTCACTACACTCAAATGAATGGAGAAACATTACGCAGGCTGTCATCAAGCGGAGGAAAACACTACTAAACAAATACAGACACATACTCGAAGCTCTTATATGCATGTCCTTTCTGTATCTCTTCACCTCTATCTGACTGCTTGTGTCGCATCTTTTTATGCATCTCTTTCTTTGTCCTCTCAGGGTGAACTAGGAGCTCCTGGCCCATTTGGAGTCCCTGGTCTTATTGTGAGTCTTGTTGTATTCTTCTCAATGACTTTTTTATATTTTTACATTTTGTGGTTTATATAGTCTTCTCTGTCTCTTTAAGTCCTTCTTGTATTTATCCTCAAAAACAGCATGTAACTCACTATTGTTATAAAAAGTGCCATATAAAAAAGTTTGGTTCTTTACATCTCTCGTCCTTATACAAAACTTCACTATTTTCATGGTTCCAATAAAAACATTGAATATTTAAAAAACAGGTCGAATGCAGAAAGCTGTCAACGAGTGTCAGGCCATTTTAGTAATCTTGTATTCCCTGATGAGTTTGTTCTGACTTGAATCAATCTTTTGTCAGTTTTTAAAGGCAAACTATGCAGGCTTTATCATTTTCTGTTTGTTAATACACAAAGTGCAGAAAGCGATTCTTGAGAAAGATGGATGGCTGTTGGGTCTCATCCCGGGTCAACAAATACTGACACTCTGAGTTGGCGAGTCACCAACCCAAAGCGTCGGCAGCCTGGGAACGAGACTCAGCAATCAACTATCTCTCTCCAGAACACTGATGCCCAGAAACGTCTGGAGATTGCAATAGAAGTCCTGGGTAATAGTAGAAGTTGTTAAATAAAATATATGTAGAAATCTGACTTCTCTGGACAGCCAGCATTCTAAATATTCTGCCTGTTTTTTGTGTGTGTTGTCTTATGTAGGGAGACATGGGCCCTGTTGGCTTTATAGGCTTGACAGGACCACCAGGACACAAGGTAAATGATGTAGTTTTCTAGTTCCATCTATTTCTAGTTTTGATATTGATTAATTAAAAATCATGTACAGTTTGTTAATTTTGGTCAGGTCACATAGTTGGTGCTTGGATTCAGTCACTCTGCCCCTTGTGTGTATGTGAACTTAGGCAAACAGTGAAGCGCCAAGACTGCTCAATAATCATGTTTTCTATTACATTTTATTTTGCTTGCAAGGGAGTGCCTGGAAACCCGGGGGAGCCAGGACTGAAAGGTGATAAGGTGATCTGCATATGTCTTTCTCAGACTACTAACCTTGTGTTTACAAGAATGCTAGATGTGCCAAATCACGAAATTGTATCTCTGACTCCAGAGAAAGCTAACAGATAACAGAAAAGCTATTGACGACTTGTGTAACCCAGCACTCCGGTGGTGCATGATGATCAAATAATTTTTTACAAACATTTGCGTTTTCTCAGGGGGACTTTGGCTTATCAGGAGAGCCAGGGGAGTGTGGATACCAAGGTGACAAGGTAGGTATTATGTTTCTTTATATGTTCAGTTGGTACAGCATGTCATCCATGAATAATAAGATTTGTTGTTCCATGCCTGGCTTCTCTGCATGTCAAAGTCTTCCTCGCAAGACACTGAAGTCCAGATTGCTCCTCATGATTAGACCAGTGCCTCCCAGGGTATCTCTGCCTCCATCTGTGTGTTTGTTTACATCAGAAAGCACTTTGTTTTGTCTAAAAGAGCTATAAAAGCACAGTCGATTCAACAAATGTCTTTTATTCCTATCACAGAGATGTAGTTGGTGTGTTTCTGTATCTAATCAGCATATTCATGAATGAGATTTTGCTTGTTTGCTTCTTTTACATTTGACATATGTGTTTGTCTTGACCTGTTTACACTGAGCTGGTCTTTTATGTTACAGGGCAACCGTGGCTCACCTGGGTTGCCAGGTCCTCGTGGAAATCCTGGACCGCAGGTATTTTCAATCCTCCACGCAAACACCCAATACCAGTGGGAAAAAAAGTTGACAGTGGTCTGTTGATTAGCAACATGTCCGTTATTGATGACGCGTGTTGAGTTTCTCTCAGTTAAATTCCTCAAAATTATTCACCCATTCATTAACTAAATCTAGACCTAGTTAACACCTAACTGAGCAGATATATATTCTTGTACTGTCGCAGAGTCGAGATCTCTTTGATTCTAAACAGGTAAACAAACTGAATACCTATCAGCTGTGCACTGGATTTGAGATTGCAGATCTTCCAACACATGTTCTCTTTAAAGAGCAAACACATGTTTTATACTGTGATATATTTCTCTACTGGAAATGACTAAAGTTTAGCCAATAGCAAGTGCAGATGGTGTGTTTTCTCACCAGACACGTTCTACTTCCTGGTGATCCCCCTCCTGCCAGCTCGCATCTTACTCAGATTTTTGCTGTAAAAAAAAAACCATTTTGTTCAGATAACTCCTCGTTTCAACTTTATGATTCCACTGCTCCTTTTCAATGTTGCCCTTTTAATGTGGGTGATAGGAGTAAGGCATGACATGTTGTATTGCTTCAGACACACAGTTTAAGTGATTTCTATCCATGCTTAACTGTTTTGGTTGCTTGTTCTCAGAGTTTGAAGCACTGTGTAGATTTTCCTTTCCTGATCAATAAATAATAAATAAAGTGCCTTCTATATAATGGAGCATGGGCTTTGAGGAGTCACAGCTTCTCTAACATTTTGCTGCAAAGGCTTTTTCTACTTGTTTCCTCAGCTGCTCCAGATAAGAAGTTAGTTCTGAAAAGTGTACACAAAGTCATAGGATGAACTCAGGAAAAATTGCTGGCACTTTGATGAAAAATGGGTGGAAATCTTCAAATGTATACACAAGCAAACTTCAGGCACTCATGCGTGTAGGAGAAACTTTGCTCTAAGAAATGTGTGTTAATAAAGCTGTGGCATAAACAACCTCTCAAAGCACAGGGCACCGCAAGTGCATGTGCTGCCTTAGCTTTAAGACTAATCCACCAAAACTGGCACTCGTGTGATCTTATAGTTCCTTAATATTTTAAGTTCTCTCTGATCTGATTTGAGGTTTGAAAACACACTCTCGCACTTGCTTTGACCTGCTATATGATGTAGCTCCTCCCTCCTGACACACTCTTTAGGTATGAGATTTCCGAGTAACCTGCATATGCTGTATGTTTATAATTTTCAGTTTTGTTATTTTGAAGTTTCTGTTATCTGCGCAAAAATAATTCCATCATTTGTGACATTTCTTAGGGCAAACCTGGTGAAAAGGGCCCTAATGGTTTACCTGGCCCCCCTGGCCTTGAGGTAGGATTATTAGTGTTACTTTTTGATTAGATGCATTATGTTATTTCATCATTGCATGCGTCAATATAATACAGTGTGCATAAAGTATGTGTGCTGATGAAGCTGTGGTTTACTTCCTGTCATGTCACAGGGCTTTCCAGGTGACATTGGCCCACCGGGAGAAAATGGCCCTGAAGGACCCAAGGTTAGTGAAGTTACATAAATGCTTAAACTATTACTTTTTGTTGAGTAGAAATTAAGTGAAAGTTCAAGCTCACTGGTTCATCCACAGGGAAAGCAAGGGATACGAGGTTTGCCAGGTCCAAGAGGAATACCAGGACTTCAGGTGGGTTTGACTTTATATAGTTTGAAAATGAAATATATAAGAAATTTTGTCCCTTCCTGACCTTTTGTCATGATTCCTTCTGTCAGGGTGATGAGGGACCAGTTGGCCCAGCTGGACCCGCTGGACTCGAGGTGAGTGCTGATTGGATGAGCCCAGCAGCTCAGTTAGAAAATACAATAACACAATTATCTTTTAGCATCCACACACAACACCGCAAGGCTTGCTTATGTACAAGTGCACCATGTGTTTCTGCCTAAATTTAACTGTGGAGGAATAACTATGACCCGGTATGGCCAGTAAGTCCTTTGGCTGACTGACTTCTCCATTGTTCTAAAGCTGTTTTGAAAGACTTCCTATTGGACACTGGATTCTCATATTACGAGATTGGTCAGCAAATTGCTATCCTCTTTTCTATCATAAAAACATCACCCACAATCACAAACAAAAGCAACTGAAGTGTCAAACCAAAATGTATAGCTGTGTCAGATGACTGATTTGTTTTACGAATAACATACAGGAAAAAGGAACACTTTAACCTTAAACCTCACAGGAATTTATTACATTGGTGTCTCTTCAGGAGGTCAAATATGCAATTAAAGTTATTGAATCAAGGGCATTACAACCCCTTGTAAGGGGAAGGGAAGCAACATAAAACCAGATGGTTTTAAGAAATAAAGTTATATTTGTGAAAAAGCTTTGAAAAAGAAAAGGAAAGGGCTAGATGATGCTTTGATGATCTTTCTGTACCCAAACAATAAGTTGAACCTGAGAAAATTGTATGGTCCAAGGCCAATGCCAGTTGTACATAGCAGGATGTTGTTATAATGTGTATCAACAATGTGAGATAACTTAGGTACGAACACTGTGACACTACTGTGAGTTATCACAAGTTCTTCTGAGCTGTGAAGAACTCAACTAGCCCTGTAAATCGGCACACAACAGTAGACACACATGTAATCTGTATGTACTGTCTAGAGCTTGGATTCAGCTCTGTATGCTACTGCTGTAATATGTTTTGTCAAAGGTCATAACAAAAGAAGTTGAAAAAAAAAGAAAAGAAAATGTAAAATGCAAATGACAAGAAAAGATCAGGATGAAGATTTTATCCTGTGGGTAATGGGGGCGGGACTTGATAAGCTTTGGCTTCTCCCGTTTTTCCCTTTCGGCCATGTGTATTGTATTATTTGAACAATGATGAAATGTGATGTTTATGAATTGACATGCCCGAAATAAACAACATAAATAAATAACAAAGTAATTGGCGATTAATTCAACAGTTGACAACTAATCACTTAATTGATCATTGCAGCTGTAAATTAAATGAAAGATTGAACTTCATAAGAGACAAATATTATGTCTTTGAACTGTTCTGCAGGATGAATAAAACAATAATTATCTTGTTCCAAAAAAGTGTTTGTTTAGATTCATCCTAGGCGAAACAATAGAGACGACTTTTCCAATGAAACACTTTATTTTTGCATTGGTTGACTCCAGTCTGCCGTCTCCCAGAAGTGTAAGCCACAAGTGATTACTGCAAACAAACACAAATGACCCAATGACTTGTGTGAGTAATAAGAGGCCTTTGATGCTGCAAACGGCTCTTTGTTTTATGGATCATTAAGTTTCTTAAAGGGCTGTTTTTGTTTTGGCATCAGTTTGTTTTGTGCCGCGGCCCTCTCGAGGGACGGCAGACTCACAGACTGCACCTTTTACAGGAGATACAGAGTTTATTGTTTGTTTGGTGTGGAGCTGTGGTACACTTCTCTGTGTCATTTTTGCTTTCTGTTCAGGGCAGGCCTGGGAGGCAGGGATTCCCTGGACTGACAGGCCCAGATGGACTCAAGGTCAGACCTAAGAGTCTCACTCACACACACACACACACACACACACACACACACCTCCGAAACACTGTCATCCTTAACTGAACATTGTCTCCCCGGCTTTCTTTTATGATAATATATCATCTGAATATGTGTAAATTAGATGTTAATTCTTCGTTACCACAGGGGAACGGGCCTTTGAGCACATTTCAACTGATTTCGACTAAAACGTAGGCATGAATAAGTTTGTGATATGCTAATTGTCTGCTTTGCTGTAGGGCGAGACCGGGATAACTGGCGAGGTCGGAAAGCTTGGCGAGAGGGTAAAGGCTTTTCTCCCTCTTTCTGTTGATTTCTGTCTGATGCTCTCACTGTGTGTCTCTGTGTGTGTCTTTTTCATTGGAATCCCAAAGCTAGGCCGCCTATTATGAGAAATCTAACTTCAGCAGAACCAAAAGAAATATGGGAGAGTTGAGACAGTGTAATCTCTCTCCTTTAGGGACTGCCTGGATTTGTTGGGCCTGCCGGAGAAATGGGAATTGCTGGAGAAAAGGTTAGCATGCTCTCAATTTGTCACACTTTGTTGTTGTGTAGTGTCCATTTGATTTTGCGATATTGCTCTCTGTCGATGTACCATGTGATTAGAGCTGAAACAATAGGTCAAATACGACAAATTTGTTAATTGATAAATGACATAAGTCATTAATCAGAAGAAAAATACCAAACATTAGCTTTGTTTTATGTTAAGTGAAATATCTTTGAGTGTTGGACCAAACACTTCATCAATTAGTCTACAAAAGTGTTAGATGAATCATCAGTCACAGGCCTTCTGGTGTTGCCTCACTAATCATGGCTCATCGTTCCTCAGGGGGATCGAGGGAAAACAGGTGCCCCTGGGCCGCCAGGTGAATTGGGGCCGATGGTAAGGAGTAAGTCTGGATCCCGTCCCTCGTTCCAGGGGGCATTCAATTCTACATATATAAGGGTTTGGGGGTATGATCTGTTTGGAGAGACTGATTTCAGTGATTTAACAATAATCATCCATAGGCAGGTAAAATAAGGCCACTGAGTTTTCTCATCTGAGATCCAATTTAGGATTTCACAGACAAATCACATAGATATATCATTTGAGTAATGTTGTATCCATCAGGGTCACACTGGAATACCTGGAGTGACTGGACCACCTGGACCGCAAGGGATACCAGTAAGTTAAGTGTTATTACTGCCAGAGACTAAAACTGTCCTGATGTGTGGACTACATAACTGGGCCTTGTCTGATGCAAGTGTTTAAAATCGGTTTTCACCCAGCAACTGTGGGTGCCTTTTTCAATCCACCTGGTTTTATGGAATTTTTAAATCTGTGCTTGAAAAACCTGATTGGAAATATTGCAAATAAGTCTTTACTCTTGGCTGGGGTAAAATGAGCTGGTGCATGAAGGCAACAAAGTACAATAGTAACAGACTTGGCAGAAAACAGTCATGTTCGTGAAGCATGTTCATTAAACATCCAATGAGGTCTTCATCCCATTGAAAAGACGAAACATAGCTGCAGAGGTAAACATCAGATAGCATTTAGAAATTCATACATGACACAAACAGAAATGCCAAATGTCAGCATCGCGTTGTCTATGTCTTTTTTTTTACTGCTTGAGATTCGACTGGCGCTAAATGAATTACGTTGTCTTGTTGCGCCCCATTCTTCTGCAATGGCATTATTGCACCCAACTAGAGAATTGGCGCCACCTCCTGCTAATTTCAATGAACATACTTAATATTTGTGTAACATTGGTGGATGGTATCAAGCATTCAATCAGATGTTCTTTAACCAAAACCTAGCTGGTGATGGGAGTTGTGGATTTCACTAAAAACAAGCTTGTCAGCTAGTGTGAAGTCAGTCTTTAACAAAAATCTATTTTTGATTCAATTTATAAGCCTAACTTCTATAAGGCACTTGATAACGTTTACTGTTAAAATATGCACTTTCTGTGTATCAGCATTCAACTTAGTACCGTTAATAGTTAATAGTTTCCACAGTTACAATCAAACTCAGATTCAGAAAACAGATTTTCTTCTCACATTTCAGGGACCTCCTGGTTCACGGGGAGCCATCGGCATAAGAGGACCTAAAGGCAGGATGGTAAGTAGCCTAACTGAAATCTGTGTGATAAGATATCACCATCAGGTCAGGTGATATGCAACCAATGTTGGTTATCGTAAGAGGTGAGGTAGGTCGATGCCTTGGTTGGTCCATCACTCACATTCACTCACACTGATGGATCCAATTACATTTTATGTAGACAAATGGTCCCAAAATGTTTTATTTGTCCAAATGGCTGCAAGACTAATAACATTTTCATCAGCCACAGATCTTATTGGTGTTCAGCGATAAATGGAAAATGTCAGCATGTTAACAAGGCACACAAAGATGGTGAACATGGTAAATAGTATATCTGGTAAACACGTAGCATTTTTCATGTGAGCGAGTCGTTTGTTGTTTGCTTTAGCATTGAGCTCCAGCCTCAAATGGTAGCATGGCTATAATATGTTTTATTGTTTCTGATGGTCGGGTCTCTCAATCATAACAGTTTAAACCAAAGACGTAGTTGGTTGACATAATGAGAGAGCGCAGGATCATGGGAATTGTTGTCTTCATTGTTAGACAACAGTAACTGGCCCGTAAATCTATCGAACGTGACAAGCTCATAGATTAAAGTTTGATTTTATGTTTATATACATTTACAGACTTCCCTTCTCATTCTCGTATCACTCTCTGATTAGTGCAGTACGAAAACACCACACATTAAAGGATTGCATTACAACAAAGAAAGAACAGCCTTACAGAAACATTATACTGTTACATGTTCGTCATGTTTACACTGACACAACAGGTTGAATCTAAATATATTCTAGTTAAGCATATGAATTTAAGGGACTTTTACCATCATCATACAGTAAAAAAAAAACCTAGAGGGGTTTTTTTGTACATGAAATGTATGTTTTTGGCTTTGTCTTCCAACTCTAGTGTTCTCACTTTTTCATAATTGAGCTCTACTTTGGGAAAACAGCCCTTGGTTGCACAGCAGGATCATTGGACTGAAATGAATAATTGATCTAACATGAATAAGTGGTATAATTAAGGCTTTTCATTCTGTGGATTGGTTTTACACAGCTCCCCTGATATCAGAAGCAGTCACAGATGTAATATTTAATAACTATGATAGTTGAAAATTACATCAAGGCCTTGGGATATAGAATTAAGACTGGTATAATTAAACACTAGTGCCCTTATTTCACATTCTAAAGTCAGTCCTGGTCAACAAGAATGGGACAATCAAGTAACAACAGTTTTCCCTTGCCCAGTGTTTTTTTCTTTTTTTTTTAATTGTGAGATTACCTCCAAAAAAGAAGATTGCTTTATTCAGCTGGATACACATTTAATTTCAAAAGGTTTCCTGGGTTAAAACAATACGTGTAGCACAATATATGAACAATTCCAAGAGAAGTATTAGCGTTTTGGAAGATGTATCAAATCCTGTTGCTAGTTTGCTCTCTATCTTGGTAAGTTATTACATTTTTACTTTAGTTTAAGGTTTAGTCAGCATCATGTCACTCTGTAATCCAATTTTGTTTAAAAGCTGTATCCCCAGTGCCCACATCCAAAGTGTCTCCACTGAATTTAAGCATCTTTTCATTCTTAATGTCAGACGTTTCTCAGATATGTAAGCAAGTAATTACCATCTTTTTATGTCTTGGGTTTCAAGTAAAAAGCTTTAAAATTGGTGCACTTTAACAGAAAGCCAGGGAAAATGTGTGAGCTTCTAGCTGATGTGCCTGTTCAGGTTGAATGGATCTAAGAAAAATGAATTATGGAGGCGAGGAATGGATGGTAAATGCCTGCTCTGTAAAACATCGGAAAATAGCCAGGCCTAAATGGCAATCAATGAAAAGCAAGTCAACAAGTACAATTTTCATCACAAAAAAGGACAGTAAATTCAAAATGGCCAACTTCCCTTTTGGGTTCAGGTTTTGGCACCGATAGAGTTCCTCTCTTGTTTTCACACCAAAACACACACCCGTAGAAACCATTTCTAGCTGCCAGATACTTCCTCAAAGGATCCTAAGTGGTTCATCGCCTGTGTGTTTGGACAGAGATGCATAGCTTGAAACCTGGCAAGATTTGCAACCTCACATGAACAAATGTTCTCAAGTTATTTTGCCACAACCAATCTGGAAAAGTCAAATTGCAATTTTTGCCTGTTCTGTTTAAAAATGTGTTATGCAGCAAAATAACAACAATCACTACAAAACCAAAAGGATCCCGGCACCCTCTGTACTCTGCCACTACTAATGATGTTAAACGTAATTCTGCTTTAGATCCATTTAGATCATTTTCATATGAAACCTTATGAAACTTATGAAACCAACCAGATAATACACAGTCAGCCCCTTTAATATTTAACATCAGTGAATAGTTTGGTTGAATTTTAGTGGCAAGGATGAATCAGCGATAGGATTTGTGACCTTTTCCCAAGGCTTCTTTACAATAACTCCAGTGTGCAGGCGGTACCACTGTGTGCGTGATTATGGAAAGATGGGGACAAAGTCTACACAGTGTGGATTGGGCATGCTTTGGAGCTATTTTGCTGATGCCAAGTATTTGCAAAATCACCACAATCTTTGATGATGTCTACTCGGTTTGGGTTAAACCACAGTACAAAATAAAACCAAGAGAGCTGCCTCCCAGGCTCTGCTGAAGAGAGATGACAAAAATGAAGATTAAGTGCCCTAATTCATGGACTTAATATGTCAAACAACATGTGCCTCGGGTCTGTTAAAGGCCACATTTTCCAAAGCTATTCATCAGTGACAACTTTTATTTCTTATTACTTTGTTTCTGTGTAGGGTCTGAGGGGTCCCGATGGTCCAGTGGGGGAGAAAGGGTCCACTGGAGTAAAGGTGAGCAAAGAAAGTCAGATTTGACAACAGTTAATGAAACTAAAGTGTTAGATTGTATTCAAGGTTATGGTTCTCTATTGATAATGTTGCTTTACATGCCAGACTGCCTTGGAGAAATGTCTGCCCTCCAATTTCCTAATTGCACATAGCAAATCTGTGCCACGGAAAGCAAGGGTAAACACAATGTTTCTATAATAAAAAAAAAAAACATGATAACTTTTACAAGCAGCTTTGTTCAGTGGAATGCAATTATTAGCTATATTTAACATCTAAAGAATCTTTAGAGGACAGTCTTTCTTGACTAGAAATCTTAACAACAGAACCCTAAATCAAAGAGTCTTAAAATATTGACGGTGCTGGTAGTGCTTGGCAGTCGAGAACATTTTGACTCTAGGGGTTTCAGAGAGCTAAGTTAACGGAGTTGGATGTTTTCTCTGCAGGGCCCTGATGGTCCACCAGGAAAATTGGGTCTCCCTGGAGAGGTGGTAAGGAAAATGAGGTTTATTTTCTTTCCCTTCTTAATAGTTCTAGAAGAAGTATATAGATAATTGACTTATGTTAAGAGTAACAATATAACCATGTGAAAAAGGTTAATTGCAAGCTGAAGTCCTTTTTACCGAAGTAAAAGTAACATCTGTATTATCAGCAAAATGTACTGAAAACATTAAGGCCAAGTGCAACACTTTACTGTTACTAAGCCACTGAGCGAATGTTACCTACTTTATACACTGTACACAGTAGTTTCATCACCAACAATGTGTTATATACGATCTGATTCTTCAAAGTAACTAGGACTCTTATAGCTTTCAAAGAAATGTAGTAGATTTATCTCTGAAACACAGTGGGGTAGAAGTATTGAATTGCACAAATGGAAATGCTAAACTCAAGTGTCCAAAACAAAACCAAAATACAGTGCTTGAATAAATCTATTTAGTGACTTTCCACCACTGTTCTTTGTTTTATTTCATTCATGAAGGGCCAAACCTTCATTCTAGTTGCTCCAGCTCCAGTCCCTGAAATGTGATTTGCTGCTTTTCTCTGTTTTCTGTCACTCTAAATTGAATATCATTGGGCATGTGGAGTAGTGGTGGAACAAGAACAAAGCAAATTGAAAATACGATTGCTATTTTCAACAATATTTGAAGATGAGACAATTGAATTAATTGACAGATCGTAAAAAATAATTGTTACTTGCAGGCATATATTTAATAATCCCTGTGTTCTTTTGTCTGTTGTCCACATGTCCTCATCTATGCTAACTACACCTATTTGTTAAGTTAAACAAGGTGTAACCACAAACAACACCATTTAAAACTCACGGCTCAGAGTGTAGGGCTTATATTTCCCTTTGTGTAATTTTGCTGCAGGGGAAGTTCGGAGAGCCAGGCGAAGCTGGGCCTCGGGGATTTCCAGTAAGTGATTGGGGCTAACAGAGGTTTCTTTTAGGTCAGTCTTGATTTTTGGGGGCGGATCAGAGAGGCACACTTTTGTTTTAGTGGGTGTTGTAGCATTTTAACATGTGCATGAATATCAGAAGTGTGTGTGTTGTAAACAGGTGTAATATTTTTAGGGTATTCAAGGACCCTCGGGACCTCCAGGAGCCAAAGGAATTGCAGGAGAATCGGTGAGTTTATTAAACGCCTACATGAATGCTGTGTACAGGACCCTGCTCTGGTCCATATGTAAACAATAACCCAATTATCAATGGCATTTTCATTATATTAGTTTTAATTATGTAAAATGTAACATTTACAAAATCTCTCAAAGAAGATGTACTGCAGGTTGAAAACCATAGCGTCTCATTATCTGCAATAACCTATGGCTCTCAAGCATCTACTGTGCACCTTTTTTTCTGCATATAAACTCTGAATTTCCACTTTGACACCATTTATTCAGTGTCTCTAGAAACCCTCATCCTGGTCAAAAATCCCTGAACAACCTAATCCTCTTTCTCTCATTCTGCCCAAGTCTCAGAAGTAGAGAAGTAGTGAGTCTGAGACAATTTGATTTACACCATCTCTTTCCTGGAGAGGCAGCTTTATTGTAGCCTGAATGTGTCTCTATAACAGCTGGCCTGTTTCCATCACTTGCAGAAGCTTTGGCTCTGTGTTTTGAAGTCCCTTAGCCCTGCAGATTAACTTATCTCCACAAATCCACACTTTGTGCCTGGTTCTTATTTCTTTTCACATTTTTTCTCCTTTACTGTCACTTTCAGAGGTGTTTGTCCAAGATTAGAAGGCACTCTTAACCTTTTTTATGCTTTTTATGCCTCTGCTATTCCACAGGGACCAGCAGGGCCACCAGGAACGATTGGGCCACTGGGGGAGATGGGGCTGAAGGTAAGTTTTATCACAGCTTGTGTAAGAACTCCAACTGACTTTTACTTTAGCACAACACTAAAGGCTGTGATTGGTTTCGACAGGGGCCACCAGGCAAGGCTGGAGACAGAGGATTGCCTGGTGAACCTGGAGAGAAGGTGAAGATGATCATATGCTGTTGACATTTTCATTGATTATTGATATTTATGTCTGTCTTGTGAATGTGGAATTATATTGACCCTCAAACCTGAGAGTCAGATGGGAAATCTGAGCAAAAAGAAAACAAAGAAAACAGATACATATCTGTTTATATGTGTGAATACTTTAATTTAAGCAAACAAAAAGTGTCACAATGCTCCGTGCACTCAAGGTTTTTCCTGCATGCACACTTGAAGCCAGACAATGCTGTTAAAGTGTACTACAATTCCAGCCAAAAAGTTTCGACCGGCTGTTTTGTCTCCAATACAACTGTTGTAGGATAATTGAGATGTAGGGAAGCACCGGCAGAATTAAGAAAATTCTGTAAATTACTATAGCACAACTGGTTGGTGAAATTTCATGAGAGTTCATGGGAAAAAAAAGGTATGATTTTTTTAAGACGCTTTAGTGCCTCCACGCCTTTGCTCTAGTAATCGTAGGGCAGCCAATCAGTAATAACCTGCTCTAGTTTTCCAGTTGGCTGTCATTGTATTGTGAAGTTTCTTTAACCAAAATGTCCATGTGCATACTCATGATTTGGAGCCTAAATGTAAAGCTGTGTTACTTGAGCAGCAGCATTGGTTAAAAAACTCAGTTGGAAACAATGGTTGATCATCAAGAGATACAACACCTTACTAGTGACTTGACCATCACATTCTTTCTCCTGACAGGGTGCCATTGGTCTTCTTGGCAACATCGGGGAGCAGGGTTTGATTGGCCAGAGAGTGAGTCATCCATGTTTTCTTTCTTTAAAGTCTCTATGAGTTTAAGTGCAGTTGATTTATTTTCACGAAACATTCAAAAAATCCTCAAAAGTGGACACGTCACAAGCCTAATGTGTTGTCTAAATACTCAAATACAGTCTTTGGCTTGCTACACATCTGCTTTTGCTTCCTGTCATTACTGTCCTACTGTAACAACAAAACATACCGCAACCATCTTATTTGTATTATTTTTCTATCAGGGTGAGCCAGGCATTGATGGGGAAGCTGGAACAAGTGGACCTGATGGAGCCAAGGCAAGTTGAAAATAAAAGACATGCTGTGATTTAGAATTTGATTTATTTGCCACTTTGAAAAGATGAAGTGTGTTTTACTGTACAGGCCCACAGTAAATGGAAAAAACGTTGTTTCAGGACTGTGAATAGTGGTAAAATTGCTGTCAATAACTTTCAACAATGATTCATTATTTTCTGAAGCTTTATGTCTGGGAACTTACTGAACTCTCTTATTGACTATGGCAGCATGTTGTAATAACAGCAAGGAGCGTATTGTTTGTGAGATATTGGCCTTTGTACAGTTGGAGCTGCATTGTGTTGACGCTCAGTGAAAACAGATAGTCGTGCTATTTTAAGAGCTCTTTAGTCTGGCAAATATTGTGATCGGGGAAAAAAAAGCCCTCCGAGTCAGCAGAGCCAAACTGCTGGAAGTATGGCTGACAGACCCACAAACAACTGTTGGCTTAGAGAAGGTGGTAAAATGTGAGCGCTGAGAACACTAAGGATTATAATAGAGTCAACCTAAGAGCGTGTTTGGGTCTGTGCTGTGTACAGGACGTTTTCTGTTAGTCAGGAGAGTAAACTACTTTGAGCTTTTCTTGGCCACACTGAAGCTCCTGGATGGAAAACGGCAGCTCAAGAGGGATTTGCAGCTGTTGCTTTTAGCTGTTAGGGGAATGAAAATCAGTGCATGGTCATGGCTCGTTGTTGTTTTATTTGTTGAATTGTACAAAATCTAATTTTAGAAAATAATTGGAGGATTCTAAAAGCTATTGACTTACTCCTTCCAGGCGCCTGTAGCAAATTAAAAACCTAATTCTTTCCAGGCAAAAATCAAGTGACTTTCTGTATCACTATATCTGCACTATTAGTTGCTTTGGAGAGGAACCTTTGTATCTAAATTGATAGGTTGAGCAGGGAGGCAACATTAAGCAAAAAGAAACAAGGTGGGAAGAAGGTGAACTAAAAACACTAAAGGCTATTGAGAACTCAGACTCTGACTTCAAAACTTAAAACAATTCTAAACAGAAGATCAAACTACAGGTTTCTTGGTGTGGTGAGAGGGACATGTTGGGAGTGGCGAGTATAACAGTGTTGTGAAGGAGGATGAGGTAGAAGAATAGGATTCAGCATTCTTCTGCTCCTTCTATCCATGGTGTTCCTCAGGGCTTAATACTTGGTCCAGTCTTGTTTTTATTGACATATTTCCACTTAGACAGACCATTAGCCTATATTGCTTTGCCTTTGCCTTATTGTTTGAGGCAACAACGATGCTCAAAGAATACTCAGTCAACGTGACATTCATTCTTTCCATCTTAGAAACATTACCTGGTTACAGCCTGTTGTGTTTTTCTAAGGAATGAGTCGAGCTCTGTGTCATTCTGGCTAAACTTCTGTAACTCTCTGTTTACTCTCTGTCACTGTAGAAACTGCATCTCCTTCAGAATGCTGCATCAACACTTTTGTGTAGAGCCAGCTGTATGTGGGGTGTAAATATGTGATACAATTTAAGATTAAGATTTTATTTAGAACTTTAAATGGTTCCAGAATCACACTCCTACTTAGATTGGAAGGCCTTACTGTCAAAATTCCTTAATTTTGTGGGGCCCCAGGCTTTGCAGTATGCAAAGTTCCGGGTCAAGGTATTTTATTTTAACATTTTTGTTGCTATAAATATTTTTTCCAATCTAGTTATTTTCTTCAAATGTATTCGAACTACAGCAGGCTAAAATCCTGCCTAAGGTTGCATGTGATAACACCAAAATAGCCCAGTGTATTCAAACTCAATTGAATAATCACCTTTTTCATTAGACTTGTTTGACTCTTCTCAGGGTGATAAAGGGGATGCTGGTCCGGAGGGCACTACAGGAGACAGGGGTGAGATTGGTCTGAAAGGAAAGGAAGGACCTCCAGGGCCTCCTGGACTAGTGGGTGTAAGGGTAAGTGTCTCCGCAGCCAATTCCAAGTGTCATTCAGTTCCCATGAAGAGACAGCTCTTTTTGTTCACTTACAACTCTGTTCGATTATTCTTTTACTAGGGTCCGGAGGGTAAACCTGGCAAAATTGGTGAAAGAGGAAAGCAAGGAGAAAAGGTTTGTCAATTCACATACTTGTAGCTAAAAAGAAAACTTTTCACTCTTGAAAGTCTGCCAGTTTGCTCTCTTGTGTAATGGCTTACATAGTTATCTGATGAAGTTGTAAACAATAAGGTCAGTAACCTCCATAAGCCTGACACTGGAAGTGCTTAAATGTTTGCATTAAATGTTCAGAATGTCAAACTACCAGCACAACTATTCACTAAATTTTGCATACCTGCTCACTTACGGCCTCTCACCAGGGGAGCAAGGGTCACCAAGGTCACCTGGGTGAGACTGGGCCAATTGGAGAGGAGGGAGAGATAGGGTTTGTCGGGCAGAAGGGAGCGAGAGGAACCATCGGGCCAGTGGTGAGACATACACAGATGGCTTGAAGGACTTGCTCTGTGGTTGGCGGATGTGGACTAAATATATACATTCCCCTAGGGTGCTCCGGGGAGAATGGGCCAACAAGGAGATCCAGGCTTATCCGGTTACGAGGTAAGCTCTTCTTGGCGGTGGCTCAGGAACCCTAAATTGCTCCTGATGAGCAGGCCAGCACCTTGCATGGCAGCCTCTGCTATCAGTGTTTGAATGTGACAAGTGCTGTAAAGTGCTTTGAATGGCCAAAGAAATATTCATAAAAAAGTCAATTTACCAATCCATTCATTATAATTGGTGGAGTTATACATTGAATTGTAGGATGTTATAAAATTGTGAGATGTATTGTTCAGTACCAAAACCTTACAGATGTCTTAAATCTGCTGTCTATTTGAAATATTGTGACAATTAAAGGAACTGGTTTTAAGGTAGCCTTTTCTCTATTTTCTAGTTTTATATATTGTATGGAAATATATAATTTCTACATATTTTTTACCAAGAAAGGCTTAGCATTTTATTTCCTCACACCGAACTGCTGAAAGACACTTTTGACTTGTCAGTAGATAGAATGTTTGCGTCATTCAAATGTTGATGAGTCATAGGCTGAATCTTACTTACTCAATCTTACTTAATCGTACTCAGATGCATCATAAAACCCCTTATGTATTTTTGTCTGATTTAAATCTTTTAGGGAGTGCAGGACAAGTCACCCATCTCTTCATCCACTGTGTTTACTGTGATTTATTGTTTAATTGATATTTAAAGGGATAAACAAGGCTTATGTATGACATCTAATCACGATAGCAATAGTGGATAGAGGCAAAACCAATTTTGTTATTTATATAAATGTATATTTTACTTATAGCTGACCACCAGGGGGCAGAAAGTAGACACCAAAACAACTTTAGGTGTTATGGAGGCAAATGTTAAAAAACAAAAGAAAACCAAAAATAAAAGAGAGAGTGGGGTGTTGTTTTCTAGCAAGCCATGTCTGCAAGCAGCTAGCTAAATGCACTTCTCCTCTATCTAACCAGACCAACAAAGAGGACACATTATGCTGTTAGTTATAGGATTGTTGTGATGGAGAACCTTTTTGTTTTCAATGGATTTTTGACACTTTCTCTTTCTTGTCGGAAGAGATGTAAATAGGAATAGCAATATTACTTATCCATACTTGTATATGCTCATGATAGATCAAGGATGAGATTGGGGTTGAAAAATCGATCATTATATTGATTTTAGTCTACAGTATAATCAAATTGTTGACACACATAACCAGGACTTGACTGATGAATCACAATATTCCATTCTCAAATGATAAGCTGGTGATTGATGACACTGTTGTATTCTCAGTTTTCAGGAGTTTTATCCCTCTCTACCTCAATTAATATGTTTCTCTACATTATAAATGTAATATTTCACTAAGTAAATTGGAGGGTAGGTTTGGAGCTGATAACAGTTGTGAAATGAGCCACATACTCTGTTGTCTTGTCATAGGGTCACATGGGACCGCAGGGCCCCCTGGGTCCTCCAGGGCCAAAAGGTGAAAAGGTACATTTGCACACTTCCATCCCAAATCGCTGTCTGTACTTTTATTGTGTTTAATGAGGTCTGGTGGCCTGTAATGGTCACATTACTTAACACTGTAAAACTGTCATGCAGCTCATTGTCTTTGAGCGCACGGTCCGTGTTTTTGATGCATTGGAGCTTCAGTTGTTTTCCTAATTAGTGCTCCCTCTGTCTGTCTTGTTGTCCTTGCAGTATTCCTAAAGTCATCCCTAATTTGATCAACAATATGAACTGTACATCCAATTAACTCAGTGCTGTCAAATGTATATAATTAGCCAAGCACCTGGACTCTTCTGCCCATGATTTTGGGGACATTAGCACCATAATTTGTGTTTATTGTGACAAGCGCAGCACACAATAGAACACACTGCACCAGAGTTTAGTGAGGCACTAATTTGCATTTTTTTAGTCCCTGGACAGGAGCCATCTGGATGAGGATATCTGTTATTTTCTCTATGCCAATGTCCACGTTATAATGGCTGCACTTGCTTGCTAATTAAATCAGTATCATGTTATCACACGGGTCAATGCAAAATGTATGATATTCAATTGAGAGAGCCAGGTAACCCTGGCACTAAAGCATGCCACAGAATCTGTTGACTGCAGATATCTTTCAGACTTATGTTAAAAGCACTAATGCCACAATATGTTGCTTTTCATCAATATAAGTGTCAGTCATGCTTGGCCTGTGGCCATCACTAATTATTCTCCTACTTTTAGATGTCTGTCGGGCTCTTCATTTACGTATTTCATGTGACACATGCTCAACACATGACTGTTAAATTCTTACACACATCCTTGGTTATTGTTTAATGAATCTCATAAAGCCCCTTGAACAGACACAGGCTCCATTTATGTGAAGTGGGATTATTGTGGGTAATAGTGCATATAATGATGTGCCATTCATATGAGGACAGTGGGCAATGTGTTTCCATTGTTAAACTACTTCAAACCAAGCATGCATTGATTTTGCACAGACTACTGGGTTTAGGGGGAAATTCCAGTGATTGTGGTTGCCTGATGCCTATGTTGCTTGTTTAGGGTGAACAGGGAGATGACAGCAAGGCAGACGGTCCCACAGGTCCCCAAGGTGACAGAGTGAGTTTCTTACATGTACCATTTTTCTCTGTTTTGTTAGTTAGCGATAAGACGATTGTTCTACTAATTTGTTTCCATCTGAACCTAGGGTCCTCCTGGAGACCGAGGAGAGAGAGGAGAGCCAGGTGACCCTGGACATCTTGTAAGTGAAATAAAAAAAAATAAAAAATGACATGTTGCTTGCTTTTGTCTTCAGATAGTGTTGAACAAGTTTAAGTGATGTTTTGTACACTGAAAAGCAGAAAATGTTTTCCAGGGTCAAATAGGTTTTGATGGAAAGAGAGGTGAAGCTGGTGCCCCAGGGCTTCCTGTAAGTATCTAATTCATGTCTCTCAAAATGTGGAACTCAGATATATACTGTGTATATATAGACACTGTGTCAGAGTGCCCAAACACAATCAGTGTAATTCAAATCAAACAGTAATGATCATTTTAGGGAGATCCTGGACCAAAGGGACAACCAGGACCAAAAGGATCCAAAGGTGATCAAGTAAGGACATAAATAATAGTGGCATATTTTTTTTGTATGAGAAACCCAATCGCCTCATGCATTATTGTTGGATTGCATCTTCCATCACACAAGCATGTCAGAACTGTGCAACATGACTCTTTCTGTTCAGGGTCAGGGAGGAAAATCAGGGCCGAGAGGCACATCTGGGACCAAAGGACCACCAGTGAGTTGGATACATTTCTTGTCTTCCATAATTTACAGTCCAACGACATGTTACTATTTAAAGCCAATGTAAGCTATGATGTAAACATTACTGATTGTATTTTCTAAGGGTCCAGAGGGTCCTCCTGGCCCACGGGGAGTTGTGGGCAGGGAGGGACTGGAGGGCCCGCCTGGCATGGATGGACTGCCTGGCAAAGATGGAACTAAAGGGGTCAAGGTGAGGATGCCGTTTGTGGTAGATCTTTAGAATTGATGAAAAGAAAACAATAATTCATATTATTCACCAGCTATGTCCTGTACTTAGGGGGAGCAAGGAGAGGATGGAGGAGAGGGTTTAATTGGCAAACCTGGGCAACAGGGTAACACTGGTGTGACCGGGCTTCCAGGAAGTCAAGGCTCCTTCGGACCAAAGGTGAGAATGACAGATGGATATTGTTTATCTTAATTTCAGCTGCTTGAGCTAAGAGTTGAAAGTTTTGTATCGTATTCACAAAGAACCCTGATGTTAACTTATGGCACAATCCTTTTTATAATGCAGGGAATTTTATTGCCAACATCAAGTGGAAATTGCCAACTCAGCCTTAATCTGCCATTGTTGCCTCAATTGGCAACGTAATGCTGCCTTTGTATTTGGAGTGTGTTCTGATCTCAAAGGCAAAGCTCTGCACAAAGTCTTTAACAGCATTTCTCAAAAGACCTCATACTGTTGGGAAGTTACTGTTGCAAGTATTAATGAGTTGGCACAGTCTTAATGGCTTCGCCAATATGACATTGAATTTATATACACATGATGGCGAGAAACACAGAGGCCTTATTTATTCTACCTGTAGTATTAAGCAACTTATATCATGATGCCCGTGGCTAGTCAATAAAGTTTCATTTTGATTGGATCATTATTTTTATTTATTTATTGAATTGGATAGTTTAATATAAATAGCAGTGTCCGTTGATGGGAAGCCTGTGAGGGATCACAAGTTTGTCGCTGCACTAGCGACTTCCCCTTACTGTGGGCGTGCGTGTTCTTCAGGGTGAGAGGGGTCTTCCCGGCCAAACTGGTGCACCAGGAAAAAAAGGCGCTGCTGGCGGAATGGGATTGCCAGGAAAACAAGGAGACCCCGGACCCAAAGGCCAACCAGTGAGCACTGATTTTTCAAATAACATAAAGTCGTTTTCCTTGACATATACTTTGCTTGTTCAGTAATGATACCTTCACTTCTCTGTGTTTATCAGGGGGATACTGGTGAGCAAGGATTTTCAGGGGTGTTTGGTCTGTTTGGACCGAAGGTATGTGATCTTAAGAAGCTCCACTCCCAACCAAAATGATGACCTATAAAGTTTTAGTTTTCCATTCTGAATGGAGTTCTTTTCTGTCAGACTAGACATATGATAAGGCTGGGAGACAGTCAGATGACCTTAAAAGTAATGTTGGGGTTTAACTTACCTTTTGGTTGATGTACTTTTATGAATTTTGAACGTCTAAAATTCTCCGGAGGTGCATTACATTATATTGTCTTGAGTTCAAATTGGTATGAAAGCTGTTAGGTATTACTGTAACATGCCCCAGGATGACATCTGCTACAACATAAGTCTTCTTTACTTCTAGCACTGCTGCTCAATAGATTATTGCCAGCTGAAGAAACAGAACAGGCTTTACTGGAGTCTCACTCTTTAATTTAAAACCCGGAGAGTGATGTTGGATATTTTCCTGCTGTGGGAGTTCAACAGGAGTGTGGAGCAGATGAGCTTTGTGTTAGGGTTCAGTATCGTTTTTACTATTTGTTCAAACTAAATGAGGGAGGATATTTAGAGTAGTCGTCAGATAAAAGTGTAGAAGTATAGGCTCTGAAACAATGTGCGGAAACTTGCCCTGGAATGATGTTTAATGTCTGTAATAACATCATGCCGACAGTACTGACCTTATTCCAAACAAGAGGAGAGATTAAGCTGCTTGTCTGAGTTTCTGATAAACCTTTTCCACTTCCTCAGAATTGTTGTATTTATGATGCTAGTAGTCATTAAGTTATGGGGCTATTATAATAGACATAGCCAGAACATTTACTGGCAAACAGTTTATTTTCAAACAGTTTTATCTCCTGAATATACAAATAGAACTGTTTTGTACCAACCAGTTTCTAAGGGGGATATCTTGGATATAGATGTAGTCTTTCAGAGCACGAGTCCCTGGGTGGAGAAGTGGTGGGATAAGTTGGTGGCAATCGCCCCTTGAGACCATCAGGCTATGACTTTAACATAAATCCACCACAGACACACATTAAGCCAAGTGATGTTTGTGTGGTGCTAATAAGCAGTGACAGATTTATTTATTTTTTGACATTTGACAGAAGATGATTAATAGAAATATTATTTATATATATATATATATATATATATATATATATATATATTAATATTATATATATATATATATATATATAAATATATATATAGATTATATATTATATGTATGTATATATATGTGTAATATATATTATATAATATATATATTAATATATAATATATATATATATATATATATATAGATATATATTCTATATATATTATATCTATATATATAATATTATGTTATATATATATATATATGTCTATATATTATTTGTATATATATATTATATGTCTCTCTCTGTATCTCTGTCTATCTTCTCCTCATGTCTCTCCCCTCATCTCTCTATCTCTCTCTCTCTCTCTCTCTCTCTCCTCTCTCTCCTCTCTCTCTCTCTCTCTCTCTCTCTAGCTCTCTCTCTCATCTCTGAGCTGTTCACATAAAGTACATACAGTAATCAGCACGTAGTCTGAAAACAGGAGGTTTACGGTTTTAGTGGCAGCAGCTAGTAGTCATTAGAGTTACTGTAGCTTAAGACTTATAATTTGTTTATAATTCTGTATATACTTGTTGCCAATAGAGGTCAACAAA
The DNA here is from genome assembly GCF_900880675.1 of Sparus aurata. Taxonomy (NCBI): domain Eukaryota; kingdom Metazoa; phylum Chordata; class Actinopteri; order Spariformes; family Sparidae; genus Sparus; species Sparus aurata. The sequence continues at coordinate 22,284,287 of NC_044191.1, read as the reverse complement.
GGTCATTGATTACCCCACGCTAGTTTATCCTTTAAACTCACCACACCGTATCCACTGTGATAAAGAACAAACATTTGTGTCTCTCCAGGGACCCCCAGGAGACATTGGCCCAGCAGGGATACAGGGACCAAAAGGACCGCGAGGTTTGATGGTAAGATTAAAATTAGTGGTAGTTTGGTAACTCTGTGCACACTTTAAGCCAATGCAAGTGCACTGATCTCTCATAAACTGCACCCTTCCAATGAAAAATAAGCAGTGCTCCATCAGGTGCTCCATCATATACTGTACGTCCCCAGTTGCTAACATGCCTCCGCTTTCCAGGGTATGGAGGGAGCTTTGGGCCCCGTTGGCATCATCGGCCCCAGCGGTCATCCTGTATGTACCTCATATCTCATCCTATCTGCCAAGCTTTATGTGACTTCTCGCTGCTTTCAGCAGTGATGGAATGATCCTCTGTCTTCTTTCTCTCCATCAGGGACCCCAGGGTGACAAAGGAAGTCATGGGGAGACGGTGCGTGGCGCTGTTTTGATGAATCCTTTTCTGTCTGTACTGTGAGCACAGAATAGGATACTTAGTATGGAGACAGCACACCACTCAGCCTCCTTTGCCCTTAGCACTTTTCATTTCCTATTGTGCTCCGCTGTTTGTTGTTACACTCACAGTGACACTTAGCTGCTGTGGAATTCCTGTCAGGGTGATAAATGTTGGCTGCATGCTCATCTCAAGCTTTCTTAAGAGGGTTGTTGAGTGCTCGTACACAGGCATAATTCACAATTCACCCTTAAAACCCCAACACTAATGTGTGGGTTTGCTGCTTGGGAATAGGATTTGCTGTGTAGAAATAAGATTTCTGGGTGTAGGCTTGTAAAGAAGCAGGAGGGTAAGCCAATGTACAGCAGATAAAGACTCTATTGAATTGGCAGCACAAATACGTTGTTACACTGCACCTGATAGAATAATATCTGGTCTGCTCTTATACTCATTCTCCTATTGCTGGATTGTCTGCTTATGAATATTGATTTCTTATTCTTTCATCTCAAACAGGGGCTACAAGGACCAAGGGTGAGTATTCATTCAGTTCTGTAGCTTAATTATTCTGTGCACTGCTCCATACTAGAAGAAATGAACAAACTACTTTATCATCCACTATAAAGGCCAAGTTCTAAATAATTTGAAAGCTAATGCGATGGTGCAATTTTTCAGGGCTCTCCTGGCCCTCATGGACCACCTGGACCACCAGTAAGTTTTTCATTTTGTGCATTTTATGTATTTCAATGTAGATTTTAGTGTCTAATATAGAGGAAACAAATTTCCATCAGATGTATGTTTAGATGAAAAGAGTTTTACAGAAATGCGCAGGTGAGTTAGGTATGTCTGAGGTCAAGGAGAGACTGGAGAACACTTATTGATTTGCAGTCTTTTACAGTGACAGACTAGTGTTTTGACTCTTCTGTGTCTTCATGAGTGTCAAAATGTATGACGGGAAATAGCAAGACAGACACAGAAGTGATGAAACGTCACTTTCCTGTTGAAAAGTTTCACTTGTTTCCGCTTTACTTTTGTATGCATTTTTAAAAAGTTAATGAATAATCAATGAAGAAATTGCATTTAGACACAATGTATATTGCTCAACTAGGATCCAAATATGGTTAGTTGATCAATAAATCTGCCAATCCTAATTATTAGAATAAGATGATCTGCACTAAACACAAGCAAGATTACACATGTTACACCTTTGACAGTTTCTTCCAGTTGGTATTAATTCTGAGAATGGCCTCCTGGTGGATCTGATGACACCTGAGGGGGTCACACTGAGTGTGTCTCATAATTCAGATCCCAAAGTTGCATTTAAAGTGCAAAAATGTGGAATGTGGTTCTGAGAAAAAAAGAAAAAGCAATGTGTGCCTCTACACCCAAGCTAAACTGTGAGCAAATCAAGTGTGTAATTCAAAGAATAATCAAAATAGTTACAGCCGTGCTTGTTTTCCACTGTGATCTCACTCAAATAGCTGTTAGCTGGCGGCTCTTCTTTTCTGCATTTGGCATGCCTCATTTCCTGTGCGTTTATGCCTCATTTCCTGTGCACTCATGATTGTTTCTTTACATATCATATGCATATTGGGTGCGGATGGCAGAACCCACCACCAAGAATGCGGATTAGGATTTACAGAAATGCTTCCTGAACATGAATACACAACGCTACAAATGTGCTCACGAGATAGAACAACCAAAGTGTGTCAGTATAATTCAGGCTTCTGTCTTTGTTTTTCAGGGTCTCCCCACACCTGCCCTCTCACTTGTGAGTATGTTTGCTTTTTTTTGTCAATTCAGGATTTCAGGAATGATGATGTGTTATTGTACAAAGTGATTAATAAAAATGACCGTGGTTGTGGTTGCCTCATTGTCTTGCTGTCTTTCTTTGTAGACAAATGAGGCTCTTGGTGCCGCCTTTCAAGTCATTATCGATTCCCATGCTGCACTAAGGCCAGAGGTTAGTTTTGTGGGAAATTGTGCTTGCTGCAAGGAATTACTGTTGATTGATGTGAGCCTAATGGTCATTATTATCGTGAGTCTGTTTAAACTGAAGAATAAATTAGAGATACAGTTAAAGAAAAAAAAAAAGTTAAAAAAGTTATTTGACCTAATCGGATACAACTGTTCATAGAAATTACATTAATAATCATGCCATTATTTATGTCTAATTATCAGAGGATGGACATGCCCATGTTGGACCAGGGCACAGAGATCCTCAAGACCTTGCAGCATCTCAGCACTCTGATCCAGAGTCTTAAGAACCCGCTGGGAACCCGCGACAACCCTGCACGAATCTGCCGAGACCTCTACAACTGTGAACAGAGGATGTACGATGGTGAGGAGACAATATAACTGCTTGGTTACTTTTTTGTTCTGCTACTAGCAGAGTAGCTTGGAGGACAAGAACATAGAAATTGGTTGAAATGATGGATTTGGATGTGTTGGAAAGCCACATCACCAACACAAGTTACTGATACCTACATTATTACTATAGCAACCAATGCAGATGTCTGGACACAGAAATCCGGTCAGATGACTTATAAATAATAGTGGGGACAATCTGGCTGAAATGTCTGATTTGACAAAACAGTTTTCTTTGACACTTGTTTTTCTTGCCGCTGCTTTTTGACAGGCACTTACTGGATCGACCCAAACCTCGGCTGTGCTGCAGACACTATTGAGGTGACGTGCAACTTCACCGGTGGAGGACAGACTTGCCTGAAACCTATCACAGTATCCAAGGTTCAGATCACTTCTATTTTAAGCAATTTGCTACAACAAACAGACAAAATGCCCAGTGAGCTGTTAACTCTTATCACTGAGCAGACAAGATCACTTTGGGAGCTGACTGTGTGGACAGGAGATGAATATCAAATCCAAGATTGCATGTGTGCATCTGGGGAAATGTTCTCTGTAGTCTTTCTTAAGAAGTAGAAAAGCTAAGGGTTAAATGTTGTTCATGTGATAAATGAAGGTGCAGAGCTGTTCATTTTCTGGCTCAAAACTGTAAACCTTAGCTCTTTTTCAGTAGATAATTGTCACAGTGAATCTTGAGGCTTTCCCTTTAGTCCTGCTGGCATCATCAAAGGCACACTCGCTTGGCAAGCAAACCTCTTGAATCTTCAATTTTTCTTCACGTTTTTTTTTTTTTTTTTTTACTTCAGCCATGAAATATTTCAACAAAATAGCACCGCACAAACTAACACAAATACAGACGGACTCATTGCCTGCATTAACTGTAACTGAATCATGGGGGCAGACAGTCATACAATATTGGCACAACATGTGATCCAGATGTAACTCTTTCTAATAAATAACAGAACTGCAGCAGCTCCCAGATTGATTGTGCTTAAGCTCTTCTGTCACAGAGACTAATAGTTGCTGACATGTAGGAATATGTTTATGAGCCAACGGTCATTGACATGATCATAATTTTCTGAAAGTAACGATTATTTTAGAAACACTAATTCTTCATCTGCTTAAATCAATTTATCATAAATGTACTTTTTAATCTGCTTTATAGCTGGAGATAGGAGTGGGTCGCATCCAGATGAACTTCATCCACCTATTGAGCACCGAGGCAGTGCAGCACATCACCATACACTGCCTTAACACACCTGTGTGGGCAGCAGGGCCATCCCTGCAGCCTTCATACAGGGCTGTGAGCTTCAAAGCCTGGACGGGAGAGAAGATTCAGGCAGGTGACCTCCTGGAGCCACTCATACCTAGGGACGACTGCTGGGTATGAACTGCTACTTCTCTGGCCTAAATTCAAAGTAGCAATCTTTGAAATTCTTACTGAGAGTTAGATGAGAAGATTTGAAGTATCCACAGGACAGACTTTAGTTAAAGATAGTGTGTTAAAATGTTACTCTGGTAAAAGTGAAAGTTGTCCATATGAATAGTACTTGAGTGAAAGTCCTAAAGTAGCTGATATTAAATGTACTCCAGTCTCAAAAATACAAGTAAAGCTAAAATACACATTTGGGCTTATATACTGTGCACTACGGGTCTAGTGATTACCAACCTGTCGAATCCGCAAAAGCACATTATCTGTGCCAAGAAACTTGTTTCAGCTACGAACCCGCTCAACCCTTGGAGTTATGTGCAGTGACTTGTTTCTTGGCCAGGCATAAAGGCTTTGTGCAGTCTTGCATATAAATACTTGTAAAACCACAATGTTGTTTTTACTTTTCTGTTTTTGCACTAATTAAACAAAGATGTTAATCATGCGTCAGTAGGCGGATTATTAAACCTGGGAGTGAACTAGGCTAGCTGTGTTCTCTGCTATTGGTATTTATTACTTACTAGTATTTATGCTAAGCTAAGCTAATCACCCCCCCTTTGTGCTAGCTCCCTAATAAGACAAACACACAAACACAAATTCTCACTTCCCTCTTGTTGTATCTAGCCATGCAGATAGGTTTGGTTTTATTAGTCCTGGTTTTGAGACACCTGTTTGTAATATTTCTGCCTCCAGTCGATGACCCTTTCATGTTCTTTAGTCTTCCACATCCTCAATTCATGTGAAATCATTTAACCCTCACTTTCAGATCAAAGATGGCCGCTGGCATCAGACCCACTTTATCTTCCAGACCCAGGACCCAAACTTACTCCCCATTGTGGATGTGTACAACCTACCAACCACAGAACCCGGTGCACGCTATCACCTTGAGGTTGGACCCGTGTGCTTCTTATAGGACCCTGTGTAGGGGCTGGGAATACTCCTCGAAGGAGTGACTGCATGGAGGAGTGTGGACGGGAGGGAGACTAATGCTTCTGTGGTTTCCAGATCGACAGACCCTGGCCCTCAATTTTCCCTCCACAAAATATGCTTGGACTGCAGAAACAGGAGGGGGCACCAGAGTGAGAAGGCCCATTGAAAATGCAGAGACTTCTAGCACTAATCAGCCTATGGAAAACAATAAGCTTCTTTTTTCAGAGACTTGTTTGTGTGACACAAGACCTGAAGGCCGCTTTTGAAAGGAAGTAATATGAACGTCTAATTCTGTCATCTCTCAGACCATGCTGTATCATATTTTCTTCACGGTCTGATACCTAAAAGTTGTTTTTTTTTTTCTTTTTCAAGAGGTCTGTACAGATACATGGAGCAGTTACATCTGCAAATGCAATAATTCCAATTTTAATGTTTAAGTATTATTTATACATGTATATGTACTGTATATTGTAATATAAAGTGCAATAGTTATTGTTTCACAGCCTTTAGGCATATACAGTATCAACATCATATCACTCATTCAGGTATAGGGTGTGCCTCAGACACACAGGCGTACTATCTCCAGGTAAGTCTTTTTGAGCCTCTGATAAGTGTCCAGTGCTGAGAGAACCCACGTTTATACAGATGTCTTCACACAAACAACTGCTGTGTGGTACGGTCCATGTCAGCGTGGATCGACGCTTTCAACAGTGTGGACTGAGAAAAGTGTGTCAATATGCTACCTCGTACCGCACCTCTCATCTAGCAGCAAGCAAGATGTTACCTGATAATATCTGAGACGACAGCGAGGTGACACCTGGTGCTGCAACAGTTGACACGCGAATGATAACGTCTTGTCAGCTCTCAGCAAAGCTATGTCCTTATGAAAAAAAAGGGAAGATTGTAAAAAATATACAGCAGGCCAAATCCATTAAATTAAATTATATTTTCAAGATAGTATTTTAACTTTTTCAATACTCTTTGTACTATCTGACACTGAGTCTGAAACTATAAGTTAATTATTCTTTTTTTTTTTTTATCTCTCAAAATGTAAATGTAATTATGCAACCTTTATTATCTACAGTGGATTCTATTTAAATTGTATTTAAATTCTGACAAGCTTTCAAGTACAAAACAAGGCATCCGTCATGTTTTATCACTTTCTTTTTTTTCCATTTGGAGCTTTGAGGATTCTACAGTCTGTTTGTCTTCAATTGGAAAATCAACTGTATTTTTTGGACATCTCCATCCTTTTTACTTCTTCTCTGTAACTGTTCACTCAAAAAGGTGCAGCAATGAGGTTGGTCCCGCCAATCTAAAAAACTCAGAGGATTTCTTACAATACACAACACTAAACCACAAATGGTACATGAGCTCACAGTGTTTGGTCTGTACAGACGTTTCATGCTGCGTGAATTAAGTCTAGCGACTCAACAGGTAATTCAATAAATGTCTGAAACCTTTGTTGATAAGCGGCTTTCTTTCCCCCCCCCCCATCAAAGAAAACTTCAAGCAAAGTGAGAAAATAAACACATTCAAACTGCCTGCACTGCTTTTTTAGCTTCCTTCCATTCATTTCACAACTAGTACCTTTGAATTCTGTAAAACATGGAGAAAAATGTTATCCGTGAAGTAACACCTCCATTAGTTTTAGTTGTCATCCACCTGTAGTTGTATTTATTACAAAAAAACAGGCAGACAGAAGTTGAAATCAGTATATCAGCATGTGGCTGTATCTTATGCGTGATCTCATCTTGGGCACATGGCATGGCGGCCCCCGTCGATAGGCAGGTTGACTCCGGTAATGAAGCTAGCGGCGTCGGACGCCAGGAAGGCGATGCTGTGGGCCACTTCCTCCACCTCCCCTGGTCGACCGAGGGCATGGGTCTGCTTACACTTTGCAAGAAACTGGTGGTGGATAAATATTTACAGAATGAGCCTAACGGATATTTTGCATAAGAGATGCTGACATTATTTACTTGTTTGCTATTCGATATCAGGACAGGACAGACAACAGAACCTCTGAAGGAGAAAAAAAAAAAGTTTTATGACACCATACAGTGTTGACATCAGGGGTGCAGATCTGATGTCAGGATTGGGGGGGACACAAAACTTCGTAGAGGCTCACCATATCATTAAAAAAGTAATGCACAGGGAATCATTTATTGTGCTTACCTTTCTTGTTTATTTGTCCTAAACAGCCAACAGCACGTATCACTGCTTACTTAACTGTTATATTAGTAAATTATAATTTTAAGGGTCTCAAGCATGTAATGTCTACTCATGTTCTTATCTTTCGCCTCCCTCCAACCCTCCCAGATCCCCAATTCTTCTCACCATTTTCCTTTTCTCCCAGCGTATGGGACTACTTTATGCATGATTAATTGATATGGATGAATATCAAAATATGAAGCCCTAACCAAGTTGTGTAAACCAGGTGATCATGTTACCCATACTGATGTAATTGCATTGTAGTGGAGGACACCAGCAATGGAATGTGGAGTCAGAAATATATTTGTCAAACATTATTTGTTCCACCATTTCAATAATTTCTTTTTGGATGTGAATCTAAAATGTGAAGAATATGAAGTCTGAAAATACATTTGTTCAATTTTGAATAATTTAGGGTACTTTTATTGGGGGGGACAATTCATGTTTTTCAGAAACGGTTCAATGATATTTTACCTGGGCATACTGATCCTCATCTAGTCCTGCTCTCTTGTGGACATCAGTGATGATCACACCAGGGCTGAAGAAATGCAGCAGGAGCACGGATACAAAATAGTGTGCATCACAAATGTATGTCCAACAGAAACAACTGTCATCCGCTCTTTAAATTACAAATTCATTGTGCGTTTTACCTCAAGGAATAATATATACAACACTCACCAGACCGAGTTCACTCTGACTTGCTTACACGCCAGTTCTGAAACAAAAGTCGTGTTATTTAACATAATGAGCGTTAAGTTTGTGGAGGAAAAAAAAAAAATGTCTCACTCACCAAGTGCAATACAACGTGTGAACTGATCGATGGCGGACTTGGACATGCAGTATGCCAGCACACCGGGGAACTACAGGGAGAAAAACTGTGAGGCACGATTCTTGTGAAGACATGTAGTGGAAAAAGTTTTGGCCAGATCACTGATACCCACTGATCTCTGTCCGTTGATGCTGGACACATTGACGATGGAGCCCTTGGTCTTGATCAGGTGGGGTACGCAGAGTTGAGTCAGGTGGTACACAGACCTGGAAGATCAACACCGTCACAGCCATGGGACATATTGCCACTGCTTGTACGCTCAGCACTAACACGTCTCAATGATGTCACCCTCTCAGGTGAAACCCTACCTGACATTGATGTTCATGACCTTGTCGTACTGAGCCAGGTCCGTCGCCTCGATGCTGCCCATGGCCAGGATCCCAGCGCTGTTGACCAGGACGTCCAGCCGGCCGAAGCGGGCGATAGTTTGCTCCACTGTCTTCTTCACCGTCTCCTCATCGGTGAGGTCTCCCGGAACAAGCAAAGGCTAAAACACATTCAGTGTTTTATATAAACGAACACACACACAGAGCAGCTCTTTAAAGCCCCACTCTATATCACCCACATGTACTTACATCTGTTTACATTCATATTGCATAAGATTTTTGCTCATCCCACAATGCACCAGGGCTGCTTTTTGGTTACATTCAGACTTTCAACTTTGCAACTGGATGCTGTCACGCCAAACCCTATTCAAAAAACTTCCGATTTAAAGTGCATGCTCTTCAGACGCTGAAGATTCTGCTCCACACAGCTGTTTTCAGTGTCGGCGTGTCTCTACTCCAGTTATGTGAACCACACAGTGTCCCTCAGTGTGAGAGTTACCTCTGCAGCTCCACAGTCGGTGCACTGTTTGGCTATCTTGTTGAGGTTTTCCACGTCGCGGCCGTTCAGAGCCAGCAGAGCTCCGAGCTTGGCGAACAGGACGCTCGTACCTGCCCCGATGCCCGAGCTGGCCCCCGTTATCAGAGCCACCTTGCCCTTCAGGGAAGACACCTAAATACACACACACACACACACACACTCACTCAAAAGTCTATCAGCTGTTCACCCCGTTGATGCCTCACCATCAACAAATTAACCGATTTTTAATTGAGATTAATTTAATTAAATTCAATCTGTCAAAGTAACACGGCGCTGAAAAATACAAGGCAGCAATGTGACATCATGTGACAGAAAGTTAACTTACTTTAAACGCGTCGCCCGATGCCATGATTTCTGTGGTGTTTGTGCTAGAGCGTGTGCTTCGTCCACCAGTGATGACGCAATTTGACGCGTCAGGTACTGATCTGTAGTTCATACAGGACTTCAACACTACCCTTTACTCACAGCTCAAGGCAGAACTTGTGCCTCTTATCTTTTGAAGCACACGTATGATTATAAATACAAAATATGTATTTTCGCAGGTAGAAAATGTTGAAGAGCACGTAAAAGACAAAACACATCAATACAAAAAGTTTTATTTGACAAAAAAAAAAATGCAATTTATTTACACAGACTATCAAGAAAGAAAAGATGAGAATCTGAATAACATTGCTGTTAAAAGCCAGGTGTTTGTTTTAGGACTGAATGAAAATGAATTGGTTTTGAATGACCTGTACCTAGTCGTTACAAAGACTTAGTCACAACAGTTTTTCTGAAAATGTACAATCATATGCAGCTAGAAACTGGAGAAAGCATACTTCTGAAGTTTGCTTCAGTGTGACAAAACTGCTCCCTTTACCTGAACAGTGATGAAGGTGACAAATGACATTTAGATTCTGGGTGTTACCCATTTTGAAATGCTGGTATACATTATTCTGTGAAAACTCACCATTTTATTCAGAATTAGTGTCCTAATCGTTGGTGTCTCCAATTTCTAGAATCAAACAAGATATCCATTTTAACTTTGGCAATGTAAAATGTTGTCCACAGAGTCCACATCTGTGTCAAAGGTCTATCTTCATATTCGAAGAGGAAGTCGTCTATCCAGCGAAAGGGTTGGCGTGGATGGTCACATCCTTTATTCGGGTTTCAGTCAGCGGTCTGAACGTCTTTTCATTGACGGGCAGTTTCTCCAGTTCATCCAGTGTTTCCAGGCCGTCGATAATCCTACATGTTGAAGAGAGCAAGATGTCAGCTGCCATGCCATCATCATGTCCATCTCACATAACACCCATTTATTGATTATACAGGTTGCTTACTTTCCAAACACTGTGTACTTCATGTCCAGATGGGGCTGTTTGGCATATGTTAGGAAAAACTGGGAGCCGTTCGTGTTGGGGCCATTGTTCGCCATCGAGACCACTCCTCGTACATTATGCTTAAATAAAAAGAAAGCAGGACACGAAAGTCACAGTGATATATCCTGATCCGTCACGATACATTTGGTGAAACTTCCTACCGATGTAGGCGAACAAGCCCAGTCAAGCTAGTACTCACCTTGAGGTGTTCGCTGTACTCGTCTTCAAATTTGCGGCCCCATATACTCGTTCCTCCTTTACCTGTGCCTACATTGTGCGGTGAAAAACAAAAGAGAGAGTGAGTTGTGACATTACAGTATCAATGACGCAGCAGGGGAAACAACGTTCTCGCACCTGTCGGATCCCCAGTTTGAACCATGAAACCTTTAATGTTTCGATGGAAGTTGCAGCCGTTGTAGAAACCACTGGCACACAGCGCAAGGAAATTCTGTAGAAGTAAAATAAAATGTTAGGATACTCCACGAAATTGTTGGACAAATATGTGTACATCTACATTTAGGTTTTTAACAAAGACAGTGGCTTTATTTTCACAGACGGTGCCACTCAATATTAGAAAACAACTGCAAAATGCATGCTAATACAATCAACTTAAATGAATTCTCGTCTGGAAACCAGCCCGGGAAGAACTGCGCCGTGTAACGTTGACGTTACGTTACCTAGTTTACTGTAGTGTAACGTTACTCACCTCACATGCTCTCGGTGTGCGCTCACAAAACAGTTCAATTTTAATGTCTCCTAGATCTGTGTTAAGGGTAACAGCCTGTGAAATCAATAAGAGACATACAATCATCAAACGGTACATTTTAAGAGTCTCACGAGTGGCCATTCATCACCGTTTCCTACCTAGCTTAACTTAGCTTATTATCCAGACTGTTAATTCAAACAAGCTAGTTCTTATTACAACAGGAAGTTTCGGAACTGGCTCCGACCACGCATATCCGTATTAGTTAATAGCTTTTTAAACTGTTATGTTCACAATGATAATAATATGCTAGAAATTTATATGACACAATTTACCATTTTGAACGTCGCGTCTGTGGACGAGTGTGCCGGAGAAACATGTCCGTGTTGATACAGGAGCCCCAGCGCTCAATGGTTCCACGGTAGTTTAGAAAGGGCACGCTAAAAATAAAGTGACATGGGTCTGTATATTTAAAAAAAACCCGTAAAACTATCATCCATAAATATGCCATCTAATCTAAGAATAATCAGTCTCTAAATGATTTGTATGATTTTGTTTTAATTAAGTGTTTTAATTATTATTTTCTATGTTGTTGTCGTTTTTTTTGTCTTTTCTTTTCCATTGATTTGGTTTTGTCACACGCAACAAATCTATGTATGACAAATACAATAACTACATGCATATGTCTGGAGATGTATATGTGTAAACATGTTCTGGCTTGTAAAGTTGTGTGGGATAATGTTCCTAACTTGAGTCTGTAATGGGGAAAAATCTGTATAATTGTTCCTATCATACTTTGGCAATAAATAAATAAATATATATATATATATATATATATATATATATATATATATATATATATATATATATATATATATATATATATATATATATATATATATATATATAAATATATATATATATCTATATATATCTATACATATATCTATATATATATATATACCTATATCTATATATATATATATATATATATATATATATATATATATCTGAAGACATACAGCCCCTGGGTTTGTATATATATATTATATTATATATAGTTTTCGTTCAATATGTTTATCTCAATGACTAATCTGTTATCTAGCCAACACTAAAATATAACATAGAACTGAGTCATTCACAACATTAAAGAAGGTACCCAACACAAATTTGGTCGACCAAATGTATTCTTTATTTTACCTCTAGTGGATGGTGTGCAGGAGAGGATGGGACACGTGTTTAAACAGAATACTCACTGTCACATCATTCATGTCAATACTGATGCACCGATCATTTCCTTACAAATGAAAAAACGTTTGGCAACCAAACCAAATTTGTACATCACCTGTGACCAAATTCCAGTCGGGAGAAAAATAAATGTACCCAATCTTAGCGAATCAGGGGAAAGAACGGAGGTGAGTATCAAGGGGTGAAAAAGTCTCATCATGCCAACACACACAAACACACACACACACACACACACACCTGTGCTATTCACAATGAAAACACAACTGAGAAACAACACAGCTCGATTTATACGTTATTGATGAAAAATGCAGAATCCAGGTTAAACAGAGTGGTTTTCTTTAAAAACACAAACACATCTTGTTTTAAACCAGCAGTCGATATTAAATACACCAAACTAGAAAATAATGTATAGAAATGCATATAAAACTGTAACTGTATAAAACAACTGTTTAAATTAATAAAAATACCAGGTGTAATAAAAAATAGGCAATCAACTCAAAAAAGAAGTGAGTACTAGCTGGCTTCCTGAGAAATTTAGTTGTATTGTAATAATACCAATAGCTGTCAAAATGAAAAGAAAAAAAAAAGTCAGTCAATTAAAAAATGAAGGAAAATGCTAAAAGCAAAGAGATTAAAACGATAAGACCAAAAGCTAGTTTAGTTACTGATACCACATTACTAGCAACCTACACAATTCATGTTTCATTGTACTGACCATTTACCTTGCAGTGCTCAACATTTTGACACGGTGTTCTAAAGTCACTCTTAATTAGTTCATAGTTGATTGTCTTAATTGGAGGAGTATTGCTGAGGTGTCATTTAGAATGTTCCAGCGGGGACTTTAAGGATTAACATTAATTAATTTGAACTATGATCATTTTAATCTCATGGCTGGCAGTCATTCAGTTGAACCTTCCCATTTTCGTAAAACATAGAAAACGTGTTGTATACGTCATGTTGTATACGATAAATTGCATTTACCTAAATGTAACTTGTGGGAGAGGTGCTACAGTGCAAAAGCATTCTCTCGGATCCAAAAAAAAAAAAAATCACCTCTAATCTAGTTAACCTTTCAGCATCATCTTAGTAAAAATTAATGTGACAAAAGGAATGCCCATGCACATTAGAAAACTACATCACAACTAACCTTTACATAGTTTAAATAAAGGCAATATTGCACAATATAGCATAGTTAAACATGTTACTGAAATAAATGTACATAGCTTAAACTATTTCTATACTTTTTTAACCCAGTTCCTGTACTGTGTATTGCTACTTCTCCAAGTTTTTGTTTGCAGTTAGGTATATCAAGACATAAACTGATATTTTTTTCTCAACACAAGCACCCCCTACTGTGTGTTGTGCTCCGTTAGAGCTGTGCATTGATTTGGAATTCCACAATGTTAGCATCGTGCAGCTTATTGTGGCAAAACACAAAGGGAGAACAGTCACTCGCAGGCAAAACGTTTTTAACAGTCGCTCACAAATGAACACACTCTGAAAAAAGCTGTGAAATAAATGACAATTAACTGCCCTGACCTGAAACATATGGAGGCCCATTTGCAACAGAAAGAAACATTAATAACAATAAAAATTCTTATCCCACAGTTATGAGAAGGTAGAATTTGTATCTCCTGGTAGGTCTGAATCTAGGACATGGCTGTGAGATTTAACTACCACAAAGATAATTCTATAAATTAAAATGACATATTACTCTGTAATCCTGTTTTTGAGATTTTTTTTTTTTTTTTTTTTAAATATAATTACTATATTTTTATATTTTTTAATCCCCTGGCATTGAGGGGTTTCCATAAGAGGTGAGTGTATGTGGCACAAATAAACCCCCACACAAACAAAATAAAAACCATCACACAATTAAACAAAAAACACTTTCATGCCCAAAATGAGCTTGTGTCACTTCAGTAATCAAAATCTAAACCCAGCTGCTACATTTCTAGATCACTTTTACAAATAAGACTGAAACAGATTTTTTCTACTGGGTAACTTAAATCAAAATGTTCACACCCATCTAACTTTAACACTCTATAGAAGTTGTCAGCAGTGCACATCAACACTGATAAAGATAGTTAAAGCTGCACTAAGGTAGACTTGTATCTAAAAAGAATTAAGTTAATCGCAGCAAATTTGACAAAGTGATGCTCCAACAGAAAATAGTATCTCATTAATCAAAGATGTTATAGACACCGCATTTCTTTTTAATTTACCCAAATCTAATTAATGGTGTCAAGTTGGGTCACTTGTGAAAAGTACATAGGAAGTGAGGACACTAGAGCAAAACATAAAAAAAACAGCAGACCTGTCCTGTTACTCCTATGAGCATTTGGGGATGGGTATTCTTGTGCAGCTTTAACAACTTTTATCTGCATAAAAATCATGATGAAAAAATCAAGAGTATCATGATTTGCTCTCAACTGCACAGATGCCACAACAAAAACAGAAACAGTACATAACAGAGAAGGAGTGAATTTAAGTTAAGGCAACTGACAAGAAAATCATGGCTCTTCTAAAAAAAAAAAAAGCCTCATTATCTTAATATAATGTATAGTAACGACCATTTTTCTTTCCATTAACTGGAATGTTGCTTTTAAGATTAAAAAAAGCTTTACGCTTTTCAATGTAAAAGCTTTCAAATTTTAATTTCAGAAATCTGTGTCAGAAATGGACAAATATGGCCAAAATTCTAATAGAAACATATTAATTAATGTATTAATTATGTCATAACAAACTGAAATGAAGACAAGGCCTGGTGCTTAGAAAACCTATCTAAAGAAAAGTTTTGCTTTTTTCACTTGTCATTTGCAGACAATATCAATCCACATTCAGGACATAAAAGCAGACCAGTGCTAACTACATATGCACCACAAAAAAAGGTCAGCAATCAATCTAGTGTTATGTACGTTTTAAAAATATTTCCAATGTTTGGAGGCTTAATTTCAATGTCAATACGCTATTATCCTGCATACACTTCTAATTCTGTTTACTCAGACATGATAAATCTCATTCAAAACCTTCTCAGCATTTTTTCCCAGATTCGTTCATTTTGTTCTGTGCAATTCATTACAAACAAACAATGCAGATGCAGCATGATCATAAAATAGATTAGAATAGAATCCCCAGTGATAGTATACTGGCAGTAAGGAGTTGGGTATCTTCGTGCTGATAGCATGCTTTGCACATGTTTTGTAATACTATTACACTTGGTCTCTTCAAGCACAGCTGGTGGTCAAGCACAACACCGATCTTACCCAAGAAAAAGGAATTCACTCTGGCAAACTGGCTCCCCACTTTCTTGTCTAATAGCACATGTTGTCAGGCCAGCCAAGGACAACCTTTCTGCAGGACATGTACATCTAACAGTCTCCTTGATGACCCTTTCAGACTAAAGGACCCCAGAATCTTCCTTTTTGTCTTCTTACATGTCTCATCATCAGTTATCCTGGATTACTTACTTTCATGATTTTCCAATGAATTTCAAAACAAGTACACAAGCTATTTCTGCCATTGTCATCCCTCTTCAGCACAAAGCCAATGACCACCAGAGTTACAGGTTATGTCAGTTCAATGAAGGATGACACTATTCTGACCCAAATCCTGAAGATGCTAACATGACTGTGCAGTTTGTTTGTGATTGTTAATATCATTCCCTATACACAAATAGAGCATTTTGTGATATAATCAGATCAACTGTCAAATGTTTTGAGTGAACATCTGCATATTTCTTTCTGAAAGAAACTTAAAATTGAGAGGTAAAGCCCCTAGCCTGTCACAAACTTAAAATAAGTGGAACAAGCAATGTTTGCATTACAACACAGAAATTAAAAATGGTGAAGTCTTGGAATTCTCCTTGCTATCTCATTTGTAATTCTAACAATACTGGACAGATTATTTTCATAATGTATTCGCTCTTCATTAGACCTGATGTTTAAGCTATGGTGAGCAGTGAAACTTGGTGTTCAAGTTCTTTTCTTTCTGTGGTAAAGTTGGTCTGCAGTTTAGCATTTCTAAACTTCACCACAAGCACGAAGAATAAAATGTAAACACACACTGCTGATCACAATGGCAATGCTACATTATTGCTAAAAAAGCACTGTTACGGGGTTGAGGCCTGAGAAGTTGTTTGTAAAAGATGGAAAACCAACTGCAAACGTAAGAATTCACAGAACAACCTGAAACTATCAGTATTTTTGGTTCTGCCAAACTGGCTCTTGTTCATGATACCCATCCTTACTGACAGTACACTGCAGCAGGACTACTGCCTGCTTCAACGAGCTCTTGCACACAGAAGAGGTGTTTTCTCCTGTTTCTGGGCCCAGTTGGTTAATATCCATTTTCACTCACAGCCACAGTCCTGTTCAAGCTTGTTCTTTGTCAATTTTCCATAACTGTTCCTTGACCTCCGTGGGCAGGGTGTTGAAAAGGTCCTCCTCTACCACGAGACCAGTTCTCTTTAGCTGTCGGCACTCGCCCAGCTCTACTGGCAGACACTCCAGCCGGTTTCCTCTCAGCTCTAGTTGTGTCAGCCCGGTCAGCTCTCCAAACCGTGATGGCAGAGACTGCAGGCAATTGTTCCCCAAGTTCAAAGTGCGAAGCTTCTTACACTGGAACAGCTCATTAGGCAGGCTCTCAATCTTCATTTTCAAGGTGTGGTGGAGATGGTTAATGGGAGAGAAGCAGAGAGGAATAACAATTTGCAGGTTAACATTGTTTTCAGCAGCATACAATTGGCTGCAGACAATATAGGATGAAAAATTGCAATGTATGTGTGTGATCGACAAAAATTAAAAAGTGATTATGTAAGTACTCACCCTGTTGGCTGTCACTGCCAGGTACTGAAGATTCTGTAGGAAGCCAATGTCTGTAGGGATATAGGTTAGGTTGTTATGGCTCAGGTCCAGGAAGCGCAGCTTGCGGCAATAAAACAATTGGCTGGGGATCTTCTCAATCTTGTTTCTGTTCAGGTACAGTTTCTCCAGGTTGGTCAGGGTGCCAATCTGGATGGGAATATAGGCGATCTGGTTGTACCAGAGCTTAAGGCAGACCAGCCGATGAAGGTGCTGGAAGCTGATGATCTCCTCGATGGTCTTCAGGTTGTTGTCCTTCAGATCAATCTCCTGCAAGTTGTGCAAACTGAAGATTGAATGCGGTATGCGCTCTAGATCACAGCGAATGAGCTCCAGTTCTGTCAGGTTTACCATCTTCTTCAGGCTGTTGAGCACCATTAGCTTAGTGCCCTCATTATTGACGGAAAGCTTCTGGAGGTGCATGCCCACATCCGTCACCACTTGAGGTAGCTTGGTGAGATTGCTCTTCAGACGAAGAACTTTGAGCCTCTTGAGCTCGCGGAGACCATCAATGACAATGTAACGGTTGTTCTCCGCGCTCAGATTCCCTGTAAGATGAAGTTCACTCAGGTTCTTCAAACTGTAGATCCATAAGGGAATCTCTTTGATGTCAGTGAACTTGATGTGTAGAGACTTTAAGTTCTCACGCAGAAAAGCCAGTGCAGGAGCTTCGATTTTGGCCGGTGTGTGGTAGAGCCACATCTCCCGCAGGTTGACGAGCTGGGCGATGATTGGGGGGATGGTGACATCGGGGATAAGCTCCAGTTTAAGAACTTCCAGCTCCATCAGGTCAAATACTGTGTCTGGTATGCCACTCAGCATGAAAAGGTGCAACTCCAGCTTCTCCTGAGAGTTCTTCGTAATCCTCTGCCTGAGCTTGTCCAGTGTCCACTCATTGTTGAGATTGAGCTGCCTCAGCTTATTCTCGCTTACTTCTGAGAGGAACACAGCAAAACGTTTTGAGTACAGAGGGTCATACTGGTCGATCATGTGCATCATAAATGCAAAGTCGTTCTTCACATCGGGTATGTCACTGTAGCTGCTCTCTTCCCGTATCGACTCGAAGGAGTATTTCTTCAGAGAGCGCCGAAGCATCCAGCAAAGTGTGTACATGCAGATCAAACCATAAACCATCACTAAGCTAATGTAGAAACAGGCCAAGATTTTAAAAAGTGTTGCCAGTGGGTGAGCACAACGGTACACGCTGTAACCTGTCAGGCTCTCTATATTTACCGAACAGTCGACACTGAATTTAATATCGCGCACGTAATACCCTGTATAGCAGATTATCAAAATAAATTTGATGACTTTGATAATAGTCTGACGGATGTACAGTCTGTACACGATGTCTCCTTCTTCAACGTGTATACGGAACTTTTTTACTTTTTCAAACAGGGCTTTTGCCTGTTCGCCCTCTTTCTTGTCCAAAACCCCGGTTTCTGTTCTATCTACAATGCCCTGCTCAAAGCGTGTCTTTGTCCTTTGGAGCATGGGAACACTTGCTTCAACATCCTCACTGATAACAGACTCCTTGTGGTCCATTGAGCCATTCATTTTCATTGGTTTTGGGTCACTCTCTTCAACCACAGTCTCCGACAGCGCCCTAGTTGTCCATGGGGAGTCGAAGCATTTCAGCAAGATGGATACAAAGTGCTCTAGTTTGGAACTTGTCCGTGGGAACTTGAACCAAAAGTTGCTGCAAGCTAGGAAAATAAGTGTGTGAAGTAATACTAGGTAAGGAAAATACTTGGCAAACCAGTGCAATCTATTCTCATAGCACACAGCATCCACATAGTTGTACTGGTGGCGGTCCAGATCATACTGGATCCCTTTGGGCTCCAAGAACAACGATGTGGCGAGGGTAGAATTGAAGTTCTTCTTGCAGGTCTGATTGACAACCCATTTGCAGGGCAGGCAGATCATCTTGTCCTGAGTGACCTGCAGCGTCCCCCCAAACACAGAAATCATAAGCATAACAATGGAGATGTAGTCCGTGAATACATCCCACCATGGTTTCAGGATGCGGTATGCTGGCTGTGTGTCCACAAAGTACCGCAGCTCAGTGATGGGAATCATGGTTTATCTGTGGAAAAAGAGTTCAGGACATGATCATGACAACAGAGATATACGAAATTAAATAACATTGTTATACATCAAGACACTGCAGATATGGCTTTCTACAAAAATCCCCCTAATGCCTGAATAGCCTGCACCTCAACCACAACACAATAGCAAGATGACAAATCAA
Source organism: Sparus aurata (assembly GCF_900880675.1). Taxonomy (NCBI): domain Eukaryota; kingdom Metazoa; phylum Chordata; class Actinopteri; order Spariformes; family Sparidae; genus Sparus; species Sparus aurata. The sequence continues at coordinate 22,264,712 of NC_044191.1, read as the reverse complement.
TACTAGAATGCTAACTAACAAGGTAATACATCAGAACATTGCAGACGGTTAATTTGAAGGCTGCCAGGAGTAATGAAATAAAGATTCATGCTTGTGACAAAGAATCGCCTGATTGACTCCACTGAGTGGGCGACCATGTTATCGATTTAACTTTGGTTAAACAGACTCAATTAATCTTGCTTTCTAAAGTGGTAGACTGGACATAGTGTTTCAAATGTTTTTTGCCAAATGATCAGCTATCAATGGAATCTTAAGTAATTTATCTGCAGTTTATTTTAGTCCTGACAAGATTTAAGTGGTTGTTGAAGCAAATGAAAAAAAAGACAATGAGGCAGCTGCTTTGATAGTCTATCCAGGCTATAAACAAAATAAATGACTAAATTAACAGAACAATCACTTCGGACAGACTTAATCAAGAAGAACCTTTGTGCCCAATTTTCATTGGGGTGCATCGTAATTAACAGGGTTGCACTGATTCCTTTTTCTCATTTAAGTCTGATTATACCACTGAAACTAAGTACTTCAAACTGTATCAAGAACTGTGAACTTTTGGAAATATGAAATTAAGAAAAAATTAAAACTGAAAAATGATTACATAACCCATTAACAATATGAATGTAGGTTCCAGAAAAAGTATTAGATAATGATATTGTGAAATAAAATTACACATACTGTGAAAGAGGATTTATTCCTGTCTCTAATTAGGAGTAAATCTTGTATGTAACCGTGACAACTCATCTCTACATCAGGCAAACAGGCTGGAGGACCCTCGTAAGTTATTACTCCAAGCTGTTGGTAAGAAATAAAACCTAACAAAAGACACACATGAGAAATATTTGCTGGTGATGACAGATAAGAACGTTTGTAATACACTTTAAAAAAAGGTTCTACTTACAGATTTGAAAGCACAAAACTCCATACCTAAACAGTCAAGAGTAATCCACAACTACTCCTGGATAAAGCCACCAAAATCAACCTCTAGCCTTGTGCGAGTGTGACACACCCAGCATGTAAGCTTGAGAAGTCACTCTTCTAAAGATGATGTTCCGTTTTGGCTTGTTTAACCCAAACAACACAACCGCCAGAGGAGCCACCTTGCTTGGCTGCTCTCTATTCTTAGCCATTTCCGTTAATAATACCCAGAGTATTGTCTGTGGGGGCCTTGAGAAGCACCTCCCTTGACCTTCAGGAGGAGATCCTGTTTACCTTACAGGAGCCGCTGTCTCCAACCAGTGTCTCTCTGGAATACTCCACCGTCACCTTTTGCAACCCCACCGCCCCCAAAAACACACACCTACACATACACAACAAGTGTCTGGGCTGGGCATTCATCAGAGTTTGTACTCTGTTAGGAAGCTGTAAAGGCGAGGAGTCAAGACGTCTAGTCTGATCCTCGGCCAAATAAGCATATTTGGATTGGCTCCAGTTCTGAGGAACTTTTGCACACATAATAACCGTTCCAGCATAGCAGCCTGGATTGGGTAGATGATGGATCAGCAGCAAGTACAACCAGTAAATACAATACTCACCAGTTTGGATGTGTTATCTGTGCTCCAGTGCCTGACGATGTCCCTGGTGGACAAGCCACTCTCTATGTATCCAGATCTCTTCATGGACCACTGCCTCTCTCATCGCCATGGGGTTGAATTGAAAACCTGACAGATATATTGACAGATTGAAATGGGGTTCAGCCTTTTTCTAGCATGCTCGGGAGAGAAACACTTTACCAATGCGTCAAGAAAGTTATCTGAATGCGTATTACTGCTCCAAAATATGTTTCAACAACAATCATTTAAGGAAAAAAATGATGTTTGCCTTTACGGGTTGTGGTAATATACTCGTCTTGCCTGATATGGTTCATGTTGTCAGATGTGTTCATTTAGATGACTGTACAGACTACACATCAGTCACCGCTCGTCACGTTAGCATAAGATGTCTTTGTCATCTCGCTAGGTAGCTGAGCAAGTGCTCCTGAACAGTAAGTTAGTTCAAACTTGATGTTTCATTCGATCTACGATTAAATAATGACACACATTTAAGTTATGTAAGTATGACGATATCTGACAGTAAGCTGTATATCAACACCGACCACAGACCAGCACAATTTTTGCTATTAAAACACGTTAGCGAACTGTGCTAGGCTGCTGTTAGCTAGTGAGCTAACCTAGCTACATTCTGACCACCGGCTCTCTCTATCATTGGGAAGTTTACATCCTATCAAACGCTGAACTTAATGACAGCGATACACGGCTAACATATATTAAAACTACTACAACGTTCAACTTACGACGCCTGGTGTGCTGCGATTTAATCCAACTCTACTTTAATAGTAATAGTTGCTAACAGCTCAGCTTGCTAGCTGTTGTTTTCCCCAGCACCTCCGGAGCAGTTACACCACCACGGCGACGGGTGTCAGTGGCGCGTGCTGAAAGCGTAGAAGAAGAACGCACTTCCGGCTTGCTTGTCTGAAGGAGAGATGTTCATGTTTTGACAGTAAGGATCCGCCTTTATGTGTTCTATTAATTAACAACAGTGTTACTGTGTGTTTTAATAGCGGAAAATGTTGACACTGAATTCTATGCGGATTTTGTGCTTATCCCGGGCTTCACTGCGCCCAAACGGGCTTATGACGACTAACCGACAGTACGTTTATGAAGCTGTTACATGTTCAGCACATTGTATGTCCACCAGCTTCCCCATGAAGGACACATGGCACCACAAAACGAACTTCAGAGCACTGGGAAAGGAAACAAAGCCACTGTTTTACACCATTCCAATTGGTTCACCGAGGAATTACTGTACAGGTCAAGTCAAACTGAGCTGCTGGAAATGCAAACAGCCTCTTGACAACTCGCCCGCATTCTTCTGCATGTCATGCAAAGTAGTCCAGCCCCCTGATGAAGGGACATCCTTCTTCAAAATTATGGATTGGTGAGACTTATTTATTTATTTGACCTGATATACCCATCATCTAACTCATGCCAATTTTATCTACCAGTCAGTATGTGAGCAAAAAATCCATGTCACCATGTGTTGCCTCTTTTCAGTGACTACACTTTCACACTGGACACGCAAAAGCTGCAGAAAAGATATTTGCAGCTCCAGCGGTCTCTGCATCCAGACAACTTCAGCCAGAAATCTGTGGTAGGGACAGGAATGTAATGGGGATTAGTTGAGTAACATGGTGTATGAGTCAGCTGAGGCTGTCCTATCTATTAGTGCAAGTGTGACACAGGAAATTGGGTTTGACCCAGTGTCCCTATTACGCCACTTCTCTGTGCATTTGTGTTTTGTTGGTATGAATCATTGGGATTTTGCTAAGGGAATAACCGTGGACAAAGTTGAGAAATGGGTCTGTAACAAGGCACGACAAACTTTGGTCCTCATTTGTAAGGCAGCTTTGCATATATTAAGTTATTGAGCAAATGAGGTCAGATTCAAGTTGGAGGAATCAAAAGCTAAACAACTGAGAAGATGAAAGAGAGGAGCAAAGACAAGTGGGAAACATGGGGAAAAAATTGAAATATAGGAGTGAATGATATTTTTTAAGTGTGTCTAATGACATTAAAAATGGCTCAGTTCCTAGTATCTCAAGAGACGCTTCCAGTAAGCCAGTTTACGCAATACCGTTATACTATTGTGTCCTATCATGCCAAGTTGGCCTGACGTCACAGCTTTCCCAGTTCATGTCATGGATTTTATCCCGAAGAAATTAATATTAAAAACTTTGATTAAACTCATAGGAAATTATCCAATAGCTGTACTCAAAATACTTTTATAAGAGGTTTGGCCGTCTGATCTAAATCTGAATATTCTAAGCCTCACCACTGGCTTATTTTCACTGCAAATTACAGCATGTAATGACTTGGTTTGTTGCATACAAGATGATGTCATCTTGTTCTCTGTGTCTGTCAAATAATTAAGCTTAGTCTTTAACTTAATGCACTTATATTAAATGGGCTAAATGATCTCACTATCACATCAAACTGCTTAATGATGAAATAAATTTCTTTAAATGCTTCTGGTTAGATTGCAGTCAATTTGCATTAGTCCACCTAAACCTGTTTTAGGTCGGATTATTCAGGACATGCTGTATGTTTTTTCTAGTACTACTAGTTGGTGTCAGAAATGTGTTTACATCATCTACTATGCAAATAACCAAAGCGTTATAAGCTGTAACATTCCTGAACCCAATTAAAAACTACCTCAGAAGGGGATCACACATAGACAGAAAAACACAGCTCTGAAGCAAATTTTTTTTACGATTGCTGATTACTGTAAAATCTGCAAGAACGATTTAAATGAATACTTTTTGGGACCAAACTTCAAAGTTTATAATTAAAAAAGAATTTGGAGTACAGCTGTAGGATTTTGCGAAGTCCCATGAAGTAAATAGAAGTTTTTACATACATTTTTAAGACAACCCATGACATCAACTGGGAGGGCCTGGGCAAGTCTGTATGGAATGACTCATTATTTACACCAGTGCTTTTCCTGGGATGGCATGTCAGGATGTCTATTGTGGATAAACAACTTATTCCAAAATACTGCACATTGAAACTTAGAAAATTGCTAAGAAAGAAAAAAAGAAGGCTTGCAAGTGACTCCCTTTTCAATAATAAAGAACAAAGTAGAGATATAAGTATTACAAGTGCTTGAGAATGGAATGAAACGCCAAAGGTGCAGAACAAATAAAGTTTGCTGACAAATCAAATGGTAGGTTTTAAGTGTACCAAAGCAGTTAATTGCATGGCATCTATGCCATTAACAGCTTAAATAAGCCTCAAACAAGCAGTGCAATTAAAGCTTAAATCCACATGTTTAAAGGTGTAGTTTGGCAGTGGAGCTAAATTAAGTAGTGCACATTTTTACCCCCAAAACACCTGGCAAAATTAAATATAGGCCAGAGCTAATGACTATTGTCTTGATGAATTTCTTTGTCAAGGTCATAAAATGCATGTAAACATATATTTGGCCAACAAACATAAAATGTTAGTGACTCCAGCTGACAGAAAAAGGCACATGTTAGCTGAACTGTAACTTTAAAGGGGCACTCCATTTATACTACACATAAAAGTCTGTTAAAAGTTGTCAACAGTATTATGAAAAGTGTTAATGTCTTCTGTGGCTCTGGAGGAACTTTGTCAAGTCAGAGAAAATAACCTTGGTTGTGCCATAGTGATGTCATCAGGGTTATTTCATTTTACAGGCTCTAAGAGTGCAAATCTATAACAGAAAGTGCCATCAAGTTGCATTGTGGGAAAATGTAGGATGCAGTATCATGGTAGCTTGACTCAAAGCAGGGACTTAAAGTCAGGTTGTCTCAGCCTCTGTTGCTTTTTAGAAATCGTATAGAATGTCATCAGTAAAATGCACACAGCAAACTCATTGTGATGGCTTGTAATGAAAGACACTGAAGGGAAAAGACAGGAAAGGAATCTAATTCTGGTTTGTCCACTTGTCTTGTGCTGGACCGATCAATTTGCTGTGAAGGAAATTAATTTAGTCTTCACCTTTGATTTGTCACTTCTCATGGAGTGACAAGTGCACTTTGATAACGCCAGAACTGTGTGTGTGGAGAAACTGGTCTTATGCACTTTGTAAATCACATACAGCCCAAAGCACAGATAGGTCGACGAGACAGGTAGGCCAATATTTTACATAAAAACCTCGACTAGTGCAGCTTTAAAAATGTCCCAGAAAGAATTAAGACTTGCCCCGACGCTTCGGAGGAGTATAAAGCACAATGTGTTTATAGGTTATTTTACAAAGTGGTAAACAATTGACACCATTTTCACACTATCCAGTTTCCCCCCCATGGATCATTAAAAGAATAAATAAATAAAAAAATCACACAGCAGTTAAGAGGAATAAGCATAATGAGTACAAGGTGGTGCAGAGGCGTGTTGCTCTGCACGTAATTTATTCTGTACACTCAGGTGGAAAAGCACAATGCAGACTGTTGTCATGATACGATGTGAAAGCTAAACTCATATTCACCCGAGTGTGAGACAGGAAGGGCAACCTAAATGTTTTCTTCAGATACAACCTGTCCAATATTGTACAGTCTGTGTTTTATTTATCAGCACCTCTGGCCATTTTTTCTTAATTAGACATCTTCCAGCCTCGGGGGTCTTCATCATATATAGAAAACTCATTACTTATACAAGGCTACAAGGCAGCCACCTACTGCACTGGTTGTTATTACAGAAACCGCTCCACACGATGGGCCCATGGGCCAGCGCTTGAGACTATTGATTTTCACAAGAGCTGACAGACCTGATAGCTGCAAAATGTACTCGGATCTGCCAACCATTTCCAAGATATTTTCCTCCCCGGCTTATTTCCACACATCTGTCGTGTCAAACTTACACCTGCATCCCTTGAAGGGTCCCAAACTGCTTGACTACAAAAGAGTAGCTGTATGTCATGCACCTAATTGTCAGTATCACCGAGGATTCGGGGTTTCAGAAGCTGACAGTGGTGTAGATTGCGATGGCACGGTATAAACTAGCTCAGATGTTATCACATTTTTCTTACAGATAGACTTGTGACTCTAGATAATGTGAATATTTGCTGTTCCAAATGCACAGTATGCTAATTAAAAACAGCAATTATATATTTTCCTACCTTTTTTTTTTTTAAATGAATGCATTTGCACTTTCTGTCCATACAGAATTAACAGAACCATCTTTTTGCAGAAAGAACAGGAGTATTCAGAAATCCAGTCGGCACTTGTGAACAAAGCATACAAGACTCTGCTTAAGCCTTTGAGTCGAGGTCTTTATATGGTGAGTTTGAAATCCCTGACTTAACTTCTAATGAATAGTTTATTTTCATAATCGCATGCTTTGTCTGCCTGTTCACTTGTTCTTAAAGATGACATGCATTTAAAGGGGCAGTCGGGTTTCATGATCTGCCCCATCCTGTGTTTCAGCTGGAGCTGAAGGGGATGCATATAGAAGAGGGCACCGACTCCAGTGCTGATTCTGAGTTTCTAATGGAGCTTATGGAGATCAATGAAGCCCTTGATGAAGCACGGACGCCAGAAGCAGCCAATAGGATCGGCCAAGACGCAAAAGGTAAACAAATATGTCTGTTCTATTTATTGAGTGAACGTCTGGTTGATTGAATTTTGAGCTGATTGTTGATCATAAACTCGCGCTGGGGGACGAGTGTATGTGCCTGGCTAATTGGCGCTGGCACACACACACAAAAAAAACATATTAAGAAAGAAAAATCACTTTTTGGCTGAACTGCTCACTGACTCAGACATGATTTATTTCAATGCTTTACATTTCAATCCTTAAGACTTCAGTTCTGATTGATTTGGTAACACCTGTGCTTACCATGGTAACAACAAGTGCAGTTTAATAGACTGAATCAATGTGGCGTCGAGCTAATAACATTTACTTCCAGGTAAGTCTGAATCAGTGGATGAAGATAAGCTTAAGTTTGGTATAAGCCTGCCATTGGGTGCCAGTTTTAAGCCACGTTCTCCTCCCTTCCGCGACCTGTGTGTTACTGTGTTTAAAAACCCTGTTCGAAAAAGGAAACAACAACAACCTCTTAGCTACATGCTGATGAAGGTTCCCAGTCATCCAGGTCATGGATGGAGGGGAGTTGCAGCCTTATAGTCATTAAAGACTCTCTGAGGACACTCCCACACAGAGTTGTTAAAGCCTACAACTCCCCTCCTGTTACTTAGAACTGTAGAAGCCTTATTGGATGAGAACTGAAACGTCTTCAAGAGACTAAAACAAGTCCAGTATCCTACGATACAACACTTAGAATAACCTCTTAGCTAGCAATCTACACGCTGACTGTGGCCAGTTAGCCTAACACTGAACTGATCCCTAACTGTATGGATGTGAACAAGCTAGCAGCTATTAACTGTTATTTTGCTGGGGGTTTATCAGGGATTTAATGCCAAGTTCGGCCTCCCCTAGTGCAAATTTAGTTCACCCCAACACTCTTTTGCAGGGGCACCCTTGCTGCATATTGGGTTTAGCCCCGCCCAAGACAATTGTGATTGGTTTAAAGAAATGCAGACAAGCCAGAGAGGTTTTGTTCTCCCCGATACCAGAATAGTAATATGTACAGCCAAGCCTTTTGTCCAGTCCTGGGAGATAGGTCTGGCAATGAGAGACTACTTCCAGTTAGACAACTGGTAGTTGATTTGCATTG